>NC_083354.1:45350166-45655999 GCF_030254825.1 Meriones unguiculatus
AGAATGGGTCAAAGCATGTTTGACAGAGACGTTTGGAACATAAGAGGTAGCAAGAGGAAGAACGAGGAGAAAAATAAGAAAATATTTACATGGCCCTGACTGCGCTGGCCAGATCACAGCCCATGAGTCCAGCGCAACAGGATGAGCCTGAGCTGTGACCAGGCCTGGGCTGGTCCTTCGACCAGCAGGTCCTCAGGTTCTGTGCAGCTCTGAGCATCACAGCTTAGGGTGACTCTAATGTTTGCGGTGTACTTTCCCTGCAGCACAGCCTGTAAATGACATGTGGAGCTCAAGCAGGGAGGTAACAGCCCGCTCTGAGTGGAGGCACTGGGCCTCACTGGTGGACTTCATGAGCGAGGGATTTTTCCTGGGTTGTGTCCACACTGCCAGCCCCCTGGGCTCTGTTCTGGTTTTACAATCCCACACCTAGAAAAGGTGCCTATTTACCATGTTGTTGCAGAAACATACAAAGAATCAAACATTCCCAGTCTGTGGAATGTTACTGATTTTACTCCAATGAGTGGTTGGCGACTTGGAATTAGTTTGTTTATAAAATTTAGAATCCTTACTCTGTGTATGGGAACACTCACTGATGGAGGGCTGGCTTTACCCATGAAAATGAAGAATAGCACTTTCTGCAAACTGAATTTTCCTAAAAACAGATCTGCTAGGTCAATTGCAAAAATGATAGATAGATAGATAGACAGACAGACAGACAGCACTATGTTAACTATTCAGGAGATGTCAAAGAAGTCCAGAGTGAAATTCACTCACATCTTAAATCCATAGTAATTCTGTTTGGCCACCACATGAGGAGACTCCTCTCAGGCTCACACCCTGTGCAGCACATGCTTCTAAAACGTTGGCATGCAGCTGACATTTCCGAAGTCCCATCAAAACCCTCCCGGGTGTGTTTCCAGGGAACTCTGTTCCAAGCAGTGTTTCAGAGCACACTGTCTGACTCGGCTGACAGGCTGAGCTTGTACAGGTGGAGCCAGGAGAACACAGGAGAACACATGGGGCAGGGTCTGCAGGGTAACCAACACTGGGCAAAGCTAGAGTAAGGCATGTGGACAAGGCGTGTCAGTGATTTAGGATGCAGTGAACTGTCCACGCTGGAACGAGGCCATCTGCCAAAGTCGAAGGCTTTTGAGCTGATCAGGAACTCCTCACAGGGTAAAGAGGTTGGGACTGAAGGGAATGGTGGGATTAGCCGCCCTAAGCAGTCAGAAGCCTCCTGCCACCATGGGCCCCACAGTGGAGCCCATGTGTGAGATTCTGAAGTCCATGCCACTGGATGTAACTATCCTCCTTTCTCCTCCCGCCCCTCAAGATCAACATTGCAGAAAGGACCTGCTGCTGTTTACTCTGCAAGTGTATAGGAGGGGACGGCGCCATGGGGGACCCGGGCTCGGCAGGAAAGAAGGTGACTTTATCTCTGACTTTCAGCATTTGAACCGTAGCATGCCTTTCAGATGAGTTGGGATAGAAATAAAGAGGTTTTGCTGCTAGACTGAGCCTCTGGAGGAAGCTGACCGTTGATCATGATACTCTTTCTCGATGTCAGACTGGATAGTTGCCATTTTCCTTGGTCTTCTAAGTGGGAACTGTTTGGAAGTTCTTGAGGGGCTTCAAGAGACACAGCTGCCGGGATCCTTGATGAGCTCCATGCTCAAGCAGCAGTGGTTGTGCAGAAAACTCGAGTGATCTTCCTGCTGAATGACGAAAGCTTCCTCCATACCAGTAACTCATTCCACTCTCCATTTTTAATCTCGGCAGTGACATTAAAATCAAGTCAATATTGTGTACAGGCTGTTGAAAAATCAGACTCAGATCAGTCTGCTGTAGCAGAGAATGTGACAGTGTTGACATCCATACATATATATACATATATACGAATATATGTACATATATATGAATATAGAGATAGAGATGATACAGATACAGATACAGATGCAGATACAGATACAGATACAGATATAAATAGAAGTGGATATTTTGTGTTTTCATAACAAACAACATTAGTTCATGTATTTTCTGAACAGGGAACACTTGTGTATCCTTGCATCAAAACACTATTTCAGGCACTAGGCTATGCCCAAATATGTGCAAACACACCTCGGACATGTATAATAATAGTCTCTGCTACTCTTACACACGGGTCGGAACTCTGACCACCATGCAGTATGGCTCCCTCATCACCAGAACTGCTTCGCTGAAGAAAGCTTTGGACTAATTATTTCTGGAATGCTTGGACTTCATGGAAGGAGAATGGCGGGACTTAAAAATATCTCAAAAACCAGAATAGAAAGAAGTGTGTGCGTGTGTGTTCTGGTTTTCTATAGCAGCGAGCCCCCAAGAGGGTGTGTGTGTGTGTGTGAAAGGTTATTTTGGTGAAAAGAGAACAATTTTAGTCCATCAAGAACAAACACATTTGTGTAGAGAGGAACGTGGGCTCTGCTGGTATTCCCGGGGACAGTGAGAGACAGCGTGCTGGTGGTGGTGGGCATGTGTGCACATGTATGTGTTTATTCATGCGTACACATGCCAGCTACCACTCCACACACATGCACGTATTCACATGCATGCATGCACTCATGCACGGGTTCCCACAAGTGCGCATCCACAGCCCTCCCCCACGTGCACACACAGCCTTGAATGTCTGGACACTCGGACGGAAATCCCCTTTCTTTTTGTCTGCATAAGCATCACTAGCTTGAAGTAGAAAGCCAGAAAGTTTTCAAACTCTTCCACTGCACACGACATCCGACCGCAGAGAGGCGGATCTGCCGATAGCTCTCATTTCCCGGTCTGTGGAGGGCTCATGTTTTCTCCCCTGCACTTTTTTTCCAGGGACCGCCAGGATTTAAAGGCAGCGAAGGCTACCTGGGAGAAGAGGGCATTGCTGTAAGTCCGGACCTGCTGCAGCTCACTTATTGCTACAAGCATAAGGGAAACAGAGAACCAGAGTCTAAGGATCCAGATGCGGCATCTCGGGTCTTTCCTGACCCTCCGTGTGCTTGGGAAACAGTCTCTTGAATGGTGCAGTCTCACTCTGACTTACCCACGTACCCATGCATGGCGCATGAGGTGTGAAAGTAGGCTCTCTACATCTGCCCAGGTCATCTTGTAAAAATTAAAGCAACTCACCACATCACTTATCAGGAACTCCTCTCTCCTTCCCTTTTTCTATCCCCTCTCACTTTTTTCCTCCATTTCTTCTCTTCCTTCCTTTTTCCTTTCATGCATCCAGTCATGCATTTATTTGATAATACATATTTAAGCTTCTTACTGTTTACTTCATTATTTACCAAAGACACTGATACACATATTCAATATCTCTATATCCATCTCTATATCTAATCTATCTCTCTGTCTGTCTGTCTGTCTATCACACACACATACACATATACCCTAAAATGAGGAAAAAAATACAAAACAAACACTTATTTTCCTACCTTAGGGACCTCCCACACTAGGGAGAGAACAAACAAGGCAACTGTATCCAGCTGTGCCAGAGGCACAGGGTAGTGACAGTATTGACCCAGTAGTAGAACGTAACAGCTCGAAGTTGGACCTGAGAGGAAAAGGTTACAAAGCAAGGGGTAACACTCTGGCAGACCCTTGAAGGATGACACGGAGTTTCTCTGGGTAAAGTGTGTGGGAAATCCTATTTTACTGGAATGGGAACCTCGTGTTCAAGGACGACAGTGGGATCAAAGAATTGGGGATTGGCCAAACGGCACGTGGTCAGCGTGGCTGGTACCTGGGACACTGCAGAAGTCCCACAGAGAAGCCTGGCTTATGTCTAGCTAGTGAATAGTGAATGATGGTGAGCGCAGGAGTGAGAATGATGGAATAGTCTGAAAGCATGCACAAGCAGCATCATGGGTGATGTTCAGACCAAGGTCATGGGTCAAAGTCTTAAAGCCACAGGGACCTGGCAATGAGTCCTGAATCTTGGCTTAAGGCAGAATGAACACACATGGTAACGAGGTTAAAAGGATATGGTGGCCACCCGGGGAAAGGGAAGCTCCGTGCAGGCAGTGTGCCGGTGGTGTCCAATGCAAAGGGTCGCCATCATGGTAGTTCTGATTTACTTCCATACTTTGTTTTCATAGGCTTGAGTCCTAGAATGTAAGTCATGAATAACCAGAGGCTTTCTTAAAATTAAAACAAAACAAAACAAAACGAACAAAAACTTGTCAGGTGTCCAGGACAGATTCCCAGATCATGACAGCACACACTCATCTGGATTTCTGCTTTTCTGCTTTTTCTCAGGGAGAAAGAGGAGCCCCTGGATCAACAGGAGAGCAAGGCACGAAGGGATGCGTAGGCGCCAAAGGGCCTAAGGTAAGGATTTTGTAAGACCCTGTGACGTCATCTTAGCAGCTCAGTGCACTTCTCACACTCATGCTGCTGTTTGCTTTTTTTCTGTTTTCTTTCCAGGGTACCAGAGGACTCAGTGGAGAAAAGGTATGGTGCCAGGCTTATGTATTTTATTTACCCTTTCTTTATTCAGAAAGAATGTGGGGTTTTTTGTATCAGTCATTTCATTTAGTTTTTTTTTTTTTTAATTTTTGAGATTACAATTGCAGTATTTCTCTCTTCCCTTTCCTTCCTCCAAACCTTCTCATATGCCCCTCCTTTTTCAGATTCATGGCCATTTTTAATTAGTTGTTATTGTGTGTATATGTATGCATGTGTAAAAACGAAACCTGCTCCGTCTGTAAAATGTTACTCCTATGTATATTTTCAGGGCTGACCATTTGATGTTGGCTAGCCAGTTGATGTGCTCTTCTCTGGAGAAGACTATTTCTCCTGCACAGTGTTCCGCAGTTGACTGTAGTTCTTTCTGTAGGATTGTGGGCTTCTCCCCACCCACCTTGACATTTCTAATGTCGTTGTCCTTGTTTCTCTCACAATTAGGCACTCGTGTTGGTGAGATTCTATGAGTGTAGCTTTTGACATTACTAGGAGACACAATCTCACAGCAAAGTCCTGGTCTTCTGGTTCTCACTGTCTTTCTTCCCCTTCTCCTGCAATGCTGGGCCTTAAGTGCAGGGGTGTTTTATAGATGGGTCCATCTACTGTGCTCCAGAACTATACGTTTTGAATGATTGTGACTTTCTGTAGTGGCCTCTGTCTGCTGCAAAGAGAAGTTTCCATGATATGAGGGAGGTATGGGAACTACATTTCTCTGTGGTATAAGGACGACATGTTCGGATTATTATTGGGGAGTGTGTTAGTTTAGTAAAATGGTTGTAAGTTCTCCAAGCTCCATGACTTCACTAGCACTAAACAGTTCACTCAGTTTCAAGCACCATTTTTTCACTCATGTTGAGTGGGGCCTACATCGGGCTGGGGAGCCGTTGGTATCACCAAAGTATACATGCCACTACTGAATCCTTTGGATTATCACCGCCAGTCTGGTTAGTGTGGATCATAGGTGTCATAGCTGGGAAGGACAGTGGGTTGCCTCCCTTCTTTGGAAGCTTACACCATGCCATCCGGCACCACAAAAGCTAGTCCTCAGGGAGGAGGCATTCAGGTTGGTTCCAGTTCTGGGTCCCTGGGCTCAGGGTCTGAAATGCATCGTGTCTTCAGCAATAGGGACTTTACCTTCCACCTCTGTGAGGCAACCAAGGGCAGCAGCAATAGGCTGTGTGTTTGGGAGTCTTCTGGACAGCCCTGGCCAACAACCCAAAAGAGGACTTTTCATGTCTGGTATTGGAGCTATTTTCAGGTAGTCTTTGGCTCTTGGAGGGAACACTGTCCGCTCAGATGAGAAAAATGCATTTAAACAATACATGTATGCTGGATTACATGTATTTTACGATTTATTTTAGGTAAACAGACACCAATATGATTCCATACACTTTTATCGGCCATCCTTACTGTTATTTTACCTTCTTCCTTTCACCTTCTGGATTTCTTTCCCTCCCCCTCCCTAAAGAGCCTCCCAATTGCCCCACTTCCCATACCAGGTCCCTCTTCTTTGCCCTCCTCCCACCTTCTTCTGTATTTACTTCTTTCCTCCTCTTTAAGGAGCTCCACCCCTTTCCCATTTCCCTAATCACATCAGCTGCACGCTGCTGCTGCCCTCTCTCCTGCTCCTCAACCACCCTATCCTAGCAATGGTCCCATTTTACTTGGCAGGTTTCTGTAGTTACTTCAGGCTACGTATTCACACCTGAAGATTTGGAGCGAAGAGCCTCCAGTGAGAGAGAGCAGGCAGCATTTGCCCCTCTGGGTCTGGATCACCTCACTCAGCATGGCCTTTTCTAGTCCCACCCGCTTACCTGCACATCATTTTTCTTCACAGCTGAATAGTATTCCATAGGGTTTATGTAAGCACAGTCTCACTATCAGCTTGACCAATGAAGGACATTTAGGTTGTTTCCATTTCCTAGTTCTTGTGAATGGAGTGGCCATAAACAAGGCTGAGCAAGTATCTGTGGAATGTGATGTCTAGTCCTTTGGGCATATGCCAGGGAGTGATATATCTGGGTCATAAGATAGATTTATTTTTAGCTTTTCGATAATCCTCCACATGGATTTCCCCAGTGGCTGCCCCAGTTTGCAACCCTACCAACAGTGAACAAGGGGTCCCTTTCCCCTGCATCCCTTCTAGCATTCGCTGTCCATCATTTTGGTGGTATTTGCCATTCTGACTGGGGTAAGATGGAACCAAGCTGTCTTGCCTCTCATCGCAGGCAGGCAGGCTCTGGTTAATTATGATAGCTCCTATTCCTGAAAGTAGTCTTTCACGTTATCCAAGCACCACCTACCAAAGAAGCTGTGGCTCAGCACGGAACCCTTGAGACCGTCTGTTTGGCACCTGGCAGAGGTGCGCCGTATTCTGATCACATCTGTCTTCGCAGGGAGAAGTCGGGGAAAATGGACTTGATGGATTAGCTGGAGAAGAGGTACAATGCTTGCCTTCTACCCCACACACCCTTGTCAGCTGGTTCTCATGGAGAAAATGAGAGTTTGAGCTTTCCTGTCTCCATTTTTAGGGTGACAGTGGGATTCCTGGAAGAAGAGGAGAAAAGGGTGATGAGGGATCTCAGGTAGGAATTCAAGATTAAAAAAAAAAAAAAAAAACAACCTATAAATCTGCACTTGAAGTGAAAGAAATGGTCTATGGAGTAAAACAACTGCCTCAGCCTTGTTCATTGGCTACAGCTACTGACTTGTTTAGGGGCGAGTAGTCATGAAGCCCCATCACATATGACAGCAAACATTAATTTCTTATGTGTCTGATGGGTTCTGCTATTCAAGGCTGGGCATGGCCGACCTTGACTCAGGTCCATATGGTGTTCATGTGTTTCTCAGCACACCGACCGTGACTTTTCAATGGAAGGCAGCTAGAAACGTGTAAGGAAGGCCTCTCACGGTGTGTTGAGACCTTCTTTCAGAATCACTCCTTTCTCTTGGTTCCCGTCCAGTCACACAGTCCTCAATATAGTGGAAGTGCCGGGCAGAGCGGCACACACCTTTGATCTCAGCACACTCCTCAGGAGCCAGAAGCAGGCAGCTCGCTCTGTTTGAGGCCGACTTGGTCTGCATAGTGAGTTCTAAGCCAGCCAAGGCTACAGAGTGAGGTCCTGTATAAAACAAGATGCACGGACACACACACACAAAGACACATACACTGAGAAAGAGAGAGAAAGAATATGAATCTTGCCCACTGTAATTTCATATCACTTCACAGCTTTGTGAGAAAGGACCAGATACATGGGGTCTGGGGGGCAGTAACTGGGGCCATGGAGGAAGCTGCCATGTTAGGGATGGGGGAGGCATTGACTGAGGTCTGTGGCGTCAGGCAGCTGGTGAGAGTACCCGGCACTCCTTTCCAGCTGGGGCACAGAGGCCACCACCCCCTAGGCTTCGGCTTGCTCTTCATGGTATGAGCAGTTGATTTCAAAATCCACTTTCAAGTTGTTGTGAGGTGTCCTTGGGCAGGTGGCACGAATGTCGAGTCTCCACTGCCTCATTAAAACAGAAAAACAACCACCACAAAAAGTTAAATCTTTGCAAAACAGCGACAACCAAGCAAGCAGACAAGCGTACCTGGAACACTGAGTTCATGAGTGCGATAAACAACCAAGGTCACCACTGAGTTACTGCTTTGATTTCTTTGATGACAAGTACTTTCTTTCTTTTTTTTTTTTTATCTTTATTTATTTATCTTTTTGTGGTTCCTTTATCCAGATTAAAAACAACCTCAGCAGAAAAATATTTAATTATTCAAGCCGGAGAGAAGCTAAGCCCATTCTTTACGCTTATTAAGCTTATTGAAACCTCCCAACTTGTTCTTGCTCTGGTCTGTGTTAACTTTAGGGAAGCCCAGGCGGGAGAGGAGTTTCTGGTGACCGTGGACCAAAGGGCCTTCGGGGAGATCCGGTAAGTGTGGGGTTGAGGTTGTGGGGGCTAGGTGCTGTGCAGACCATAGTTAGGGCTCCCTTCCGTAGAGGAGAGGCGCTCCATTTTAAGGCACATGGACATACTCCTGAGCTTAAAACCTTGAAGTCCTAACTGGAGACGTTAAATGTAGTTTGTATGCCTGTTATCTTCTTCATAGTCATTCTTGTGCTTCTGGGTGATGAAGGAATTCTAGAAATTCTATTCGGCTATTTTCAAAGCACCTCAAAATACAGAGCATGGAAAAAAAACAAAACAAAAAAAACAAAATTGCCTCTTTTTGTCTGTTCCCCAAGATTCTGTCTTTGTTGAGAACAGCAGCTTTGTCTTCCCAATCCGAGGACTTGGGGAGGATTCTACCAGGCAATCCTCTGGGCACAAAGGTACCGGCTAGTATAACAAGCTGAGCAGGCCCAGCGCACATCCATGTGTGAGCATGCCATGTCAGTGAAAGTCAGGGCATGGGGCTTTCCCCTCACCATGCCCACAATTCAGTGACTCTACAGAGCAACAATGAACTAGGACTTTTTCAAGAAATGTTGAGGTTTTTTGGTGAGCATCAGCACAGTACCCAACTGTGAAAGCAGGGGCTTGATCGCCAGAAGATGGCTGTGTGGTCATCACCTAGGTAAAGAAAGCAGACACACCAGACTCCTAGAGGCACCCTTTTACCTGCTCCAGTCACTCCCTGCCCCCCTCACCCGCTCGGGTCATCGCTACTATTATAGGATATCAGCCTTAACAGCCCTTGAGTGTCATGTGAACGGTCATACTCTTCTGCTTCTGGCTGCTTTTGCTCTACATCATGACCGTGAGATGCGTTCACATTGCCTGTAACACACCACTTGAGCTCACTACTTTATAGCATTGCGTTGAGACTTCATCATCCTATCTCTATCCTATTATTGGTAGATACGTAGGTTGTTCATATTGATATAGTGCTGCTGTGAATATTCTTTTGCATGTCCTTTGGCACACACATCATGTCAAGGATATAATTTAGGAACAGGATTTCTGGATGGTGACATGTGTGCCTGTATTGAGCAAATGTTTGTCAGTGTGAACACACACATACCAATAAATACATATAAAGTTTAAAAAACCAAAGGTTTCACTTGAAGATGACCTTGTTTACTGATTGGCATCTCCTAATAATTTCCAATAACTTCAAAGCGTGTCACGTAGATTCAGGAAACAAGTGTCATTTCATAGCTGGGTAAGCAAGAAACGATTCTGGTTCACAGATACTTCAGTCAGCTAGATATGATGGCTGCAAGCTCATTTGAGGTATTCATACACAATTTTCATTCGTTTTCAATCAGACATCCTCTTAATTGCCAGGGACAATAGAGCATTTTTCAAAGCAGGCAGGAGAGATGGCTTAGTGGGCCAAGGCACCTGACGAGCCAAGTTCAATCCCAGAACCTGGTACGAGCTGAACTGGCTCTACAAATTTGTCCTCTGACCTCTGTACGTGTAGCACACATAGTTATTTTTTTTTCTTTGTCTGAATAACTTGACTACTGAGAGGAGATTTTTGGTTTTGAAGGCAGTGCTGTAGGACCTCGGGATGACTGTGAGCTCATCCCACCATAACGTCTGGGGTGGGCCGTCAGCCACACAGACCTTAGACAGTCCTCTCTCACCTGCTTGGAAATGTGCAGCTCAAATCGAAAACAGCTCTCTGTGCTTCTGGGTGTGTGTGTGTGTGGTTTTAGTGCAGTGCTATTTCAGGAAAATTTGGGAAGAGAAATAGTGACAGGATAAATGGAACACGCATAGGATCAGATTTTCCTCAGGAATGCATGCACGTAACGCAAATTCCTAGGGAAAGAAAATCTCAACAGGAGTTTAGAATGTCCCATTTTGACTGGATGATTTTTGGTTTGTTTAAGGCTGGTCTTGAACTCTGAATCCTCCTGCCTCTGCCTCCCAAGTAGTAGTGTTTTTTTGTTTGTTTGTTTTTGTTTTTTTAATTTCATATAATGGGAGAAAGAGAAGCAAAATCTTTCTCTTTAAAGATACAGATAAAGTACATTCATCACCTGACCGTAATACAGTGTTCCTTAGAAGCCCGTGTTTGGTCATAAATTTGTGTTAAATGGTGCTCTTCATTCTTGCTGGATGTAGAGAGATTAGTTTATATTCACACGGACCGACCGACTCACCTACATACAAGGTAGGAGGTTTGTTGTGATGTGCTAGTGCGTTAGCCTTACGTTCTTCAAATTAAGGGCCTTATCATTCAGTGGATATAGTTCCGGACTTGAGCAGGGTGTGGTTCCATGCACATGTAATCCTAACACTTGGTGGGCAGGGGCAGGCAGATTTCTCTGAGTTCAAGGCTATCCTGGCCTATGTAGAGAGTTCCCAGACCAGCTCAGGCAGCAAAGGAAACCCCACATCAACACAAATAGGTGAATAAAGAAATTCTTCCGGTGATCTTCCTTCTCCATATCATCCTCACCAAGCTATTGCCTTCCAGGTGTTTTACTTAGGTATGTCCATGTTTAGTGGTTTAAGAGACGAGGATTTCAGCTTGAAGAGAAAATGAAAATGTAGAAAATTGCCCTGGTTCAGTAGAGAGGAGAATCAAACCCATTTTAGTAATAGCAATCATATAATATAAACCCGGGTTCTTCTCTTTCTTCCTTTTATCTTATAAGCTATTTAAGCCCAAGTCCAAACACTACTTAAAAAATAAATAAAAAGGCTTCCTGAGTGTCTGGAACTGTGCCTCATCCCTGTTGGTGATTGCAAATTGCTTATTGATTGATTGGAGGTAGTCTGGAGTGCTGTCAGCAGAACAGCCTGGCAGCTGGCACTCAGCAGGCCTGAGCCGCTGCCGTGCCTTCACAGCTTACTAGAGCATCGATTGACTTGACTGACTCAACTGATGGTCACAGCACCATGACACACAGTGTGACCGTGGTCCCCAAGTTAGAAGCTTTGTGGTTTTGCCTGCTGAGGATGCTATCCCACAATGGTGATATTTCTAGCAAGTTGCTACTGGGATGTTTGGGTGAATATTTAAAACAAACAAACAAACAAACAAACAACAAAAAACCACTCGTGATTTCAAGCTTTTCTATAAGCCAGGAATAAGCATATAAAATAGGACATGGAGGCACCCAGGTTGCCCCGAGTTCTGTAGCACTTCCTGGGGAGACATCAAGAAACATCTGGCCACCCCAGATGACATCCCAAAGAAATGATTGCATCCAAATCTAGCCGAGTGAACGAGTGAGTTTATTTGAGTTGATTGTGGAGACATGGATGAAGGGTTATTTACAGGAGCATGGGTCACTTGGGGGCAGCTGCATCCCTGGAAGGCTGCCCCAGCATGGGAAGGAAGAAGGGAGCCTCAACAAGCTCTATACTCTAGACAACTCACAGGCAGCTCCCCTGTGTCACCCTTATAGCGACTGTTCCTGCTTAGACAGTGTGACTGACAGGCATGTGGTCTTCAGCATTGGTCAGGGTGTGTGTGTGTGTGTGTGTGTGTGTGTGTGTGCGCGCATGTGCATGTATGTGATGACCCTATCACAGCGTGTAACTTCTCCCAAGAGGAAAGAGAATAATCGGGTTGGCTTTGGCCCCAGGGCAGGACACAGCCATATCTGGCTTCTCCTGGCCATGCCTCCTGTGGTAAGCTTTTGCTTCCTCTCCATGTGCTCACCTCGGGCACCCACTCCGAGTCCACTAGTAGCAATCCCAGGAGGCAAATCAAATGCTTGCCAGCCACCCATCCCTTCAGGCGCTTCTGCTTTCTTTGTTGAATTCACGATATATTAAAGACCCATTTGTCTTTTCTCTTTTCTCCTTTTTAGGGAATTCCTGGTCAGGACAATAGCATCCAAGGACCCAAGGGCTTGAAAGGAGGCCATGGAAGACAAGTAATTACGTGGGCATTTGGACGTAAAGTTGCTGCACGAGGCTGCAGTGACATGCACCCGAGGGGAAATTTAGAATACGAATGTACCTAGTATGGAAAACTCTATTGTGGGGAGCAGAAAGGACAGGTCCTCCACTCCTGCTTACCTCTTGCTGGGAGACATTTGTAACAGTGCTTGTCAACTTCTGAATTTGGGGTGACTGGCTGCTCCAAGCCACGCCCATGAGGTCTTCATGAATGCGAACTTCTAAGCTCCAGCTTAAAAGGAAGGACTAGTTGACCTGATAGAGATGTTTTTGTTTTTTAAAGGGCTGGCAGAGTTGTTGGCCATCCCAGCATCCCAGCGTGTGACATACACGCTGGGAAGAGGCAACCTTATGAACTGTGACGGAAAGACCGAGAGCTGACAATGGGTGGCTCCTCCCCCAAGGCAAATCTCTGGAGATTGTTCTAAAATCTCACAGACCACAATTTAGTCCCTTCGTCCTATTACTGAGGATTTAAGGAGTTACGGGGTTAGTGTGTGTCTCCGGTTCCTCCCAATGAGCAAGCTCCCTTGGTAACTAACTCCCCTTGGGGAAGAAGCCTGGTGTGGCTGGAAGAAGTCAGCAGCGCTCGCTTCTGTCTCAGGCTTTGCCTGTGACCCGCTGTGCACACCAAGCCCCCACTCTGCGCAAACCTTGATTTTTCTCACCTGTAAAATAGGGTGGATAGCCTACTTTTGTGCTTTCTTGGCTAACGTTCAAGCCAGGCCAGGTGACAGAGTAGGGCTAGTTTGAGCATTCTGACCCATGCCTCAAGCATGAATGAGTGACAAGGAGCAGTTGGAGCCTGCAACCATGTTGTCAGAATTGTCCTGTGGATCCCCATGGCCCACAGAGAGATGTGATTTATGACCAATGGAAGATAGTATCACACTTCAGGGAAAAAAATCCCGGTATGAGCCTTCTGGCACATGATGAAGAGATGTTGAAACGGAACCCTGTCAGTGATGTCATGCTGCTGTCACACATCCTTTTGTTTGTCTGACAGGGCAGAAGAGGCTGGCCAGGCCCTCCTGGGACACCAGGCTCAAGAAGAAAGATGGTAAGAGTCCTTCAAGGGAAGGAGCTTCTAGACCTATGGATCCCATAGCTTGAACTATGATGACAGTGGCTGACTGTGGGGAGTTGGTGGGAAGGTTACTGGGTCAGAGATGCTATCTAGAGACACAGAGCTACCTCAGAATGGGGCTGGCCTAGTGAAGCCCTTGAGCTGAAGTAAGAAAGTGCTTGGCTGCATGGGAAATTATCCACAAAGAAAGACTGCTACACAAAGAAAACAAAAAAGGGCCAATCAGGGGAAAGCGGTCAGTGTTTTGCCCCCTTGGTGAGGTAACCGAAGTTGCCACTGAGGTTACTTAGTGTTCCAGCTCCACTGTCTACTAAATTTTATGACTATTAAGAAAGTTTGGAAGAAAACTGATTCCTCCTCCCTCAGCAGCCACTGGCTGACAGCCTGAAGTTCTCCCTCCATATCGGCATGTCTATTTCTATTCTCGACACAGGGTCTTCTTTAGGCAACCATAATGTTGATATTTTAAAGGATGTAGCATCCCTGTCATGACGTAGAGTAGGAGGAGATGGAGGGCTGGAAATATTGTCATATGTAGTGTGCTCACCTACAAAATTTCCAAAAATAAAAGAAAATGGAAATAATAACAACCACAGAAGGTAGCAAAAGGAAAATTAAGGAGAAAGCCTGTTGTAGGCATGAAACCAAGAGTTAGACTAGGTTGTTGAGTATCTTAGGGAGTCTGACAGATGCTGCGATAGAACTCCATGACCTAAAGCAACTTGGGGCAGAAAGGGTTTATTTCAACTTACAACTCACAAGTCACAGACCATCACTGAGGTGAGTCAGGGCAGGAACTCAAGGCAGGAACTGAAGCAGAAGCTACTTACTGAACTGCTCCTCTTGGCTTGCTCGGCCTGCTTTCTTACACAACTGAGCATCACCTGTCCAGTGGTGGACCCCCCACGGTGAGCTGGGCCCTCCTACATCAATCACAATTCCAGACAATACCCCACAGACTTGCCGGCAAGCCAATCTTACAGAGGCATTTTTTTCAATTAAAATTCCCTCTTCCCAGATAGGTCTAGTTTTTTGTCAAGTTGACGAAGGCCAACCAGCACATTGTGGAACCTTTCGGGGGGGGGGCAGTTTTAGTTTGTTTTTAGCTTATTTTATTGGTTTTGTTTAAATACATGCTTTAAAACATTCCATGCCTGACTGCTTAGAAAAGCACACAAAGAGTCCAAATAGAAAACCTTTATCCAATAAGAGATTACTTAATGGAATTCACTTCCACACCTGCATTAAAGTCTAAATTAGGCCAATTTTGTCTCATTTCACAGCATTTTCTTTTCCATTCTTTGTTTAGCCATCCAGCCTCCTCACCCCGCCCTTCAAAATATAAAATGTCTTAAAATTGAGCACAGATAAAAACTAGATGAGTGGATGGTGTTTATGATGCATAGTATTTTCTGGGCAGAAGCAGTTTATGAAACTAGCTATTACACTCCATTGGGAAGCACACCCGTGTTCTTCACGAGGCTAGGAAATGGAAATAGGAGTGGAGGTTACGTTTGAAATGTTCAGAGTGTGATCGCTAGCCACCCGATTTGCTAATGTTGCTTTAATGCATATGCAAATGTAGATGCAGATGAGGGAGTGTTTATCCCCTCCACTTGGCTTTCTGGAAGGACGTCCTTGCAGGCTTACGTGCCCCTGCAAGAACATCACCCAGGAAATCTTGGTGTGATCGGGTGTGTATGTATTGTTTTGTGGTCTCCAGCTTCTGAGGAAGAGGTCCCCACATAGGTACCCCTGTGTCCTTCAGGAGTCAAAGCAGGACTATTGACAAATGACAAAGCAAGGGTGCATCAACTATTTCTTTTGTGCAACTTGACCAAATAAAATAAAAAAGACACAAACATCGACCCCACCTTTAAGCCATAGACAAGGATGGACACTGGCCAGCTAGTTTTGCATCTGGACTGTAGTGTGGAAGTCTGCATGCCACTTAGCTCTGAAGCCAGGACGGGAGGTCTCTCAAAGTAACGGTCACCATCCAGAAAGAGTTAGTCACCACAGCTATGCAGACTTTCAATGTCGTTTCAGAGAGGAGCAGGAGTTAGCCACATCCACCCCAATGAGCAGAGGAGGCAGAGAGAATGGATAGAAACTGAACAGTGATGTATATACCACCCACAACCAGAAACTGAGGCCAGGGAGGCTGCAAACAGTGACGGACAGGGAGTCAGTGGAGACAATGACAGACAAACTGTGACCTCGAGGGCTTCGTGTGAATCCCAAGACTCTCCTAAATGCCAAAAGTTGGAGGAAAATGTAACCTTGACCTCAAAGTGTCTCCATGTCCCACTAACCTCCCCATGGGTTCTTCAAACATCAAGGTCTCTTTCAAAGATGGCCAGGCCAGTCTTCATTGCCAATGAATCAGATGCTTATGTAATGACATTACAAAAGAGATGAGGAAGGGGCGGAGTCATGTCCAAATGGCAAATTAGCCCCCACTCTCCATTGGAGGAGGAGTTACTCGGGGAAAGTGAAATCCTTGGCACACAATTGACGTCTAAAAGCTCTGAAGCCCACATAGTCACTCTGTGTACAAAGCTTAAAGAATCGACAGGGCAATCAAAAGTGAAAGCGCCAACTGGTAGAGCCTGGGGGCAACAGAAAAGCAAAGGGACCGTGGAGATCTGCAGGAGAGCAGAAACGTTGCCCTCAGGCTCCCAACTCCTTATTTTTACTTTTTTATTCAAATGGAACTAAATGTAATACATTCTAGATTTTTTTTAATGTATATAAGTGTTTTGTCTGTGTGTATGCCTGTGTACTGTTTTCATGCAGTGCCCATAGAGGTCAGCAGAGGACATTGGATCTCCTAGAACTGGAGGTACTGATGTTTGGGAGCTGCCTTGTGGGCACTGGGCACCGAATCTGCAGCCTCTTGCAGGAGCAGGAAGTACTCTTAACTTCTGAGCCATCTCTCCCACCGCTGCTAATGTTTATTCCTTGCATGGAGGATTTGGGGTGATTCTATGCGTATAGTTTATGTGCATTCAAATATTAACTAAGGGCTTATTCCTGTAATTACAGTGAGGTTGCTATTCTTTAAGAAGAAGCAGTCTGTGTTATTTATAAAAGAGTAAAGTGTAGGTAGATACTGGGCTGAGGGCGTAGCTCAGTGGCTGAGTGCTTGTCTCACACGTTCAGAGCTTTCAGCAGCTTTGCCAGCATGAAGAACGTTGAGGAACCCTTAAAGCCATCAAATTCTGCTGAATTGACAAGTGACTGGAGAGTGGGCAGTAGTGGGGGTGGCATGCAGGGGCGTGGATACCAGCTAACCCAATCTGATCTCTATTCACATGATCAACAGTGAATACCACCAGTGAACCAGGAACTCAGAGTACTGGAGCTAAGAACTCCAACAAGAGTTCTCTTTCTCTGTAGGAAGTCAGAACCACGGAGTAAATCATAGCAAAGTCTCTCCGCCCCAGCACCACTGGCATTTATTGGAAGCGTCGCTTGTTGGGAATGGCTGCATCACTCGTGGAAAGATGTTCCTGTCTCCCTTGATTAACATCTACTCATGGTGCTAACAGCACGCCCAGTGAGAAATGTTCCCAGACTTAGCTAGATGCTTCCTGGAAAGGAAGAGGAGGAGGAAAACCCCTCTTCTACCTGAAGGTCGCTGATGGAAGAAAGGCGGGCCTGCAGGGTGAACAAACTATTATCAGAGTGAGGCCAAGATACTAGCCTGGACGGAGAGCAGGAGAAGCAGGGAGGAAGGCAGGAAGCCAGAAAAACATAGCCCCAGGCATTGGTTGGAAACAGGAGGGGTGGCTCTCTCAGAACCAGACTGTGTTGAGAATTAGAACAGATCCTCTGCCAGGGGTAATGAGAAGCAACTGTAGCCTCAGACAAAAGCAGGCTTTCATTCCAGTTTGGACCCAATTGCTTTTGTGGTGTTGTCCATTCATCCTTTTGGGCACCCCTTTACAGCCCCTCCCCCCACCTCAGGGACCTCCAGGGCAGCATCATTGAGGATGAGCCTGCCAATTAGGTTCATGGGGTATCTGCCACTAATGCGCTGCTTGCTTCCTCGTGACTTTCCATCCCAAATCAGTCATGCCTACCCAGAGAACAGACAGGGTCCTCATAAGTACCCAGAAAACCAGGCTGTGGGAACTATGGAACTGGAGAACCTGTCTTGGCATCGTTTTCTTCTCAGGTCCCCTGAGGGTACTTCACTCTCTCCATGTGCCCACTCACACTGCCTTAAAGAAGAGTCAGGATCTCTGGGTGTGTGACCAGAACCCAGTGAGCCTTTGAGTGTGCCCTCCAGATATCCCGGGATTATCTGTCCTATGTAAACCACTGGAAAATGTGAGGCAGAAGCTGCAAAATCATTTGCCCTGGTTTCTTGTCTGCTTTCCGTGTCTTGTGTATGCTGCCATCTCTTCCCCATGACTTTGTAGCTTAAATCGGCAAACATGCCAGGTGGCCGTTTCTGGGTTTGTTCCCACCACTTACGTCGCTCTTAAGATTAAAGTCTGCCTCCTCCATTAGGCCGAAACCCCTGTGACTAAGGACAGGAGTCAGTTTTTGCTCACCACCCTAGTCCCCATGCCTTGGAGGAGGCAGGGACCCCAGAGATACATTTGTGTTATGGTGACTCATGTCATTGAGCACTCTCAAGAATCAGATTCTAAAGTCACACGGGGGGAGGAGCTAGAGAGACAGCTCAGTTGGTGTGATTGCTGGCAAGTCCGAGGACCTGAGCAGGGGCGCACGTGACACAGCCAGGTGTGGCGGTACACCCCTGCGATACCAGCACTGAGAAGGCAGGCCAACTCACCCCTGGTACTCACTGACCAGCTAGCCAGCCCAGCCTGATCGGTGAGCTCCAGGCCAATGTCTCAAAACACCAGGTAAGTGACATCTAAGGAATGGCACTGGAGATTTTCCTCTGGTCTCCATGTGCATACTCACACGCACACACAAGCAAATGCCTGTCAATGCCAGAAAAGGATGTTTGACCCCCTAGAACTGGAGTTACAGGCAGTTGTGCGCTGCCTGATGTGGGTGCTGGGAACGGAACTGGAGTCTGCTACAAGAAGAGCAAGTGCTCTTGGACACTGAACCGTCCTGCCAGCCCTTCGAAAATGCTTTCTTCTCTGACAGAGAGTGTGGGCCTTTGAAGATGAGTCATTCTCGCTTGAAAGAAATGAGACACATCCCCCCCACACACACCCTTGTTTCTTTGATGACAATATATTTTGAAATACAGTCAATACCCGCCTGTCAGAACATTTTACAGGAGTTTCCAGCAAGACAGGGTTGTCTGGCCGCTGTTGATTTTGCGAACCTTGGCTGTGAGTTTTGTTCTGGTTCTGATGTTACATAAGTGGCCAAGTCAGACAGGAAATGCCATTGTCGCTTGATTTTTCTGGACTACGGACTACAAATTGGGAATGCACTTTGAACCCTAACCTTACATAGAGTGAAAAATGTCACTTTCCTGTTTAGCAATGTTATTTGGGTTAGGTATTTTATTGACACAATAAATCAAATCACTTTTGAATATTTGAGATGATTGATTTCTGACAGCTAACCACACTGCCTGGCTTTAAAAATCATAGTAGGTTGGCTCTTTAATTTCTGAGCTAAGAGTATTACAAAGTTCCTGGAATCGATTCCTAATTTTTCCTCTGGCATCCTGCCCTCCGGCTGGCCCATCCCTGATTTCTGACTGCCTTTGTAGTGCCTGGGGGAAAATCAGAAAGAAATACAGTCCAGGTCAGGCAGCTGGTGATCAGCTCAGGTGAAGTTTGGTGGCGGTGGGTAGCCAGCCAGGACTGGTTCCCTGTGTACCTCTGGCTTTGGCTTGTCTGTGATTTCAATGGCCTGTTGCCCTACACAAAAATTCCAGGGTTTGCAACAGCCCATTTACACAATTCACTGAGTGACTGGATGTGTTAAGCACAATGTGGGAGTCATTTATGCCAGAGCCTTGAGGTATCTGTTACCAATTTAAGTCATATATACACACCATCTTTTCTAAACCAAGAATATCTATTTTTCTCCCTTCTGTTTTAGGTAGTTCATGGCCGAAGGGGACATACAGGCCCACAGGTCAGTGATAATTTTTTTTCTTGACCTCAAAAGATAAATGACTCCTACCCAATCAAGGAACTAGAATTAAGACGGTCATATCTCTTCCCATCTTAAACTTTTGTTTGTTTGGTTTTGATGGCATTGGTTGTAGAATAAGTTGTTAGAAAATATTGGCTACAATTTTAAGAATTCAAAATGGAATAAAAATTGGGTCACTTTATTAAAAAGTTTCAAAAAAAATTAATGCTTAAACATAAAAATGATCAAAGACACTATTTAGTCCAATGATTAAATTTCATTTTGTTTGGCTTTCGAATATAAACTCCAAGTAACCTTTCTTGGATTTGTGTTCAGTTAGCCTCTCCAATTCCAACATGTGTGAAAACCCCATATAAAACCGAAGAGCACAATGAAAGCTTACTACAAACTGGGTATTCTGGGTCCTCGGGAAGCTTAAGTGGGCATCCTTGTCACATCCCCTTTCAACGCACTGATGATACAGCCTGCATCGTGCTTCCTGAAGGCACATGCTTTAAGAAAGAGCCATGGTGGCTTGGGATTTTCAGAATGCACACGCTCAGATTTAAAGCACAGTGAGGGTTGTAACTAATACGTCCATTCTCAATCACATGACCACACCACAGTGAAACTTCACAATGTTAATGACAAAAGAAACCTTTGTTTTTGCAAAGACCATTCGTTGTCACTGGGGGTGGGGAGTGTTCTAATCTTGCACATGAAGAGAGACCACTGATAGAGTAACGAGTTGCTTCTTTCTCACCACAGGGAAATCCAGGCATCTCAGGCCCAGATGGACTTGAAGGCTCACCGGGACTTGTGGGCCCTCAGGTATACACATATGGGTGTGCGAGCAAAGAGGAGAGGCTGTGTGTGGGAAATCTATATCCTGGATAGACCCTTCATGTGGCCCTGCAAAATGACAGGTGGTTGGAAGTGTGTTCAGGTTAATAAAATAAGCAAGTCACATCAAGGCTTGACTTGTATAGACCTTTGTCTCTTTTATCGGAGTTTGTCCCCATCAAGAAGTGAAAAAGAGATGAGCATGCTGGACGGCCAGCCTCGGGTTCAGGATTGTTAGGGTAATTCCAGGAGACCTTGAGCCAAGGAAAATGCTGAAGCTCCGATTTGGGTATGGTGGCCAATTTCACACAGTCATAGCGCGGTGTTGTATCTCTGGATTGTCCATGGTGTCGAAACACTGGCTCAACCCAAGGAAATATCTGTTCCAAGTGCAGCTGGAGGCTTTAGCAAGGTGATCTGCAGTGTGGCGCCCTGCCTGTCCATCCTAGCTCCATTCTCCTGGGAGCTGCCGCCAGCACTTTTTCCTTCACAAGGAGCAAACCATAGTTGGCGCTTTGCACCGCTCACGTGAGCAGGGAGGAGACGTGTGCCAGAGAGGGCAAAGCACAGCCTAAATCCACAGTGAGACAAGAAATGCTGAGAAGGAAGAAAGCAGTCAGGCTGGAATGTAGCTCAGTGGTGGAATGCATGTTTGGGCCCTGGGTTAAGTCTCCAGTGGGGAAGGAAAGGGATGGAGGAGGGGAAAAGGGTGAGGAAGGGCCCGGGATAAAAACCGGACCACGAAAACAGTATTTTTCCTCTCCAAACTTAGTTTTGAGTGTATGAGAAACAGGTGTGCTGTTTGGCTTTGGCAAGACAATCATTAGTTCCATCTTTCAAAGTTTTAAAGCAAGTACTTAGAAATGAAGGCATTATATATTGAGGGTGGCGGTTGGGCAAAATACATCGAGACGTCAGAAAGACACTTTGTCCACAAGTCACCAAGATTTCAGCATGGAAAACAGCCTTCCCTTCAGCCCATTCTCTCTCTCTCTCTCCAGCTTGATTGCTTTTATTTGTCACTTTGCGCCAGCTGAGGAAGGCTCAATTTTCTTATTTTAAAGTGAGAAATATTTGCCTTGGGATCGTCGGGAAGCATCTCAATAAATTGACTGCCTTTACTTCATGGTGTGCAAGTCACATCCAGCATTCATTCTTTCTGTTTATACACATTTTTATTTATGGCACAATTTAAAATAAAGCAAAATACCAAATACAGTGCATGAAGAAAGTGTCTTTGGAACCTATGGAAGCCATAGCACACAGGCAATAGAATATTCCAGAAATAGAAATATCTAAATCTCATCTTGCTAAGTGATGCATCTTCTTTATGACCCATCTTTCTTGTGGTTCTTGAATATAAGATTTAAATATTCTAGTTTCAGATTTATATGATTAAGAAAACTTTTTTTTTTTTAACATACAGTTCATATGGCTTCAGAGTTTGAAGAAGCTGAGAACAATTGACAAAACCGAAAAGAAAAAAATCTCAGCTTTGGGGTGCTTCCTTCAGGCCCTAGCTCCTTTGGCTATATAGACTCAACCACTTCAATTTCAGACTGCTCTGTGGTGTTCCTACACAGACGAGGAGGAACTCAGAGATTGTCACAGACTGCCACAGCATAATTCGGCTCCCTGCCCAGTTTCTTTGTTACCTTGACTTAACATTGGATTTTCTAATGTGCAAATTTACTGTCTAAGTGTTCTCACTAAAGGAGGAAATAACACTTTGATTTTGTGTATTTAGGGCCTGAGAGGAGACGTTGGTGAGAAAGGAGAAAAAGGAGGCCTGGGAATGAAAGGTCCCCAGGTACGTAAAGGGAAAGCAACTGGACCTGGCTTCCACCTCAGCTTCAAGGCGGATGCTTTGTCTCCTCTAAAGGAGAATTACCTACTGCCTGCAGGCTGCAGGCCAAGTGTATTAAGCTTGACTTGACTGGAGGAGTGGCAGCTGCATCGTACCCTGGTCATCCCATCTGTGCCCACACAGACTGTAGAGGCAGAAGGTCCTCTCTAGACCTCCTTGGCTCTGCTTCTCAGCCCAGATCAATAGTTCCTCCTGTGTGGTTTGTGGGTTCATCTCTCACTGCTCACAAGTCACTTGGCATTGCCTATCCCACCTCCTGGGGGAGCTAGAGAGATGATTTCAGTGCTAATTCTCCCAGAGGACTCAAGTTCACAACCTCCTGTAACTTGAGCTTCAAGGGGTCAAAAACCACTCCTGGCCCTTACAGGTACCCCCACACATAGGGCATAGACACAGACCCACACGCATACACATAAGTAAAAAAAAGTTTTAATCTCCTGAGGAGACTAAAATATTTCACCACCTTGGACCCTCCTCAGAGCCCTGAGAACCTCTGCAAGTGAAGCCATGGTGTTGATAATCCTAAATTCTCCCCAGGTAACACCAGGGTTGGGAGTGACTACCCAATGTCTACACTTCTCTTATTTAAAAATGTGCTAAGAACCCCCAGGAGTGTGCACTAGGATGCAGGTCCTGATCCAGGGGGTCCAGATCGAGGCTTGGGATTCTGCATGTTCAGTGGGTCCTCAGTTGGTACTGATGCTTCAAGTCTGGGCCACACTTTGAGTAGCAAGGCCACCCGTGTGATGTGCTCCTTGTCTGTAGCTAGCATAGCATATACGTATCCGTTGGTCTCTCTTTACGGGTTGCAAGCTCCCATTGTGTCAGTGCCTTGGGTATGCTGAATCCCCAGAGCCTGGCACCGCAGTCCCTGGCACAGCAGAGCTCAATACATTTGCGTGATGAATCAGGCAGTAAATGAATGAACGGGACCCAGTTGGGACTTTCACCCTCCACTAATAACAGTATCAAGGGAATGCATTACTTTGCATCCATTAGTTAAACTGGGCAGAGGCCCAGCATTTAAGTGGTTGTGCTCATCATGAGAATATTTAAGAGGCTATTTGCATAAACTTGGATGCCATGACATCCTGTTTTAAAGTGCATTAATATCTGCTCCTGATGATGTTTGTTCCTGGTTTTGATGAAAGGGCTCTTTCCAAATGCATGAAAACTTTGTAATTTCACCGCAGAACTAAACTGATGGTACAACTCTCCCGCATTCACATCTTTGAATCGTTAAAAGCTGGCTGGCACCACAATTGCAGGTTTTTATTGAAAAAAAAAAAGTACGAAGGAAAACATATATCAGGTTATTATTTCACTTGTTGATCTCAAATATTGATGTGGATATGTGGACAAGTTGAAATCCAAAGGCCTTGGTCTTTCTCTTGCTCTAGGATCCAAAATGGTATCCAGGGCTGTTACTGGAGTAATTCTTCCTTGTGCCCTGTGAGGCACCTTCATCCATGCATCCCTTTAATCTCACTTTGGCCAGACATGGCACCGTCATAAATCATCCAGCCTTTGGCATTGCCAGTTAGTCAGAGGCACCACGTCTCTCTGCCACCACCTCCATTTGTCTGGCTGAAAACCCTGCTTTTCTTTCTCTGCTTGGTCTTCCTGAAATATCCTTCTTGTTGGCTGTTAAAATGTAGTTTCAAAGACAAGCAGAATTTTCTGCGTTTGGGACATGATGAATGGGATCTCCAGACTGCTGTTTCCGAAGGAAATCCACAGAGACAAACACAGCCAGACATACAGGAGAGTGGAGTTCTTTATTGGCGCTACAAACCCATCGCCATAGGTCTCAGAGTGTTTTATGGCACAGGCGGAACCCTCCAGTGCGGCAATGTGTTTTCTAGCGGCAGACTTGAAAGCTTTCCATGGGACTTGCATCTTGGAAGGAGATGTGATTTGTATTGATGGCATACCGGAGGCTTATTAACTTCCACAGTACTCGGTGTCCCGCATAAATGACTCGTGCTAATCTAGCCAATATGCGGCTACGGTTGAAAACAAAAAATGCAAGCTGATGCACTAACATCCAGGAGGACATTTCTGAAAAGGATGACGTCCTCTTTTGTCCCGTCTTTTGTTGCCCTTAAGGCCCTTCTTTAAAATCTCTGAACACTAAGAAATACAACGGGAAACTAGGTCCAAAAGACTGATTTCACTCGGAGCTGTGCCTGTTCTTTGAAAAACATGTGCTCTTAGATAAATAATACCATCAAGAACATATCAAGAAAGGTTAGAAATAGCCAAGCGTCGGGGATCAGCACTCAAGAGGTGGAGGTAGGGTGAACTGCCAAGGCCCTCCTGGATAGCTTCACGTTCTTGGTCATGCCAGTGAACCTGGTTAAACTCAGTGGGTCATAAAACGATAAAAGAGAGAGGAACTGATGGAGTGGGAGGGGGAAAAGAGCTGGGTGGGAATGAGAGTGATCAGAATACATTATTCATGTGTGTGAAATGGTCACAAAAAAACCCAAAATATGCAAATGAGTACTAAGTTTTAAAAACAAGTAGAGGTGGGAGGATTAGGAGTTCAAGGGTAGACTTAGCTACATGAAACCTTTTTTTTTTTTTTTTTAATGTTGTTGACAGGGCGGGGAGGGAAAGGAGAAGAGAGCCATTGGAGGAAGGGCTATAATCGTTCCATGCAAACGTGGAGAATCATGTAGGATTTCCGCCGTCTTCACAGATCGTGGCACAGTAGTCACGGACTTCAAATCTCTAGCCCGGACGGCTGGCTTATACCTTTACGTCTTATCTATGTTACCTTGGACAATTTACCTAACGATGAACACATCTTCAGCAAAAGAATAGTGATAGCGCCTACCTCATTGGGCGCTGCGAAGATTAAATGCTTTGGTGGATGCAAGTGTCTGGGACTAGTACGTGCTTGGTAAAAGCGGTATAATTATTTTTATTACCGCAGCATTGTATCTGCACCGCCTAACTGAACGTTATTTTTTTAATATGTTAATTTTACTTGTGTGAGAGCACACAACCACAGTCCACATGCAAGAGTCAGAGAGCCGGTTGGAGGAACTGGTTCTCCCTACCGAGTGCATGCCCAAAATTGAACCTGAGTCTTTGGGCTTGGTGGCAGGCACCATCACCCACTGAACCTCCTCCTGGCCCCAAACCGAGGAATCTTATGCCCTGGATGTGGTTCACGCTTTGAGGAAAGCGCTGCCAGGAACAGAGCAATATGTGACCCATGTTTTAATTGTCCATTTTTTTACCACCTGCATGATTTAGGTTGATGTTCTATGGGCTCATCCCAGCTACTAAGGTGACAAGCATAAGTGCTGTCTAGGAACGGGCCCTGTTCTAGGACACAGAGATCACAGTTCTGTTTTCTAGCAGTTTCAGAAAATAATTTTGAAATCTCTATCCAGGGCTCGCTGGACACACCTCGTCACAATGCTAATTGGTTTTAGTGAAACTTTTTTGAGCTTTCCACAGTTTGCAAATGAAGATTAAATATAGCCCCCCCCAAAAAAAAAAAAGACAAACAAAACACAAATAGACCTTCCTGCTGGTAGAAAGCATTTGTCCAAGGCCAATGTCCTTTGGAAAGCTTTCTTTAAATGCTAGACATTTCAGCAATATCTGTTCCCTGAGCTAACCAGTGGGAACCTAGGCTCTTTTTGGACACGGAGACTCACAAGAAAGTGTAATCATTTAGGCCACATCTGGCCAGGGTTACTTTATTAATTTTCTTTTATTTAATAGTCTTTATTTGACAGCCGCAATATTTCTTCCAGAGCAGGCTCAGCTCAGCCCTTAACTCTTCTCCCATCTGTACTTCATTTTACATAGAAGACACATGAAAGCGTTGAGGGAGAGCTGTGCTCTGTCTCACTATATCTGCCATTGTTTCGTTCCAGGGGCCTCCAGGACCCGGAGGACAAGCAGGGAACCAAGGCCGTTTGGGAAGCCAAGGAAATAAAGTAGGTCACATTCTTCATACAGCCCCTCCAACGTTAAAATTTGTGCTACCCGAGAGCTGCTGGATTAGCCAGAGCCCTTTCAACACAGAGGAAAACACATCTTGTTGCCCCTAAGCTCTGGCTTGATTCTTGGAGAGCCAGCAATCTCTAAGGACGTGGGTGTGGACCAAGATGAGGTCAGGGACTCCATAATCGAATGACGAGCTACACCCCATCCAACTGAGGGATCTCAGAGGAGGAGGGCTGCTTTGGCAAAGACCTTCCTCCCCTCTCCCACCCTCTCTGCATCATTCCTTCCTTCCTACATCTCTTGTTTCATCCTTCTCGTGCATACCTTCGCTAAGGCTCAGGCTTGTCATACTGTATAGTCAGGTACAGGAGAGAATCGCCTGGCCCAGAACAAGATCTTTGTGTTTATGAATGAATGTAGTTCTAGTAGCTATGATACACAGGTCATGAAATCAGGCCCAAAGAATTTAGGACATCTTGAAGACAGCAATTTATGGCATAAGGAAGATGCGGTGGGGGCCAGGGAGGCCAAAATTGAGGTTTAAGTAAAGCACTGTTAGAAGTATTCCTGTGTTGGAAAGGAGACATCAAAGACTATACAGACTCCAAGGGGCCTTTAGGACATAAAGCCTTTAAAGAAACAGAGAGGGAAAATGGAAGGTTGCAATTTAAG
Source organism: Meriones unguiculatus (assembly GCF_030254825.1). Lineage (NCBI taxonomy): Eukaryota > Metazoa > Chordata > Mammalia > Rodentia > Muridae > Meriones > Meriones unguiculatus. Next base: position 45,377,043 of record NC_083354.1, read on the forward strand.
TTAGCAATGGGCAGGAAGGCATGGGGCTTAGAGCATTCTAGGAGAAATTAATTGTTTGCATGAAAATTTTCCTGTCTGGCAGGTATGTGAAGAGCAGTGTAGTCTGTGTAGCTGAATCTTCTTCCCCCCCTTCCCCCTCCCTCCTTCCCTTCCCCCTTTTTAAAGATTTTCATTTATTATATATATATATATATATATATATATATATATATATATATATATATATGAGTGCTCTATCTGCATGTACACCTGCACATCAGAAGAGGGCATCAGATCACAGTATAGCTGGTTGTGAGCCACCATGTGGTCGCTGGAAATTGAACTCAGGATCTCTGAAAGAGCAGCACTCTTAGCTACAGAACCACCTCTCCAACTCTGTCACACATGTAGATGGTTGTGAGGAAGAGCAGGTGAAAGAATGAAGGGAAGCATTTGCTAGGCCTGCTTGGAGATATGGGCTTCTAAATCATCCAGATTAAAAGGGCTTTTAGTGATGCCTGTTATAAGAAGCATAAGAAGAGACAGAAGACAATGATTGGGAAAGAAGGAAAAGAAAGGAGAGTGATCAAGCAGTACAGAAAAATTCAGGCAGGGAGGTAGGAAAGAACATTCACATCTGGTGACTCACAGGCTCCAGTGATTAGGCCCAAGACTGCAGAGGAGAAAGGAAGGAGGCAATGAGTGCTGTGTCAATGCAGAGATACATAGCAGCCATATCACACTGGTCACAGATTCCTCTTTTAAAGGAGAGAAAAGAATATCGTTCCTTGAGCCTGCTATGGTTTAGCCAAGCTTGGAGAGAGGATTGTGCTTTCAGTGGAAGGGAGACAGCAGGGAGTTTGTGATTGCAGAAGAGGAAGGGGGGGGGAATAGAAACATGAGACCGAGCAAAGAAGCTTTTCATTGCAGAGTGAATTTGCGGCAGAAGCCCCCTCCACCTTTGAACTGGAGAAGTGCCAGGGAGGGCCTGGGATGGAGGAGAGGAAGGAATGGCGTGAAGACAGTTCACTGGCTTGTGTAATAAGATCTGAGGGTGACCAGGACAAGCACCTTCAGAAGGAGGGGCTCTAGGACGCGTTGTGGCAAGAATGGTCAGAAAGTGACAGTTTGAAAGAGGAATGGTACTGGCTCTGTGTCCTAGGGTGCACTGTAAGGCAAGTGGTGTCACTGGTGAGAATGAAACCTCAAAGAGATGAAGGGGAGAGAGAGAGTTTCCATGAATGAGAGCATAATGCATAGGAAATGAAGGTGCTCAATAGGGTGTGATGGAAGGGACCGAAAGAGAGACCCAGAGATAGATGGAACTCAGAGCTAGCTGAGAGATGAGAGTGAGGAGGAAGCTGAAGTCAGGGAAGCTGTGGCCATCAGGATCCTTATTTAACAAGAGGAACTTTGAAGTAGAGTGGCTAGAATTGGAGGAAGGTAAATGTGTAGGGTGCTGAGGACTCTGTCTCCCTATGCAACCCTTCTGTACATCTAAAACTCCTCCAGATTAAATATTTTACTTTCTCTTAAAAGGGAGTTCACCTTCCTTCATAAGCCCATGTTCATTTCCCCAAGTAGCTGAGGTTTCCCCCAGGCACTACTGAGGTTGGCTCTTATGTCATAGTAGATGTTCTGCCTGTCAGACACCTTCCTTGACTGATCTACACTCAGGTCCAGAGTCTAATAAATCCTCACATCTGGGTGATTTGCATGGGTCATCATGGAAACAATTTTGTTGGCTTTTTTTTTTTTTTTAACAGTAGAGAGATTTCTTCCTGGATCACGATGGGGACATTTTCATGGCGCTGAGTGGCTAAGAGAGTGAACTAAACTCAACCATAAGTGAGACTTGCTCAAACACGGGTGATGGATGGCGGAGACCTGTTTGGCCAGCCACAGCCATTCCCCACACCTCATTAGTACAGTATGCAAGCCTGGCTACAAGCCCATTGCTGTGTCACATTGGACATAGTTAAACACTGCCTGGGGCCATTGCTGGGGCCTGCCGGCAGTCAAACAGTTCTTAAGTGGGGAGTGAGAACTGAAAGAAAAATTAATAAACCAACATACTACACATGGGATCTGTTTGAGAGGGCAGCTGGTAGAACTGTCACACATTGATTTATTCCAATAATCCCTTTTTATAGAGCAAAGCACCTTGATACAATGAAGGGGTTCATGCAGAGGTCAGACTTCTTTACCCCGATCAACTGTCTGTGTGATCCTCACACAAACAAAAGGAAATGAACTTGATAAAACAAACAAACAAACAAAAAACATCTTGCCTATCCCTCTCTCCAGGTGAAGGCCAGGGTAAAAACACGTTTTATGCCACGAGCTCAGTAACTAAGCAGCATGGCAAACAAGCAGCTCTCCACAGGCCATCATTTCTGATTTGATGTTAGAAAAACAAGCAACCTGATGAAAGTGGGACTTGGTGGTTCATACCTGCAGTGCTAGCACTGGAGGGCTGGGGTAGGAGGACTACCACAAACTGAAAGCGAACCTGAGGTCCTGTCTCAAACAAACAAAGCAACCGACTGATGGCTGGTTTCATTGCTCTATTGAACAGGGAGAACCTGGAGACCTGGGAGAAAAGGGAGCTGCTGGCTTCCCGGGCCCTCGGGGCCTGCAGGTGGGTTTGTTCTCATCCTTTTCACCTGGTCCTCAGAGCCTTTTACTTCAGTAGAGTATTAGTTACTTTTTTCTATGCTGTGACCAAATACCCGACAAGAAGTAACTTAGCGAAGGAAAGGTTTCTTCTGTGTTAGAGTTTAAGAAGGTACAATCCTTCATGGCAAGGAAGGAGACAGGCAGCCACATGGGCTGCTGGTCACATGGCACCTGCAGCCAGGAAACAGACAATGAGCAGAAAGTGGGCTGGACTATAAAACCTCAAGGTCCACTCCTAAGGGTCCACTTCCTTTGAGGCTCCGCCCTGTGAAGATTGCACAATAGTCTCTCAAAGTAGCGCCAGCTGGAGACCAAGTGTTTAGACACATGACCTATGGGGACAATATGCAGACCACAGCAAACAGATGTCTGCACTGTGTCTCTGAGGAATGCTCAGAAGAGCTTTACAGCATCCAAGCTATAACTGAGAGAGACGTCACAGTCCTTCCTTTTTGATTGGTTCCTCAGCCAGTTTTTCCAAGGCAGCAGACATCATGGACTTGATACTCTTGAGATGAGATGGCAAAACAGACGAAGCTTCCTATATCGCATCTGCCCATGAACTCCTCTGACCTTTTGTCTGCAAGACCTCTTTATTAGAAATCATCCCACCCTTCCCCCTTTGCCCACGGCTTCCACAAGCCTTGGACAGTAGCCAACACAAAGGCAGTTTGCTCCACTTGTTTTGTTCGGTGAGCTGAAAATAGATGAGCGCTGACGTATTAACACACAGACGCTCTCCAAAGAGTTGGTTAATAATGCTGCCTCCTCTTACTGACAGATTACCGATATCCAGCACAGTCTCTTGATTTTCATAACAACTACACGAGTAGCTGTCATTGCTATTTCTGTTGTACGGGAGCTTTTTAGTGCCATTACCAGTATCCCTGGTACCTTTGCTTCCTAGTGGTCCCTGATGGAACCCAAAACCTATCACTCATGTCTCCTGCCAATAAGCCCACCTCCATCTATAGTCCGGATATGTGTGATCGGTTGATTTGCTTACAGGGTGATGACGGCAGCCCAGGATATGGTAGCGTTGGCCGAAAAGGGACAAAGGTAGGTTATACCAACTGACCTCATCCATTTGCTCTGGGCTGCTTGCTTGGTTTGCTACAGTAAAGAGAAAGAAAGCAATGCATAAAGCAGTCTGGTACAATTCAAAATCTATTTTAGTAGTTTGCTTTTTGATGTCCTGTGGGCTGTGTGGTAGAGAATCATGCCAGGGCTCCAGACGCAGGTGAAAATTGAGAGTTGAGAAAGAATCATCTGTGCGTTTCTGTAATGGGCGCCTAGGGCCTGGCATGTTCCAGCTTGAACTTCCTTTTCTCTTAGCAGTCCTCTGTGTTACTTCACTCGGGAGCCATTTCACATTTTGTCTTCCGACAGCTACAATTGCCTCAGCTATTAGTGGCAAGTCTTTATAGCATTTTTCTTAATGTATTTGTCCAAACAGAACTTAAAACTGAATGATTATCTTGTTACTGGATATGTAAATGCCTGAGAAAGTAAGAAAGTTGACTAAATCCGGTGATTTAGATGTGCTAATAACAACCACTTTAAAATATCATCGTAAGTAGCCGAGAGATGGTTCAGTAAGTGAAGCACTTACTTGCCTTGCAAGCATGGAGTACTTGAACTTGGTCCCTAGAACTTATGTAAATAGCTGCGTTTGGTTTGTGGGAGTGGGCACTTGTAATCCCAGTGATGCCGAGATGGGAGGCAGAGACAGGTGGACCTCTGGAGCTCGCTGGCCAGTTAGTCTGGCCTACTTGGTAAAGTGCTAGGCCAGTGAGAGACCCTGTCTCAAAATAAAGGCACCTGAAGACCAACACCCCAGGTTCTCCTGTGCCTTTATCTACGGGCATATACACACATGGGAGTACACAGGTCACTCACATCCCATGGTTTTTCCTGTGCACACAGTCATCGTGGAAAATAGCAAATTATCATTACAAGATGCTCAGAAAATATAAAGCTATCTTTTATGAAGCAAACAACAACAACAACAAAAAGTTAGAGACCCATGATAAGGATCTAAGCGATGTGAAATCGTCAGCAGAGAAATGGTCAAGGTAGTAGAGATCACGCAACGCTACGGTTTTTGCGTTGGGGGATGATCCGAGAAGGTGCTGGAAGGAAAAGCCTCCCTTGCTAAAGATTTTTGAAAATTAAAACTAAAAAAAAAAAAAAAAGAGGGGGTTTCAGTAATGTTCTTTAGAACACAGAATGAGTGAAAGTATTAGTATCCCACAGAACAGGAAATACTAACAGCCTGTGACATTAGGTTCTCTCTAGAATGTATACACGTGCAGTCTTTCTATAAAAAGTGTGTGACCATGGGGGAACAGCACGTACCCACGTGTGTGCATATGGAAGCCAGAGGCTGGGGAGTGGGTGGGGTGGAGGGGCAGGGATCTTCCTTAATCCCGTTTCACCTGTGTTTTGAGATGGGTTCTCTCCCTAACCATGGAGCTCTCTGATGGGCTGGGCCGGCCAGCCAATGATCCCGTGGGGTCACTCTGCCTCTAACCGTCAGCGCTGGGGCATCAGGGGTCAGATTATCCTGCTTGTAGACTGAGTCTTCACTGAGCCATCTCCCAGCCTCTGCTTAAAGTCTGTCCATGGAAATGAAAAGAAAATACTCAGAATAGACTTAGAAGAGTACGGATCTCATTGGTGCCTAAAATGCATTTCCATAAAGCTGAAAGTTAATTAGGACAAGCAGTGTGTTTGCAGCTACGGGTGGGAAGATTCAGGTAAGTTTTCTTTTTGCCTCTTGAATTTTATGACTTTAAGAACTTTTTTTTTTTAACATTAGAATAAAAGCTTTACCTATTTTTGTAGATTAGTGATAGAATTTGAGAAGTGGGGAGGAAGATGGGGAGGTTGGTTGATGCTGTCTCTATGCATAAATTCACACCACACCCTTAACACTGGCAACTAATGAATGTTCATCAAAAGCTTAAAACCCCTGGCACCCATGTAGATGCTAGCCATCGTTGTGATACTTTTAACCCCAGTATGTCGGGCTAGAATAGAGATGGATGGATGCCGGGAGCTTTCTGGCCAGCCCAGCCAAAGTGGTGAGTTCCAAGTGCAATGATGGACCTGTCTCAAAAACTAAGGTGGCCAGTGTGATAGAGGAAGGCACACGGTGTCTCTTCTGGACTCTGTTGGTACCCCTTCACACACACACACACACACACAGAGAGAGAGAGAGAGAGAGAGAGAGAGAGAGAGAGAGAGAGAAAACAAAATTATTTCAAATAAAATGCACATTTCTCATCAGGTGAGAGTAGGAAGAGAGTCTTTGATGGATAAGGGCAACAAAGGACGTTAAGATGAACGGTCACGATTCTATCTTAAACTTTAAATTTTATTTCACAAGTTCTAGCTGATATTTTTTTATGGTCAATTGATTCATACAAACAGCTTTACTAATGAAAAATGACTTTATCATTAATTTTTTTTTTTTTTTAGGTTTAGTCAAAAAAGCTATTTTTTTTTTTTTGGCCCAAAAAGCTATTTTAAGAGTGTGCTACAATTACTTTGCAAAACCAGATTCATTCTTTTTACCTGGAATATGCTAATACCAAACAAAACTTTACAAAATTTAAAGTTTAAGATAGAATCATTACTATTATTTGTTTGAACACATAATTTAATTTTGGATTATATAAGGAATTAGTTTAAAATGTATTTATATAACATTTCAGGGAATGAGAGATAACCAGGAACTATTACTTACTTTCAAAAGTATTTGAAAAGTGTGATATTACTAAATTCCCTTAATTAAAAATGTTTGTGACACATGGAAAATTGTGATTTAATGTTAATATGCATTTACTCTTAACAAAATCTATATTCATAACACAGAAAAGATGAAAACAGGTATGGCTCATATATGATCTTGTTTTAAAAAGAATTAAATATCCATTTAACTGAATTTGATGCATGAATATAATTGCTCTTGTTAAACAATTGCCTGTTATCTAGTTTTATCTGAGGTTTTAAAATCTTTACAACAATAAAAATATTCTTCTTTGAAAAAAAAAAAGATGAACGGTCACGTCTAGATTCTGTTTTGACTTTCTGAACTTCTCCATTGAAACCCATCTGAGAAAGGCTACTTGTCGCTGGAGACGCGTGGCCAAGTGACCCTCTGTGACATGCGCTCAGATGAAACCCCGGGCTGTTTGTAACAACCCTGTCACTTCCTCCTCAAGTACTTTCCGCCTCTCATCTCAGATTGCTAGCTCTTATACGTAACTGACTTTAGGAACTGGAATTTGCTTCTCTGACAGTGCCGCCTAGTATCCAGGGAGTTTGGCCCTTCCGTGATGCACAGATACTAACACTAAACTAGGGAGGTGGTAGGATTAAAATCAATATAAATCTTCTTGGGACGAGTGTGTAGGTGTTGATTTCCTCTGTTGTTGATGGCAGGGGCAAGAAGGATTCCCTGGAGAGAGTGGACCAAAGGTATGTTCACTGAGAGAGTCAGGAGGCTCCAGGCAGGGGATGTGTCTCAGGACAGGTAATGAGGTAGACAGATACTCTACCTCAGGGTGGGGCGGCAGAGGGAGAAACAGGTTACCCTCACCAAGTTTTAATATGATCTGTTGTTTAGGAGTAAGGACCTTTCAAATATTTCACTTGTGATTTTTTTTTTTTATATAGGCAAAAGAAGAAAGGCCTTTTGAAAGTTTTCCCCTTAAATATACTCCTTTTCTTACGTTCATCATTGCTTAAGCAGTGGTCCTCAACCTTATTAATGCTGCAACCCTTTAGCACACTTCCTCATGTTGTGGTGACCCCCAACCATAAAATTATTTTTTATTCCTACTTCATAACTATAATTTTGCTACTGTTATGTAGCAAATTTAATGTAATGTAATGTTTAATGAATTGTAAGTATCTATGTTTTCTAATGGTCTTAGGTGACCCCTGTGAAAGGGTTGTTTGACCCCCAAAGGGGTCATGACCCACAGGTTGAGAACCATTGGCTTAAAGGCAATTAAAGATACAGAAAAAAAACAAACCCAGATGACGAGATTTTTGCCTGTCTTGAATTTTTCTCCCCAGGGATATCTATAAAAACCACCTGTCAGGTAACAAGTTAGCAATGACAACCTCAATGCTTTCAGTTTCTCTGGAAAGTTTTCCTGAACTCAGTAAATGTCAGGTCCTGCAATAGTCAGAAGACCAAACCAAAAAGAGCGCTTGGTTCTCCAAGGAGCCTGAGTTCTGCTCTGGAGGACCAAACCCTGAGCCAGAGCTGTGCTGTGGAGCGAGCAACATAGACTGTGTTTTAACTAGAAGACAAAACATATAAGACTTCTTCCATAGGGGTTCACAGAGACTGAACCACCAACCAAGAGCATGCATGGACTGGTCCTAGGCCCCCTGCGCATAAGTAGCAGATGTGCAGCTTGGTTTTCATGTGGGAACCCCAACAACTCTAGGCTGCCTTGTCTGGTCTCAGTGGGAGAGGATGCGTCTAGTCCTGCAGCGACTTAATGTGCCAGGGTGGGTTGTTACCTATGAGGGACCTTCCCCTTCTCTGAGGAGAAGGAGAGGAGGAGAGGGGTGTATGAGGGGGAGACTAGGAGGAGAGGAGGGGGGCTGCAATCAGGATGTAAAATGAATAACAGAGAAAAGCAAAAAAAGAAATAAATAAAAGTATAAGACTTTACCTTGGAATAGATTTACAAACAGATATGCCTCTGTGACATATGTATTTGATTTCAACGCTGATTTTTATTTTAATTCTGATGTATTTATTTAGGGTGAGACTGGGGACCCTGGTGATCCAGGAGAGACTGGTCCCAAGGGAGCCAGAGGCAAAACGGTAGGCTATCCAGAGGCCGACTTCAAGTGTGTGTGTGTGTGTGTGTGTGTGTGTGTGTGTGTGTGTGTGTGTCTATGTGGGAGGAGAAAGGGGAAAGAGACTGATTATGTTTATGTGTATGATGGACGTGTGTTCATACATCCCAGGTACATGTTCATGCATGTATACATACCAACAGAGGCCAGATACCAACGTTAAGTGTCATTTTCAATTACTTGTCACATTTGCCTGCGGGCATGTACCCGTGCATGCCTGCTGCCCACAGAGACCAGAAGAGGGCGTCAGATCTCTGGGAACTGGAATTACAAGAGGTCATGGTCCTGAGCTGCCTTGTGGCTGCCCAGGTGCCAAGCAAGAGCAGCAAGTGCTGGTCACTGCAGAGCTGTCACCCCATCCCTTCTATCTTAGGGTATAACGCAAGGGCTCTCATTGAACCTGACACTCTCTAAGTCAGCTCGACTGGCTGGCCAGCAAAGTCCCACATGTCCTCTTGTCTCTGCCTCCCGGGTTCTGGGGTTACAGATACATGCCACTGTATACAGCCTTCATACGGGTATTGGAATTAAAGTCAGGTCCTTGCACAAAAAAACATGTTAAGCAACTGAGCCATCTCTTCAGCTACTTTGGCAGATCCTCTTTTGTGTTAATGGTCTTTAGAATCATTACCTACTCTTAAAGAAAAAGAAAAAAAAAAAAACAACTTAGAAAACATCTTGGTTAAGGTCAGCCTGTGGAATGAAAAATGAATCTGACACCCCGTCCCCCAATTCCACCAAGAAGGCAATGAACTAAGTTTGCCCATTCTGTTGCCAGTGTGCCATTCTTAACCTTGGAAGTAAGATTTTTTTTTAAAGGAATGTGTGTAATCCAAAGCGGGTTTTTTGTAGTGACAAAATATGATCAGTTTAATCCGCTCTTTGCTGGTAGACTTAGTGAAAACTACTATCTTGCTTTGATGACCAAAGCTTTCACTGAGCTGCATTTGATAAGGTGTCTGTTAGAAGGCCCTTGCCTCACTTGCCAGGTGTTTCCTGAGTTTTGTGAGATTTCTGAATGTTGAAACGAATGTGTCTTTATCAGTTCATGGGAGAACTGAGTACCACCTAACACTCTGTGTCACTTCAGCGCAGCTCTCCGGCATGTGTCATAGGACTCCACTCTCCCCAGGTTACGGATGGCTCAAAATGTAGGTGGCAGCACATGCCTCTTATCAGTATTAGGAAGACACAGACCAGAAGGATCTCGAGTTCAAGGCTAGCCTGGGCAATGCAGTGAGCTCATGTCTACAGGGAACAGAAGGCTAGAATAAAAGGGAACACTTGCATTTGTTGACCAAACACTTTAGATTTTCAAGTGTCTCTCAAAGTCTTTGCCTCTTTCCCTTCTGAACAGCTTGACTGGAAAAAAACTGGTCTACAACCCTGTCCATGAATAAGATCTTTGAAAAACCTCTGATGAGAAAAACTATATGCTTGACACAGTTTTCCAGTTTGTCTTCATGGTGATCTGGCTTTTCTCCACAAGCTGAGACAGGAACTTTATGTATAAGGATTATGTTGGAAGGTTTTAAGACTTCAAAATAAGGAGTGTCCTTGCTGCTCTGGGGCCGGGGGGGGGGGGGGAAGGAGGCGGGGGAAGGAGGCGGGAGAGAGGCTGCTTCCAGCTGAAATTCTTTTCATCTTTCTCTCACACATGTTTTCAGATGGCAATCCTTTATCATTTTGCCCTCAGCAATGATGAAGATGAATATAATTAGGAAAAATAATTGGAAGACTCTCAAATTAATCCACATGTCATCTGCACTGAAACACCCCTGGACCATTTCCCTTGGCTTGTTAATGGAGTGGGTTAACTGGAACACCAGCAGCATGCTAACAAGTTCCGTCATTTGTTGAGGCCCTCCCTACGATAGCACGATCATCAGTTTTTAGGGCACCCAGCTGATGGGTGACGTGAAGGCTTGGTGCCCTGGCCTCTGGAGAGACCTTTTGGTTTCTTCTTTGTTCTCTGTGTTGGACTGCTCCATCTTACTGGCTTCTGCCCCTTCCAGCTGCTCCGCCCCGCCCCCCCCCCCCCCCGTCCTTGACATGAGTAATATTTGGAATTGAAATTGAAGTTTAAACACTGCAAATGTCCAGGCTTTCCCCTGGAAGAGCAGATGTTTTCTCTGGAAAGATTTAGCCCTAAGTTATGAATGTCTTCTCAGGTCTCTTGGAATTATTCTGGTTCTTAGCTTGAGTTCACTGAGTTATAGATTCTTAAATCTATAAATCTATAAACCTATTTCAGCTCTGCATATATGCATGTTTATGTGTATATGAAAAGAAAACAAAAATTCTTTGAACAGTTTTCAAGCCGGATGTGGGACTATTGCCATCTGGAGCTGGATGGCCTTCCAGGGAGGGTGCCTGTGGGTGGTGTAGGCCGTTTAACTGCAACCCTGGAGCCTTCCACCAGTCTCCAGTACCACCCAAGCTCCTTCCCGAGGTAGAGCAACCAGCTTTGTCTCCAGATACTGTCGTGTGCGGTGGCAAGACCTCTCCCGATGGCACTGCTCCTTAAAGAGCCAGACTGCATCTTAAGTTTCCACACCTAAAATGGCTTTTGTCTATCACCTTTAAAAAATAAATTTAAAGAGGCTATCCCAGGCTGTGACCATGGACCAGTGGTAGAGCCATGTCTGACTTACCCTCACAGCACAAAAGTTGGTGATCCCATCCCCTCTCCGCCTCCCTCCAGTTTCCTTGACTTTGAAAACAGCTTTCCTTTCCGGAGATTGTTGTAGAATTGGCAGTCTGTTTGCATTCCTGCTTTTGGATGTTCGAGCTTTAGGTGCTATGAACTTATTTCCTACTATAAAGTTGGGGGTTCTCCTCTGACACCGACTACAAACTCTCTGAAGGCATTTGCATATGCAGCAGTCATAGCCTGAGGTGGACACCCCATGCCCTCAACCCCGTTGTCTGGTGTTTGCTGCCGCCAGGCAGAGGTCTGGCACCTGGTTGTGAGATCCCCTCCACCCCACTCTTGTCAGATCTCCCACTCTCATTTCCACTTCTACGCCCTCCTGGATTTCCCATCCTGGAAATTCTGCCAGGAGCCTTATCTTCATTACTTTCTTTATCACTGTGATAAAGTACTTGATATACACATATTAAACAGAATAAAATTTTATTTTGGTCCCCAGTATCAGAATGTGAAGTCCGTGGTCACTTTGGTTCATGTTTTGGGGCTCATGGGCAGAACACCATAATGGTGGAAAACGGAGCAAACTGGAGACCCAGTCTAAGCTTTAAGGCATGTCTTTGGGTGACTTACTTCCTTCAGCTAAACCCTATTTCCTAAATCTCCTCAAGTGTCCCCAAATAGGGCCAGCACCTGGACACCAAGAGTTCAAAACATAAGCCAGTGGGTGGCATATTTCATACGCAAACCTTAACAAGCTCATAAGAGGAGATGAGTGACAGGAACATGCGATGATATAACCAACATCTGAAAATGACTTATTACCTCCAGATGTGTCAATCTTTTGGCTAGTGTTCAGCTCTGGGTTGGAATTAGTTCCTTGGAATTTTAAAGGCCATTGTGTTTTCTGTTATTTCTGGCAGCTTTTGTTGATCTGGGAAGCCCGAGGCTGTTCAGAATCCTATAAACAGTGTTTTCCCTCTGGAACCCTACTGGATCACCTCTCAGATCTGCTGTGCATTTTGTTATCTGGCATATGGTCCATTTTTACCCATTTTCCTGAAAATTAAGCAAGCCCCTTGACCCTGCAAATATGTGCCCTCCAGTTCTAGGAAACGCAAACTATTTTGTTGGCTTGTGTCCATCCCCTCCAGTGTTCTCTATTTTGTATTTTTTTTTATTACCTGTCATTCAGTGTAATGATGCAGTCCTTTCCTTTGCTTCTTATTGTTCTTACTTTATATGTATAACATCTCTTTGATGTTCTTGGGAAGGTATCTTGATTTTATTTTTGATTTATATCCCATACCTTACCTTTAAAGAGTTCATTGTTAAAATCTAGCTGTTCCTTTTCTGTAGTATACTGTTCTCGTTTCATGATTGAAGCATCTTATCTCTCTGAGGACATAAGTGAGTATCTAGGCCCTCTCTGATCAACATAGTCTGTTTCCTGCATTTTTGTCTTCTGTTTTGACCTTTCTCTCTAATATATCTCAAGAATGAGCTGCGCATTCACAGAGAATTGAGCACAAAAGTTCTGATCGGCCAGGAGGACATGACTGAGGTTTGCCACACATGCATTTCACGGACAGTGGTCTAATGGAGCTCTGCGCTAACTAAGCAGCCCTTCACAATCCATGTTAGTCTATCTTCTTTTAGTTAGGTTTTCCTCTGAAAACGCCTTCCACCCCTTTTTGGGGAGTACAGATGCCAGTGCCAGTCTTCCAGAAGACACAAAAGCAACACAAGCTAGAGACTCACACTCAGTTTGCATGTTTCCATTTGGTCTCCTGGTTCATTGTGCCCTTGGTCCTGAACTCTACAGAGAGTGGTTATTTCCACAAAGTAAAGGCTGATTTTTATGCAGAGGAATATTTAATAAGAGAAATATATATTATTTAAATACATAACTACATATTTATAGATACATGTAATTTGTTTTTTGCTAGTAGGGAAAAGTCTGTCCAACTACCTGGTAAAACTTTTCCACTAATCCTCCTTATTTAGGCTCTTCACTTCACCTCTGCTTCTAGAGGCATCTGGCACTGCCAAGCATATAAATTTATAAATTTTACATATTTATATAAATATTAAATATATATTTCTATATTACATCAGTATATTATATAGTAAACACATGTTTCTATAATGTTAATATATTTAATTAATATGTTTTCTATTTCTAATATATTTACTTATATATAATTAAGTATGAATTACATATAGTTTGAAAAGGAGCAGGGACCCAGGCATGGCAGTATATACCTGTCATTCCAAAGCTTGGGAAGCAAAGACAGGAGGATCATGAATTGGAGGCCGGTCAGTAATATATAAAGGAAGACCTTATATAAAAAAAACAAAACCAAGATAGAGGCACTGGGAAAAAATGATGATACGTCAGTTTTTAAAAAGATGTCTTAATCCTAAAAGAACAAGAAAAGTAGCCAAAATAGTGACAAGCAGTATTTTAGAAATCTATTAATTTTCTAAAATGAAAATGGATTTGTTTGTTTGTTTGTTTGCTTTGGACTTCTATTTCTGAAATAGTGTCAGTACTTTAAATCTGAATTTAAACCACTCCCATATGTATAAAATATGATTTTAACATGAATTAATCCTGCTCCAAGGTGTCTGCTGGGCTTCCAGGAGAGCTGGGATCCCCTGGGGAGCCAGGCCCCCCTGGACGGAAGGTAAGAAGGAGCATTCCCTCTGAGAGCTTTACACTTGAGAGGCCAGCGTGTGGGCACCCCATTCTTCAGGTGGGCACGCCTTCTGCCTCTGATGCTTCACCGTGGCTTTCACTATTCTGTGTGCTCTAGCAAGGGAGAAAATGGGGCCTAAGAATGAAATATATCTCACTGGAAGGGGGACATAAAGGGAGAAACTGAGGCCAAAATGAGGTTTCTCTTTCAAAATAATTTCTTTTTCATTTATAGGTTGATTTATTGGGGGGCTGGAGCTTACGCCATGGCACATTGTAGGGGTCAGAGATCAGTTCTCTCCTTTGACTGTGCGGGTGCTGGTGACTGAACTCAGGTGGTCAGGCTTGCCTGTCAGTGCCTTTACCCAGCGAGCCACCTCAGCAGCCCGAGGTTTTGCGCTCTTCTCAATGAGTTTGGTTATCTGTCCAATCACTGTCTCCATCTTATATGAGCTAGTGATCAATAATGAAGGGTGTGTGTGTGTGTGATGATGATGATGATGAGGAGGAGCACTGAATGTGATTAAAGTTGCCTTCCCATGGAACATAATTGGGAGTTTGGGTGAGCACCGTTGTATTTTTCCTTCAGCTTTTCTGTTTGCGAGAACTGGATTCTTCTTGTTCTGGGATGAGATTGAAAAAGAAAATATAAACCAGCTTTGCTCTTCCCAAACCCCCTCCACCCGGATATACACACCTAAAGTATTCCTTTGGGAGAAGACGCTGAGTTGGCTTTTCAGGTGTTTGAGGCTGGCCACTTTGTCCACCGGCCGTGGATCAGAATGGTCTCAGTTCAGCTTTGGCCGCTGCTCACAGGGGAGATACAGCACAGGGTGGAAGACTCTGAGACTCAGTCACGGGAGGGGCAGCTGGGCGCAGACGGCGCCACCTTTGCTAGTTCGGAGCTGAACACCTGCTCCAGGGCTCCGTGGGTCTCCATCAGGTGGGCAGCCCCACTACATTCTGGGCATCTCTGCCAAGGTCTGGGGAAGCGGCCCTGGAGGCTTCTCTGCACACCGAGCGCCCTCTTCCCTGGGCAGTGCGTGTCCTCCCTGCGTTCTCTGCTCCCTTTAACGTTATGGGAGCAAACCCTCTTCAAAGGGCTCCAGGGCAGTGTTGGTACTCATCCTGGCTACTGAGGTGCACATCTGCAGCCATGTAACAGGTTTTGCTTGTTTCCTCTCCTAGGGCGTGAAAGGACCCCGAGGACAGGCTTCGTTTTCCGTATGTATCTCCTGTGCCAGCAGGGTGCTCTGAGCAGGCCACTAACTTTATTTACAAGCTTCATAACCCAGAGACGTCGTTGATTCTGTTTTATTTTTGAACTGCAGACATGTGAGCTCCTTCAGTATGTGCGGGACCACAGCCGTAAGTGCCCTGTTTAAAACGATCCCCCTCCAACCCCCAACCCGTCAGCTTGGAAGGTAGGGAACTCCCAGAACAGATGCACTTTGCCGACCAGTCTCTTGATATTAGAGATGTCATGAGTACATTTTGAGTCCGCAGGGAGAGGGTGGTGCCTCGTGTATCTGCTTCCTCTCTGAGTCTGTGTTGGAGCCTGTTCCCAGTGCTGTGCTGTCGTGTACACTGGAGGGCTTTAAATCTGGGCAAGATGGGAGTCAGAACTTTCCCGGTGGTCAAATCCGCTGGGGAAGAGTCCTATTGAGTTGAGTTTGAGATGATTGTTAATGTCAGGCAATAATTGACAGGACTGAGCTCAGCAGCATGAAGAGACAGCTGTGATAATGTGTCCTGGTGGGTGGAAGCCTGACTTTGCTCTATGCTCTATCGCTCTTTTTCCTGGAAAGATGTGCTTGACTGGAATCATTGATTGGCTTGTAAAATTCATGGTGGTACTCACTCGGCCAGTAATTTTCTCTCTCAAAAAATGTAAAAATCAAAAAGGCATTCAGATTTGCCAAAAGCTCTTTTGAATTTAAGAGCCCTGTAACAGGGTGTATCCTTCATGTTATAAATATCGACTGATGTTATAATTCTGTATTCACACACACCTTCATCGGGTTGAATGTTGATTTAAACATGCCTAAGACTTCCTGAATAAATACAGAAACTGAAAGGAAGATCTAAAAGTTTCTTCAAGGCATTTTGGGGAGAAACCCCAAATAAAGTAGAACCCATTTCTATAGAGCACAGTGCTCCTAAGGACACATACTTTTCTAAAAATTATGTGTTTTTTATATGCATAAGTATGTGTATTTTTCTTAGCATATTCCAACACATGCATGCAATACCCATGGATGCCAGAAGAGGGCATCAGGTCCCACGGACTGGACTTGCAAGACGGTTGTGAGCTACTGTGTAGCTGGGAATCAAACCCTGGTCCTCTGCAAGAGCAGCCAGTGTTCTTGGCCAAGGAGCCATCTCTCCAGGCCCGGAGATGCGGAATTTTAAAGGCTCTAGAATCCACTGAGTCACGATGCTCAGGATTCTGCCTCCTCATAGCAGAAAGGAAAGCTGGTAGGAATACAAGCCTGTACCGTGAGTCCATGGAGACAGGCTGTTTGAGGTTGGCTTAGTAGAGCAGGTTTTTACCCGACATGAGAGCCAAGCTAATAGTTACGAGTTGTGGCAGAACAGAGAGTGGTTTGTTTTCAAAAGGTGAGGGCTCCACCCAGCCCGCTTGGTCCAAGATAGACACAATTATTTCAGATGTATGAACTAGAACACAAAAGGAATTAATAACATCTGTACGTTTTATGAAGGCACAGGACCAAGTGAATACGGTCAGGACTCCTTCCAGGCCTGGCCTTGCAGGGGAGGGACCTCTGCAAATGAGTGGCCTGAAGCAGCACTGCTCAGTGAGACAATCTGCCACAGGGGAGGTGTTCCCTGCACCACTCAGTGGCCTAGCTGCCGGTCACGTGTGGCGTTGGACACTAAACTGGGAAGAGTGTCAAACGAGAAGCTAAATTTTTCATTCAGTTGTCTGAAATGTAAGCCACTCCCCGTGGTCTGTGGCTAGGCAGCGTGGGTCCAGCCAACGTTTATTTCTTTGAGAGTGTGTCTGTCACTTTTAACGATGTGATACAAAAACGCGTCCACATGCAGGGTGACTCCTCCCTGACCCCCAAACGTCTTGATTACTGACATAATGTCACAAGTGGAAAAGTTCACACCTGTCCCCGTGTGTCAAGCTGCAGGGAGAACATGGGCACACTAAATACAACATTTAAAACTACCTTCAGTTTACATACGTTATACCTCAGTGCATCTGAAATATAGTGAGTTTTGTCTTGAGACTTGGTCTGTCCAGAAGATTTCATTATGTATATATGTAAATATTCCAAATTGAAAAAAGACTCTAAAATCAGTAACACTCATAGTTCTAGCCTTTCAGACAAGAGACCTACACTATTTGCACACATGGACACACTAATGTAGACATGTACACATAAATTTATGGGTACTTACATCTATGCACATACACATCTGCAAATAGGTGTATAACTTAGAACTTGGGATGTGGGTCACCGGCGGAGCACTTGCCTAGCTTGAGCAAGAGCCTGGGTTCAATCGCCAGCACTGCAGAAGACAAAAGCAAAAATAAGAGTCTAGCCTTTGGGGCTGGGGGTGTAACACTGTGATTAGCCAGTCACGAGAAAATGAGAAAGGCCCTGGGCTTGATCTCCATCATCCCCATATACCTCCTCAAAACAAACAAACAAATAAATGAGGAAACCCAACAAAACACATATGTATGATGTATGCATGCATGCATGAATGCACGCATGTTTGCACACACATAGTTGATGTCTATAATTATGTACATGAGAAATTGGGTCAGACAAAGGGTCTCTGCCCCTGTGCAGCTGGCTGCAGCATGCTGGTTTATGGCCCTGTTGTCCCACTTCCTCCATTCCCTCCACGCCTGCTATACCAGCATGCAGGGCACAGCCTGTGTCTTCTCCAGACTGTGGCCTTGAGTTCTGTGCACAAGCAGGAGGGGCTTCCCCACTCCGATTTTCCTGTGTGGTTTAGCAACCTGGTGTCCCAATGAGGAATAACCCAGTCTTTTGTTCTTTTGTTCTTCCTCCCCAGCTGTCAGACACGGTGAGTGATCTTCCTTTACAGCACGATTTACTCAAGCTCCAAGGAGTCTCCCATCTGGAAGATGAGTTCGAGCATTGGTGCTGCCTGCCAGCTCAGAGAAGTTGGACCCAGGATTCCTTTGCTCACACTCAGAGCAAACACTTGCCTCTAATGACTCATCCACTCTAGCTGAGTTTCATTGACGTTTTCCGGAAGGCCCTTTCTTTGTGAATAATATGCTAATGACATGCCTCACCATTCACATCCCTATCGGGTTTTTAAAAACATCATTTCTCCCCTCCCTCTTTCTCTGGTCTCTCTTTGCATCTCTCTTCCCACTCTATGTTCCCCAAGCACCCTGTCATGTCTCCTCTGTACTTAGGTGGTTAAGATACAGAAGGCAGAATGAAAACAGGATCCGATCACGAGTGAAATGTGCAGCAGAGAGAATGCTGAGACCCATGTAGCTCGTGCTCAGCATTAATCACAACTTCGCACAGTATCTTTTAGTCTCATTTTTAATGCATTTTACCAATGCTTTGCTTATTACATACGTATGTTTCTGTCAGCCTGATATATATCACACATTCACACACACACACACACACACAGGATTCCTGACTTCCTGACTTTAATCTGGAGAATCCAGATTAAAAACAAAGGAAATAATTGAGACTCTGAGCTAAAGCACAGGCTGCACTGTAGCAGAATAATGTCATGAGCCAGGGTGGACACTTTTGGGGCCAGGGCTCCTCTCTGAAGCAGTGAAATTGAAGTCAGGACTAAAGGAGCTACCGTTTTCTAAGTGCAAGGCAAGGGAATTCAAATACCAGAGCTCTGGGACAGGGCAGACCTAGACATTCCCTAGGAAGCACCAGAGCCCAGTTTCCCCATGATACAGTGATGGGGAGAGATTGGCATGTTGAAACCAAGTGGAGGCGGGAGAGGAGAACAAGAAAGGTGGCGAGGAAGGGCTGGGTGAGGGAAAAGGGCGCGAGTCATGCAAGAGGACATAAAGCTAGTTGTTTTTCTGGTTTTAACTCTGTCGTGGATTGTTTAGGTTTCCTTGTTGATAAGTGGATAAAAATGCAATTGACGTGAAAGTGTGACGTCCAATGCGAAGCTCCACAGCTGTGGAATGGCTGCTCTGTGTAGTAGTTCCCTGAGAAGTATGGACCTTGGGTCTGGCTAATCTTGTAGTTTATTACAATGAACTTTCAAATAAAAAGTTGTAATTATTAATAAGGCCAGAGGGGAACTTGGCAGGGTGCTGGTATGTAGGCAGAGATGCCACTTGCCTTGTGGTAGGCAGAAGCCATGAGCGCATGCTCTCCAGAATTCTGTACACCTAGAAATAGCATGCCAGGTACAACAGGCTGTACTTCAAACTAGCCATTAAGGTTTTTTGCTTTGTTTTGCTGACAACTAAAACCTTTTCTGTGTTTTCAGGCAGTGCCATTAATCTTTTCTTCCCTGTATCTCCAAATTATGCCAGCATCATTGCTGGTTTTGTACCTTATACAAAACAACCCAAACACAAAGCTAGAAGCATCAAGTTCACGTTTAGTTCAGATTCACCTTTTTATTGTAAAATTAACATTACTTTGATTTTGAAAAATCTGCTCACCCCACTAATTACACTAATAAAGTTATGTCCCCTCTCCCCTGAGATGAATTGATTTGGCTTTAAGCACATTCTGTAGCTGGGTCATGGAATCATTCTTTTTGTCTGTGAAGCTCTGTAGTTCAGGATGACCTTGAACTTCTCATCCTCCCGGCTTTACCACCCAAGTGTGGGATTACAGGCATACACTACCATATCTGTTTTATATGGTGCTGGGACTCAAACCATATGGGGTTTTGTACATGCCCGGTGAGCACCTTACGGAATGAGCTCCATCCCTAGACCCTTGTCCTCCATTTTTATTTTATTTTAAAAGGAGTCTCCACAGCCATTCCTTTAAAGTTCTTTTTCCCCTTGGTTTTTTTCCCCTTATTAAGTGAAAATAATTTGCGTTTTAACATAATTAAAGTACAGATGCAAAAGACTGTGCCTTTGAGCCAGCTCCTATAGGGTTAAGGACATTTCCAAAAAGGTTCTGCCATTTAGAAGGATTTGGGTAATTAACTTTCAAACTTAATCCCGAATCATGTTGATTTTAGACTGTTTTCTTTTGTGCTCATCTCCGAAGAGCAGATAGCCGGCCTTTAGAACAGCAACTTTAATGATTCAAGATGTAAACATTTAATATTTTATATGTTTTAATATTGGGTTATTAATTATTTACCGCTTAAATATTTGAGCAGTTAGCATTTAAAATGATTTTGCTTTCCGTGTATTGCTTTCGGGCTGACGTTCTACATGCCAAGAGGCGTACTTTTTGTCTTTCAGGAAAACCTGACTGCCCGGTGCATCCGACTGATTTGGTGTTTGTCCTGGACCAGTCCAGGGGTGTCACAGAGCAGGACTTTGAACGGATGAAGGGAATGATCATCTCCCTAGTCAGGGATGTCAAAGTCAGGGAGGCCAGCTGCCCCGTGGGTGCCCGAGTTGCCATCTTATCCTATAACTCCCGCACCAGGCACCTCATCCGGTTCTCAGACGCCCTGAGGAAGGACCATCTGCTCAGGGAAATTAAAGCGCTTCCTTATGAGAGATCCTCTGACAGCAGGGAGATTGGCAAAGCCATGAGGTTTGTCTCCAGGAATGTCTTCAAGCGAACCCTTCCCGGGGCTCACGTGAGAAGAATCGCCACGTTTTTCAGCAGCGGTCAGTCGGCTGATGTCCAGTCCATCACCACAGCTGCCATGGAGTTCAGCGCCCTGGACATTGTGCCCGTGGTGATCGCATTCAGCAACGTGCCCTCTGTCAAGCGTGCCTTTTCGGTAAGCATGGCATGAAACACTTTTTGTTCACATCCTTTTCAAATATTCAGAAACCCCAA
The DNA here is from genome assembly GCF_030254825.1 of Meriones unguiculatus. Taxonomy (NCBI): domain Eukaryota; kingdom Metazoa; phylum Chordata; class Mammalia; order Rodentia; family Muridae; genus Meriones; species Meriones unguiculatus. Next base: position 45,397,936 of record NC_083354.1, read on the forward strand.
AAGAAAGAATATAGCTACATTTTCTTACCTTCAAAACAAGGTCATTCCAAATTAGCAAAATACAACAGCAGCTTTGCTGCTGTTCACCAGGACTGGATAAGCTCTCATGTTCAGTATCCTATCGAATCCTCACAACTACTGGGCACAAAATGGAGATCATTTTTTTTTCTCATTTTGTAGTTGAAAAGGCCAAACCCAGTGAAGGCCAGCTTCTGGCCTAGGTCCCACCCCACAGCTGTTAACCTTTGTGCAGAGCCAGGCTTGATGGCTCACGGCTTTAATCCTAGCACTCGGGAGGAAGAGACAGGTGGATCTCTGTGAGTTCAAGGCCAGCCTGGTCTACAGAGTGGGTTCTAGGACAGCCAGGGCTACACAGAGAAACTCTGTCCTCCAAAAAAAACAAAAACAAAAACAAAAAAAAACAAGCAAGCAAACAAACAAAACAACCCAAGCAAACCAAAACAAACAAAAACAAAAATAGGCTTCGTGTGTTCTTGACATGTGGCAGAGGACAAACCTGGGGGTTGGGCCTCACGTTCCACCTTGTCTGAGACGGGTTGCTCACTGCTATGCTCTAGGCTTGGAGGGAGCTGCTTACTGGCTTGCTCCCCACAGATTGCTCAGTCTGCTTTCTTACAGTACCCAGAGCCACCCGTCCAGGGGCAGCACCTCTCCCTGTGGGATGGGCCCTCCCACATCAGCCACATCTGTGGGTGACCCTACAGGCCATCTCATAGGGCACTTTCTCAACTGTGGTTCCTACTCTCACATAACTCTCGCTTGCATCAAGTTGACATAAGCCTAGCTGGCATACCTGGTCTCCCCAAAGCATTCTAAAGAATGAAAACTTTCCATCATATTAGAACGTCATTTTTTTTCTTATGGAGTCCTGTGATGTCTCTGAAAGAAAAAAGGCATCCAGCTGCCCACAGGGCGCCCACACTGTGCACCTGCAGCCATGTTAGCTCCGCTCTCAGCCACGCTGCTGCTGCTTCGCCTCTTTCAGGAAAATATGCAACAGGAGAAAAGAAACACCGAAACTTTTCATTTTAAATCTCAGCTCATGTTCACTTTGAGGAATGTTTTTGATACCACAGCCACTCCAGTGGTAAGACTTTATAAAGAGACCACTTTCTGGGGTGTCAGGAGTATGCAGGTCAGCAGTGGACTCTCCCTAATGAAGCCACTCATTAGAATCAGTGAGGAAGATCTTCTTTTTCTTGTTCTGATACATGATTAAACATGAGTACCCATTGCTAAGCAGGGTCATCACCAGAAATGTGGACATTGTCATGTTGTAAATACATAGAAAGCAAAGCTAGTTAGCAGATGACAACGTTCCCTGGACAGCATCCAAAGAAACATCACTCTCAATTAAGTAAGGACTCACTGATGCTAGACCATAAGAGAGGCTGGAGCAGGGGGGGCTAGTTCTTGTTGGGGAAAAGCAAAGCTGCCTCCACAGCCTCCTGGATCCCACTCCCATCCTGGGCTCACTTTCTGTAAAGCAGCGGGGCTGGCTTACATGGTTTCTAAATCATCTTTTGGCTTATTCTGTATCATGATCGGCAAGCAAGAAAAATCCTTGTGGTCCCACCCCGGATGCCTGACCCAGTCTCTGAGCTGACACTGGCTTGGTTTCCAGCCACTCTGGACAAGAATCCATTTGCACAGTCCGTAAGCAGTGGTGACTTTACTGAAGATAGAGAGAGGAAACAGCGTTGTGTTCCTCTACACGAAGTCCTCATTCATGTCACTACAGTTCCTGTGCCCCTCACTGTCCAACCTCCATGCCTGCCCCCTTGTGACACATCATGCTTGCTCATGCTGCTTTCTGCCTCCTTGCCTTTCTCTGCAGCACCCTGTTCCTTTCTCCATGGATCTGTGTCTAGAACAGGTTATTACCTGTTATAGATTAGGTTATGACCCAAATCTTCAGTTCTTACTCGCTCTCGGAGTCTTCTCCAACGCAAGAAAAATATCAAGGCAAAGCAGTAGGCAGCCAGAGAGGACTCTGATGATCACAGATTCCTCCATGTGCTGTGTGTAAGATAAAAAACGAGCATAAACAGAGCTAGGCCTCAGGAAGACACCCTCCTCCTTTCTTCCCATTCCTCTCCTTCCCCCATCCACTAGATAGAATGTGGTCCCCTGTGTAACTGCAGACCCTTATCTCTAGACCAGCAGTTCTCAACCCCTTGGGGGTTGGATGACCCTTTCACAGGGGTCACCTAAGACCATCAGAAAACAGGTAGTACATTACAATTCGTAACTAGCGAAATTGCAATTATGAAGTAGTAACAAAAATAATTTTGTGGTTGAGAGTTCCCCCAACACGAGGCGCTGTATTAAAAGGGTTTGCAGCATTAGGGAGGCTGACATCCACCGCTCTAGGCCTGCAGCCCCCAGGACTCCAGTTCTCAACTGCTGAAAGAACAGTTCTGTTGGCTCAGATGTCCTGCCATGGTCCAGTTGGCTCTGGTCAGAGAAATGGTGTAACCCCGAGTAACCAGGACTTGTGTGGTCACACCTTTATACATTAAATGTGGGGGTGAGACATGTCAGAGAGGAGAGCTATTTACCCGAGAGTCTAAGTAAGAGTAATTCATTATGGAGCAAATATCACCTGACCCGTCTTAGTCACGGGATGGGATCACTATAATTCCTCTTCACCATTAACTATCCCACAGTTGACAGGCCAATTCACACATCTCGGTCCCTGAGCATGTCCTTATCTGCTCCCCGTGCTCTCCTAGCTGGCCCCAGCTTGGTCTCTAGGCTCTCATCCCCATTCAGGTGGACCAAGGTGTGGTTCACTCGAGACACCAGACATAGGTATGAAAGCCACAAACAGTGTCAAGTCACTCCTGCTGGGGCATGAGTCAGGGCTTTGCGCCCTCTGGCTCCCTGGCGGGCCAGTAATGGTACTGCTGCTGTAAAAGCATTGGGATGTTTTGAGGGGAAAAAGCCACCTAGGCCTAGATCTGAGCTGGTTTCTGCTTCAATGCCTAGTTTACAAAAGAAAGTGAAGTGGCTCTCTTTGGTTGTCAGTTTGACTGCGTTATAAAGAGCAGCCCTTGGTTTCCTGGTTCTCTGAGACTTGGGGTGACGGTGGGCTGAGGGTCATCCTTTTCTGTAACCGACCTGAGCGCAGGCTGCCTCTTTTGATCAGCTATTAACGTTTCTCTGAGCATCAGTTCCTCTAGGTGAAGAACGAGGGTGGGGAATGCCCTGGTTGGCTGGGTGATGGATAGGAAATGCTTTGTGCTCCCCACTAACCCACGTGGCACCCACTCTGTGCCAGTAACTGCTTCGCAGTGAAGCAGGGTGGGTGGGGCTCTCAGCATTCTATGACATAGCAGTAATAGACTTCCCTTTTGACAGCTGAAGAAAGAGTCGGGTTAAAACCAGCAGGGCTGCCTCCCAGCAGCCTTGTGGGGTTGCCCTCACCTGACCTCGGCTCTTGGACAGCGCTGGAAGGTTCTTACGTCCCAACCCGCTAAGCAGTTCTTTCTCTTGCTTCTGCTGCTTCCAGATTGATGACACTGGCACATTCCAAGTCATTGTGGTTCCCTCTGGGACTGACGACGCGCCAGCCTTAGAGAGACTCCAGCGGTGCACTTTCTGCTATGGTGAGAGCCACGGGGAGAAGCGAATTGGATCAGGCCTTAGTGTGTTGAGTCACCGTTGGCCGGAGCAGCTGGAGCTTGGCCATAGGGCTATGCACAGCCTAGGGCAGATGTAGATGGGGCTCGGGGGGCACACACAGATGGAACCTCTCAGCACAGCCTGCAGGGCCCTTCCCGTGGATCCCAGCGGGAGGGTTACAATCCTGGCCCTTCCACTTTAGTGCAGCTTCCAGAAAACAGTAATGATTAAAAAACAAAACAAAACAAAAAAACTTAGCCCATCTCCTTGCCAAGTTTTTCATACTATAAAGTATTTTATATGTGTTTTATAAATCTCAAATGTTCACAGACCCCCCTAAAGGCTTTAGGACCACTGGCACCTTCCTTTCTGGTTGGAAATTTGTTTTTCAGTGCAGTAGGAGTGGAAGGCGGAAACTCACGCATTCTCATCCAGGAGTCTTCATAGACTCCCAAGAGTTAGGCGACTAAAAGATTTGCAGGATCGATCATGGTGTTCTCTGCACAGTCTGTTGGTCTGGCTGGAGACGGTCTTTCACGTGCTGCTCTACAACCGTGTAGAAACCACGAGGGTTCCACGTGCTCACGGCAGCAGGCCGTTACCACCATCCTGCTATAGGCTGTGTGACACCGACTATTGTGGCAGCAACTGATGTTTCAGCTATTCGGCCTCTCGAGTTCTAAGCATGGTTTTTATTGGTTGAGGTAAATTGTGTCAGTCTAGGCTTATAACCACACTGAAATGCTTGAACTATTATTAGTGCCATTGTGCAAATGAGGGAGATAAAATTGAGGGAGACATGCTATCTTTCTCAGGGCCCACACCAGATCAGACCCAAGAAATCCGGCTCCGAAGTGCCTTTAATTTTTGTAAAATGACTCTCTGATTCTGCTCCCGGAAACTCTCCATTTAGACCTGGAGAAGATACCTGATACTTTCTCCGCGTGAGTCAGTGGGATGCTGGGGTTTGCCGGATAGATGTGCAGATGACTGTCTCAGAGTTTCTATTGCCAAGAAGAAACACCATGACCAAATAGCAAGTTGGGGAGGAAGGGCTGTATTTGGCTTACAATTCCAGGCCATAATCCATCATTGGAGGAAACCAGGACAGGAACTCAAGCAGGGCTGGAGCTGATGCAGAGGCTGAGGCCGTAGAGGGGTGCTGCTTACTGGCTTGCTTCCCTAGGCTTGCTCAGCCTGCTTTCTATAGAACCCAGGACCACCAGCCCAGGGTTGGCACCACCCACCATGGGCTGGGCCCTCCCCAATTCATCATTACTTGAGAAAAATGCCTTCCAGCTGGATCTCATGGAGGTCTTTCCTCAACTGAGGCTCCTTCCTCTCTGAGTCCAGCTTGAGTCAGGTTGGCACACAAGACCAGCCAGTACAATGGTCTCACATGTGAAGGATGGTTCTGAGAAGAGGACAGTTCCCAGGTTCCTGTTCTGTCTGTCTCCCTCCGCAGGCCTGAAATAGTTCTCTGCTCACAGCCTCCAGTCCCGTGGATCTCACTGGGAACTTTTGCATCCTGGCACTCTCCCTCCCGGAAACCAGTGAAGCGCTAAGATCCATCTGCCCTATACATTCTCAATGGCACCCCTGGACATGTCAGTTCCAACGCTGTGCTGATCCACTGCGCAGTCAGTAGCTGCACATATGTGACTGGGGATAGAGTTTTGGCTCCTCGCCTTGGCTTAAACCCCTGTTTTGTCTCCTAGGCATACAATGAAGATGTTTTGGCTGTCATTTGCTGCAATTTAAAAACCCCACAAAACAGAGCAAATGGGCAGCATGCTGTCCCTGACTGTAGAAACTGCTCTGTACACAGGTGTGTCGTCTGGTCATTAGGCAGGGTCATAAAATTTCACTGAACTTCAGTAAGGGGCTTAGGCAGAGCCATCTATATTGAGTCCATGAGCAAGCATGAAGCTTGGAGGTTTGCTACACACCCGGGACCCACATGCTAGCCATTAAATTTTTCATTTAATAGTTGGTATTTATGGTCCAAGTTCTATCTGTATGCTTGCTAGTCTATTTCTCCATTTTTCCTTTGGTTTTTAGAGAACCCACTCTTACCCTCAGTCATCACATTTACTGACAGAATATCAGCCTTGCAAGGAAATCTGAGTACACCTGATTTCCTTAGAAGGTACAACTACTTAGAAGTACAAAGAAATTGGACACAACTGAGACCCAGCAGTGGCTTGGCCAGTGTGATGTCATGTTTATGTGAGACCAGAACCTAGGCGTCCCAGCTCTCAGGCAGAGCAACCATTCTGCTACCTCTGGTGTCTTTATCGACAAAACACTGACTTCATGCCCCTGCAAAGTAGCTCAGTGGGTAAAGGTGCGTGTCCCCAGACACGACAGCTTGGTAGGAGGGAGAAGACAATTGAAACTTGCCCTCTGCCTCACACACATGCTGGGCTACAAGTGCCCACATGTGTACACAAATAGGTAAATGTTGAAAAGGAAGTACCGTTGACTTCATGTACAGAAGCTTCTAGAAATATGGTGCATCCTTTGTAAATGACTTACTCTCCTGCTCCATTTGGCTCTATGAAAATAGATTAAGTGACTTCGAGAATCCTCCCATTTCCAATTTATCATATTCCTCTGAGCATTCATTGTGGTCACATTCAATAAACTCCACTCTCTGTTTCTTCTTGCTATGCATGCATAATGAGAGAGGCATATTTAGAAAAATGACTTCACTCTATGGAATAACATGTTTTATAAGGGGCATGAAGTTGTGAACCCTTACTTGAATTGAAATGAAAGATCCAATGGCCCTTAAAGCTCAGTTTTCAAAGCAGATGAGTTTTTTACAGCTAGTGTAGTGACGAAGGCCCTTCGTTTAGCCTGCATGCTGTCAGCGCTAGACTGTGTTCTCTTACAGTGCGTTCTCGTATGCAGGAGATGAACCACTCATTCCAGTCTTTATGAACACAACATTCAAGGTTAAACTTCCACAGAACACAACTTTAAAAACTGGTAACACGGAATAGAGTCAAGGGCTCGTATTGGCTTCAGATCTGGACCTCTGGTTCATAAACTCTTGATGTTAAAGACATAACTATCCTATGAGCAAAGTCTATGTAGTTCCCAGATGCTAAAATAGCTGAGGTAGAATCTTTCTGCTTATTGTCCGTATCTGCTCAGTAACTCTAAGTGACTTGATTTGCAGACCTATGCAAGCCGGATGCATCTTGCGACCAAGCCAAACCGCCCCCAGTACAGTCCTACCTGGACGCTGCATTCCTGCTGGATGGCTCCCGGCACATGGGAAGTGCAGAATTTGAAGACATGAGGGATTTCCTGGAGGCACTACTGGACCACTTCGAAGTCACTCCAGAGCCAGAGACATCTGTCATTGGAGACAGGGTGGCCTTACTGAGCCATGCACCCCCAAACTTCCTACCAAACACCCAGAGGAGTCCGGTTAGACCTGAGTTCAACCTGACCACCTACAACAGCAAGAGCCTCATGAAGAGGCATGTGGAACAGAGAGCTCAGCAGCTGAACGGAGACGCTTTCCTCGGCCATGCTCTCGGGTGGGCCCTGGACAACATCTTCTCAAACGCACCCAATTTGAGAAGAAACAAAGTCATATTCGTGATATCTGCTGGGGAAACCAGCCACCTGGATGAGGAAACATTGAAGAAAGAGTCCCTACGAGCCAAATGTCATGGATACACCCTCTTTGTGTTTTCCTTGGGCCCCGACTGGAACGACAAGGAACTGGAAGACCTGGCCAGTCACCCCGTGGACCAGCACTTGATCCAGCTTGGCCGAATTCACAAACCTGACCATGGATACAGTGTGAAGTTTGTGAAGTCCTTTATAAACTCCGTCAGGCGTAAGTCGTAAAACCGTTCCTTGTACATAAGAGCCTACTCGGCATTCCCCAGAAGGGTGATGAGCTGGCATGCACCCTTGGATTCTCTTGTTTGTCTTCAAGGGCACCGCAGGGTCAGAGAGGAAAAATCTGTACTAATGGATGGTGGGAGGGAGGACACTCTGGTTCCTACACATTTAATTTCCTGGCTCATCTTTTTTATGCCTCTGGTTCCTATGGAGAAGCAATCATAACAAGCAAGCTGTCCACACATCTGTCTGCATAGAGAGGTATAATCTGAGGGTGTGAAGTCACAGCCTGGACCCTGGCCGCCGAGCAGAACCCTTGCCATGTAACACTAACAAGCTTCCCTTTGGTGAGAGGTTTCTGCAGATAGTACACAGAGAGAAGCCAAAGAAAAAAAGCGAAACAATTCTTGGCCTTGCTTTGACAAGTTCCCGAGTCAGAGCTGGGAGTGTTGGGAGGTGCCATTTTATCATATGTCATTTAGAATGAAAAGCATGGCTTTGACCATGGCTTCACGACATCTTGGGATCCAGCAGTGAGATTAACTGGTACCCGTAAGGCAACAAACATGGCCTGCTTTGGTTTGAAATGGGCATCCTGAAAAAATTAGCAAGCCATTTTGGATGCAACATTTGGCTAAGGAGGAACCAGGGCTGGATATGAGGCGGAAGGTGGAGAAGCAGTGGATAAATGTGTCAGGTTTTCAGAGCCTGCTGACTCTGGGCGTCCAGACAAAGGAAAGGGAACACTTAGGCTGCAGCATGCTTGAGGGAGTGCCTGGCCATTTCCCAAACTTATCATTGTGTTAAACAGTGAGGTGGGTTAAGACTGCAGAGACACTGAGCGGTTCAGAGAGACTGCTAGTAGTCCTGATGTCACATCCTACTCAGGGTGAGTCTAGGACCGGCATGAACTACCGGCTGGAGTTAGAGATGCAGGGTTCAGGCCCTGCCCCTGGATGCTCTGAACCAGGATATGCATCTTACAAAAGCTCCCAGGAGACTCACATATCCGAAAAGGTTTCAGAAACACAGGTCTGGGAGTAGTGAGAACCCATAGTCAGATTGATTTTCATAAGGGTTGAACAAAAGACCACCTGGTAAATCTGGTGAACTTGAAAAGAAGCATGCTTGGTGGCCCACAAGGTTGGGGAGGGAGACTTGATCTGAGGTTTCCTTCCTGGTATTCCATAATTCTTCCTGCAGTTCCATGCCAGCGCATCCAATTAATTACATGATCAGAGGAGGCAGACCCTCCCCCTCAGGAAAAGAGCAGAGATGTTTTCAGAAAAGAGCAGGCAGGGCTCGTACAGGAAATGTTCTTGAACTATGAGCTGCCTAGCCCACTTTCAGAGCTGAGACATGTAGAAAGTGCCATCTTCAAAACACAGCTGTAAAACTGAAGGAGGTCACTTCCACCACAGGCCCGCACAGCCATACCCATTCAACACAGCTGTAACTGTTCGGCATCTACTCTGAGCCGCTGGCTATATAGGCACCAGGCTCAGGAAGAGGCCTGGCCACTGCCCTTCAGAAGCTACGAAAGCCTTCTAAGTGTTTAGGGGACAGCAGAGCGGCGTCCACATCAGAGCAGCACATTTCCTGCTGGTTCACCAACCTTCTCCTTAGAGTTCAAACAAACAAACAAAAATGAAAACCCAAAGCCAGACCTGGTAACACAGTGCATACCTGTAATTCCTGCTCTTGAGAGGCAGAGGCAGGAGGATTTCTGTAAGTCCAAGGCCAGCCCGAGCCACTCAATAAGACCCTACCCCAAAAACAAAAGTCCTACCCAGGACCAAAACAAACACCCTAAAGGTCAGGGACAGCACAGTTTGGGTCACACCATAGAGCCCTTCTTGTAACAGCAGTTTTGAAGATGTGCTCTTATAGCCTAGGACAGGCCTGTTAGTTGGAAGGACCCTGTATCTCCAGGGAAAGGTAGGTGTGTGTGTGTGTGTGTGACAGAGAGAGAGAGAGAGAACATGCACACACATGAACCAGAGGGCAGCCTCAGGTGTTATTCCTCAGGCAATGTCTACTGTTTTTGTTTGTTTGTTTGTTGTTTGTTTTTTGAGACAGGGTTGCTCAGTGGTCTGGAACTTGTTAACTAGGTTAGGCCGGCCAGCCAAAAATTCTAGGGATCTACCTACCATTCCCTCGCAAGTGCCAGAGTTGTAAGTGACACCACGCCTGGCTTTCCCAGAGAGAGATTTAATTGCTTAACAAATCTTTTTGACTTCATGCTTTCAGGGCATGTATAACACATTTCTAAATATTTCTGTAAAAAAAAATGGCTTTTGCATTTTTAAATGGATTAAAGCATGCTTTATTGTTATGAAAAATTAATACTCTCCCAAATGAAGTGAGACGATGAATTAAACCCAAAGGCACTTAGTTTGTTGCTAACATAAAGGCCATAAAGGGAATACCCTGTTCCCTTTGCTTTTTGATATTCCACAAAAACAAATAATACTCTAATGAGTTCCTATCAAAGGCAAGAGTATTTGTAGCTGGTGTTTGCTGCCTTGTGGGATCCCTTTTCTCTCTTCTACCCTTCTCCACCCTTACTAACCTTCTAACACTAGGTAGGAGAGGAAAAGGGATAGAGGGGAAAGGGGACATCGTTATCTCTAGACAACTTCCTGCTGAATAGGAGCATAGAGGAGTTTCTTGGGCAAGTTTTGAACTTCTCCATCAGGATACCTAACTTCTTCTCATTTCTTTGTACATAACTACTTGACAAACAACAACAGCAACCAACCAGCAACCAGCCAACGACAGCAAGGCCGCCTCTCAGGGCCCCAGCACTTACACACTGTCTGAGAGGTCCCCAGAATTCCAAATGCCACACGCTCACAGAAACTACCCACAGCCGACAAAACTATGTCCCTGCTAGCGCGTGAGGCAAATCAGTCGCCGGCTGATCCCCACCTGAGGGGTTAAAATGAAAACATATTCCCATAACATTGCTGAGTTGTTGTTTTTAAAGAAACCAAAATTACAAAACTCTCACTACAAGCGTTATTAGGACTGACTGGCTCGAGTTATCGTTCATAATGACTGATGATTTTAGGAGCTACAGGCATTCTAATGAAATGTTAGAATTCACGGATATACCCACTAGAGACTTCTTTCTGTTCCAAGCCTAGTTTGTGGGCTTCCCCGAGACACCTTTCATGCCCCATGACCATTTCTTGGATAGACATTAGGAAATGAAGTGATACTGTATGGAACAGATATGTTAAGAACCTAAGTAAGACCCTCACCCAGAGCCTTTTCTCTTTCTAGGTGGGATAAACAAGTATCCATCAGTTAACATCAAAGCCAGGTGCAACAGGCTCAACCCTACAAATCCAAAGCCACCCCCACGCCAGTTTCAAAGGTACCGTGTTTGGGATTGCTTGATAGGTGGCTATGCGCCTCTCTTTATTTTTTGTTTTCCTCTTTCCACATCTTCCCTGACCTAGGTCAGCCAGACAGGAACATATGATTTGAAGGAGCAAGAAATTTTTTAAAATGACTAAGTTGATCTGGAAATAACCAAACAGAGGGTTTTGTTTTTAATGGAAAGTTCAGCTGTTGAAACAAAACACCTAATGGGATACCCCAGTGGCAGTGAGCATGCCCAGTGGCCATGCTGGTTTCTCAACATTGTGCACTGAAAGGAACCAGGGTCTCTTGGTGCCTGAAACAATACCCAGGATCTGGTAAGGAAAGCACAGCTCCAGCCCGAGACAACGGAGTAATTCCAGGAAGCAAAAACCCTAACAGCATCATGACAAAAGGGTAAGTGTGATGGTCTGAGATGACTCCCATGGACCCTGATGTTGGACTACTGCAGCTCCAGAAAAGATGAAGGTAGTGAGTAGGATGCACTGGGTGATTCATGTATTACTGTATTTGTTGTGTATGTACCACATGCATGGGGATAGGCATGTGTGTGTGGAGGTCAGAGTGCAACTCTGAGGAGCTGACACTCTAGTGTGCCCTGTGGGACGCAGGAGTCAAACTCCGGTTACTAGGTTTGCATGGCCGGTGCTATGTGGTTCCTGAGGTGCTGCTGTTAATGTGCATCCTGAGTGATAGAGTGGGACACGTATCGCCTGTGTGCAGTTCTTGATGGAAACGTTTGACCGGAGGCTAATGATGAGGTAATCGCCAGGCAACCCCAGGATGTGAGACCATTAGATTGTAGTTCGTATGTCATGAATAAAGGGCCAAGGATGAGAGTTTATTCTAGAATGAGAGATCTAAAGAGACAAGGAGGGCAACTGTAAATTCTGTGAACTTTAATTGGATCCTAGAGCAGAAAGAAAAGCCAATGTAAACACGATTTGGAGAACTGGGGGAAATTTGAGTGCAGACAATATATTGAAGTTATTGGGCTGTATGAGCTTCCTGGTGTGAAGAGAACGTCTCTAAGAGATGTTTGCTAAAGAATTAATAACACCATGTATGATGGTGGAAACCTAGGTTTCAGATGACTTTTTGCTTTTTGTGTATATCTGTGCACATGTGCAGTAGCCTGAGGTCAAGTGTCTTCCGAGATCAATCTTCTCATACATGTAGCAGCTTCCCTCCCTGAGGCAGCCTGTCTGGCTGGCAGGCTCGCTCCAGGGATTCCGTGTTCACCTCCTGCCATGCTGGAATTACAGAAGGAACCCACCTTCATGGGTTGGGGGATCTGAATTCCGGTCCTTAGGCTGTGTAGCAAGCTCTTGGCCCATGGGGCCATCAGGTCGCTAGGGGCACTTCTGTGGTAAATGACTGTGCAGACAACATCGGCAGTTTGTCACCCCTGCAGCGTATGCACTCTATGGTCAGCAGGACTGGCCAGGCTTTCCCAGCCCAGGCGCTAAGGACATCTGAGAAGCTCCTGCCTGGAGGCTCGGGCTCCCCTGCAGCAGTGAGTGATCCGGGGGAACTGTCCAGCAGAAAATGCTTCCTGAAGTCCAGCCTGAGGCTGGTCCGGGAGGAGTAGGGCTCCCCCTGCTGCAGGTGCTTGGCACTGGCATTAGATATGGCTGCATGAGTGAGAAGACTGACATTTGGCGCGCAGAATACCTTGTGACTGGGGTGAAAGGGCTGATACGAAAGCAGCTTCATGGAACTCTGGAGGGCTGTGCACTTAGGATTAGTTCTCTCCAAGCGATGCTGGGCGGAAGGTGGGGGAGGAGAGACTTGAAGCCTCTGCTCACTTGAAATCTACCAGCTGCTGCTTCCCCAGGACCTGCCATTGCACTCACCTCTTCTGGCTTGGCTGGCCTCCCTTTCCCACTCTCTTCATGGGAGGCCTGTGGCCAGGCGCTCTGCATTGGGATCTTCCAGTGAGGGCTAGGGGTATCCCAACATTGGCCTCATGTTCATCTCCACCCAGTATTCCTAGCAGGAAAGTGGTGATGGTCTGAGGCATGGTACCCAGCAGCTGAGGAAATGGACTCAGTCTGGCAAGCCAAGACAGAGGATATGTGCCCCCATGCCAGAGATCAACACTAAATGACAAATGAAAATCTGTCAAGGCCAGGGAGAGAGGAACAACCTATAGAAGAAGCTTTTATTCTGCCCTTTGATCCAGAAGCTTGAATTTTCCTTCTTCACTAGGCTTCACAGATATGTAGCCAGCTCAGAGTGCAAAGGCGGTGTCAGCACCAACCTACCCATTCAAGAGGCAATTTTAGTAAGTTCTTTGAAGAGCAGGATGAGTGGAAAGAGAGAATCCAGGGGCTTTTGGACAGGGAATTTCTCCATCTCCACAGTGCCCTAGATACGTAAGTGGCTCAGCTTCTCCTGTGAATCTGAAATGGCCAAGTGGCTGGGGCATCAGGGAATTGAGATGTGAAATCTATACACTGTCCATGAACTAACTCCCTGATGGTGTAATTGCCTGGAACGCCCCCCCCAAAGCCTTCTCTAAGTATCCAAAGAGTGTGATGAAAGCAGTCACAGCTGCTTCTGAAGCTTCCCTGCCTCAGCCTTCCAAGAGAAGTGAGGCAGAAAGGGCCGTGGGATTGAGGAGAACGCCTGCTGGGCACAGAGTCTGGCCAGACAGATGACTTGCCATCTGAGAATGACCTGCATTGGGACTGTTCAATCATCATGCTGCCGGGGTTTTGAGGAAAACATGCAGACACTTGTTTGTAGCAGATGGAGAAGAAAGGTGCTGACTCTCACCACAGGCAACCGAGAATGCAGATGGCCAGAAGGCGAGAGAATAGGACAGCTTTGTGTAAGCACTTAGCTCTGTTCCAAGAAGTAAAAGACATAAAGCCCCCTACATACTGTGCCAGACTCCAGAGCAGAGACAGGCAGAGCCTGAAGGGGTGGATGGTAAAGATGGACAGACACCACTGCCATATGAATGACGTGTCATTTATCCCAGTGCCTCTAGTCAGTAAGTATGGCACGGCTGCCTCCTAATTATCGAGACAGATGCAGGAGTCTGTGACTACAAAGAACAGAAATCTGTAGTCAGGAGCCCCCCCACCATCCTCCTTTGTATCTAGAACATATCTTGCTTCCTACAAACTTGACTAGAGCTGGGCTCAAGTTGAAAAGTTATTTCTGACCTGAATGCCTGTTGTTCAGTTATCAACCAGCAGAAATTCTCCCAAACAATACCCAGTAGAAGTGAGGCGGAGACCAAACTAGGTAGCCAAGTAATCCTTATTAAATGCTTTCTCAAATACAAAGGCCCATCTATAACAGTAGAAAAGCAAGCTTCAAAGACAAGGCATGGGCTCAGTACGTAAAGCACCTGCCTTTTAAACACTGAAGACCTAAATCTGGATCCCCAGGGCCCATACAGAGGCAGGTATAATGGTGCCTGAAGCTCATAGGCCAGTGAGAGACCCTGTCTCAAACCAAAGCTGGAAGGTGCCTGAGGACCAATACCAGACGCTGTCATCTGCCTTCTGCACATGTACCCTTTGGCATGCACACATAGAGGAACACACATTCCCCCCCCCCAAAAAAAAAAAAAACAACACAAAGAACAGGCTTTTAACACTTTTGACCCTTTCCTCAAAAGGTACCAGGGTTGGGCTTAGACCTAATGATTTTAATTATATATTTACTTTTAATTATATGCACGTTATCTCCATGGTGGGTATGTGCACATGAGGGTGGGTGCCCTCGGAAGCCAAAGGTGTTGGATCCCCTTGAGCTGGAGTAAGATGGGTGAGCTGCCCTACATGGGTGCTGGAAACCAAACTCCACCATCTCCCCAACCCTCCTTTCCTCAAAGCTAAGAAATATGACATAATAAAAGAGTAGCCAAAGGGAGGATGAATGAAATACAGATGAGACAGTCATGCCTTGAGAGAACAAATCCTTTGCAGGGAGTCACTCTCCTTTAGGGAAGCGGTCACTGGATGATAGGCTGCCCACGTCCCGGTGGATGGCTACACACACATGCATATGGGCAGCACTGATTAAGCTGGGAAGACATGGGATGGGGGCACTAAGGAAACTGGAGGGTGGTAGTAAATAAGCATGATAAAAATGCATGGTATAAATGTATGAAAATTTTAAGTTTTTAGAGAATGTCAAACATGAATGCTGCATCTATTTCACTTCACACTCCAGCTTCTTCCGTAGCCCCCCAAATTCATGATTTACTGTTACACACATAAGCATGTGTGTATGCATATAACTGTCTACAAACCTCTGGGTCCACTTAGCATCGCCCCTATGTCCAGGGTTGACCACTTAGGACTGGATAACCTATGTGGGAGCTTGTCCTCGAGGAAGCTGTTTCTCCCCCTCTCAGAGGCCACTGACCACCTGTAACTGTCCATCTAAGGATGACAGCTTGTGACTTCTGGCCATCTATGTCACTATTCAACTGGTGGTGTCATCACACCCGGCTTGCTCATGCAAACCTACCAGAGGATGCATGGGTGCATTTTCTCTGTCACAACTAGGGGGCGCTATGTAGCAGCAGGCATCGTGGTGCTCTGGCTCTTAAACTCTTTCCACCCTCTTTCACAATGTTCCCGAGAGGTACAGCAATTGTACTGCAGATCTGACAGTTGGCGTTGGGTACTCCACAGTCATGTATTCTCTGCATTTTGAACACGTGTGGATCTTTACAGACGTGTCTGTTGTAAAATCTTTGGGTGAGGGCTGAGAGATACACTTACCTCTGAGTATAAAGAAAAATATTTAGAATAGTTAGTAACTGTATTCATTTAGGGAAATGGCAGATGGTTCTCTAGAGTCTATGATGTCTCCAGCCATGGATAGTTGGTCAGGTTTACAGTAATAGGTGTGAATTCTATAATTTGAGAGCTATTTGCTACCCCCGAAAAGGGACCATTATTGCATCCTTGAGGGTATCTCGCTGGTGTAGACATCGTGATTCACTGGCTTCACCCTGGGTAGGACCCATCAGTGTTACTCTCCCTTGGTGCTTGCATAGCACCTTCTAATAGAACTGCTCTTCAGGCAAGGTGCTTCCAGACGGGTGCCAGCCAAGGTCCTCCAAGTGCTATGTCCAATGTGTATGCTGTCTTCAGCAACAAGGTTGTCCTTCAAGTTCTCAAGGACAACCAAGAGCAATGCTCATACTGCTATGGAAACTTGCATTCTCCTGACCAACAATTTGAAGGGGAGGCTTCCTAAACTTGGCACTGTGGTGTTTGCTAGATGAGGCGTGGCTCTTGGGGGAAGCATCCTCATGTGGTGTACCCATTAAAAATATATATGCATATACATGTATACACATACATACATATGAACTGTTTCTATATGGCTTTTCCAAAACTCTTCAGTGTTGTTTATCTCTTCTTGTGCTCATTCTCTACACACTGCTTTCTGAGAGGTTGGTTATATCTTACAGAGATAGCAGTAAAGTAGTAGTAAAAAAAACAGATCAAAATGAATTCCACAGTTCTGATCTTGACCTCTTCTGTCCTCTTGAATGCTTCTCTTGACCACGATTCCAAATATTTTGAACCTCCATAATGTCCTAAGTAAAAATCTAATTCGATGCAAGGAACCCTGACCTTTGTTTTAGAAATGCTGACATGGAGCCGCAGTCACCTCTGTATGCCTCATTTTCTTCACCTGCACCCCAAGAAGGACCCTGGTAATGAGACTCAAGGACAGCAGTTGTTGCTTCAGCTCCTCCACTGTTGGGGGTCCTCCTAACCCCAAGCCTTTTTATGCACCTAGCAGGCAGGCTCTAGTATGACCCACACCATACATAACACCTTCCCACCTGCCCTACACAGCAGACAGTGGGCATCTAGGCGTAGAATCGGGCAGGTGGGAGGGAGTGGCATGCCCTCAGCCTTTCACTAGCACTTGAGGATGACCGTGTTTGAGAGGTTAAGTTTGTCAGTGTCTGATAGGCCAGTGGATCTCAAGCTGCGGGTCACGACCCCTTTGGGAGTCAAATGACCCTTTCACAAGGGTTGCCTAAGACCATCAGAAAACATACATTTACATTATACTTCCTAACAGTAACAAAATTACAGCAATGAAAATAACTTTATGGCTGGGGTCACCACAGCATAAGGAACTGTATGAAAGGTTTGTAGCATTAGGAAGGTTTGAGAATTACTGTTAGACCAGTATAAACTGCCACTTCAACAATTTTTAAAATTTATCCTGGAGGGGGTGTGATGAGGGAACGGGTATAATGGTTTAGGAAGAAAGGTTACCATGGAGCCAGGAGAGCTGGAATGGCTTGCCTTACGTGATGTTCTCTTCTTTTGCTGTGCAGCTTTGTTCCGGGACCACAGAAAGCTATCCTCAAAGGCCACTCACAGGAGGCAGCAAAGCTCTTTCAAGATAAAAAACGCCTTTCAAGTGTCCTGAGAAGTGGCAGAGCTGCTCTTTCAAGTCTTTCTAAAAACACACTCTATACCTTTAAACAGGGGAAAGGAGGGATAAAAGCCACTTCCAAACACGGTAAATGAAGGGATCAAACAAGTTAGCTGTGGTCAGGCTCTGGACTGAGCACCAGATCCACTCCCGAATGCCAAGCTCTTATCCAGGCTGCACACCAGCATCCAACGGCTGCGCTGAAGGGAAGAACAAGCCAGTGCCTGTAGTTGGTCAGGTACCTCAACCCCCTACACTCACGGTACCAAGATCTATTCTGTAGGTTTACTTGACGATTCCTGACAATTCCAGCACTCTGAGAATCATGTAACCATGGGGAGATGGAACGAAAGACATGTTTTGAAAAGTTGAATGAGACAGGATTCTGAAGTTGATTTTTTTACAGTGTATGCATGTGGTCGGGGGCCACTGTAAACTTTCAATTGCGACCCTCTGCTGCTTTTCCATCTGCAAAGCCACCTTTTTAATGTGCTATTGTTCAATGCTCATCTGTTTAATCAGAAGTTTTCAATGTTGTAGAGTTCTCATTTACCCTAGAAATTGGTGCTGTTTGTATGCCATGGTTTTGGACATCTGACCTTCAGGACTTCCATTTCAGCACAGTATTGTCTTGGTAGACTGGCTGGCCTGGGAGGGGCTTGTGCCGGAAGGATGCCTCTGGCCTTCGGCAGTTGTTTGCCTGCTGGTCTGTAGGAGGCAGAAAGTAACTCTCCCCAGTTCTGACTCTGCCGAAACTCAGTGGGAAACTTAGCGAGTCTCCAGGAACCCGAGTCATGCTTCTGGGCTGGATTTTCTATATAGAACTTCTTGCCAATCCATGTCAGTGGGTTTCTGGTCTTTTTTCCTTGTTATGGTCATTAAGTTTTTTCTACTAATCCGTCTATCCCTTAGACAGGAAGAGTCAAAACACAGTGTCATGTGTTAGGCTCTGAGTTCCTTTACTCCACCTGGTAGCAAGCATCTGGGCTACCGTGGGTGGCAGAGCTCAGAATGAAATTTAAATGGCTCTGAGCTTCTGGTGTAAGAAAATCCCTGAATCTGGGTTGATCAATTGGCAGAGACTAGAGTGAGTCAGCAGAAGTCTCAGGGCCCAGCTCCTCAAGCACTCCGTATCTCCATCCCTGTCCATCTTTTTCCTTCCTAGGGTAGGGGTATCTTCAACAACTGAAAATCAAAGGTCCACTGTGTTGAGGCCCACCACCCAGCTCTTACCTTGGTTTACAGTTCGCTCCCCAGTTAGCAGCAATGGCGCTGCCAGGAAGAATGTCACTGTCCCTGGGAAGGAAAGGAAGCTGTGTGTGGGAAGTAGGTTACTGACACCAGAAGGCCAGAGGAGTGTGCCGGATCTTTTTGTCTATACCTCTGTCCAGGAAATCTGGCCAGATGAGCCATGTGCAGTATTTTTTTTTAAGCCTTTGTGCCACCATTCCTGGGACAACTGCATGAAGACAGCTCCAGCACCTTCTGAGGAGCAGGAAACCCAGGAAAAACTGTCAGTCTGTACTCAGGTGTGCATCCTAACGGTGTCTAGAGGCTCAGGAAGACTGTATGTTTCAGTGCAGGGACTTTTCTAATTCACTTTGACTGGGCACAGCACTTTCCTACTTATTGTTGGAGATACTTTGAAAAAAAAAAATTTTTTCCCTGTGTTAAGTAGAGTACATTTTTTAAATTGCTTGGTAATTAAAATTATTTTGGCATCTTGGGTTATATTTTTAATTCTTAACAGGTTAAGGGTCTGAAGAATGCTGTAAATAGCTCATTTTAAAAAAAAAGTTTCTGGCAGTGTTGATGCACACCTTTAATCCCAGCGCTTTGGAAGGTAGAGAGGCAGGTGGATCTCTGTAAGCTCGAGGTCAGCCTGGTCTACACAGCTAGTTCCAGGACAGCCAAAGCTAGAGTGAAATCCTGTCTTGAAAACCAAAACATGTCCCCGGTGCTAGAGATTGGATCATCTGCTACTCCTTCAGAGTGCTGGAGTTTAGCTGAGTGGCTCACAGCTGCCTGCAGCTCCCGCTTCTGGCCTCTCAGGACACTACACACACATATGCAGACACACAAATTAAAACTTTAAGACTCCAAATTTACGATTTGCCTCCAAAAAGTGAAGATCAGAGAAAACCAAGCTGACTCTAAATTTAGTAAGACTACTTAAGAAACACAATAAGCATTATTGGTGAATCTTGGCTTAAAAATGTAAATTAAAACTGACTGCAATGGCCCTGCCTCCCTCCCATTTTCTCTGAACTAAGCTATCAGATTATAACAGTACCAATAAAGTTCTTTCAAAGAGGGTCATCTGTGGGATGGTGAGAGAGCAATGGGTAGTAAATGGAGAACAAGACCAGGTCTCTGTCAAACATTCCTTTATCCCTCAGCCCTCTGAGACATATGGCTTATCCACACCTCTCCATAGGACATTTATGTACTAAAAAACTCTCCTACCCCTGCGGCTCTCTGAATGGACTTAGCATTCAAGCTGTACACTTGGGCAGAGGCCATGCCAAACTTCCCAACTCTGCATACCTCCAGGCTACAAGGTCTAGTCAGAGCCAACACTATCAACATTGACCTTTCTGCATGACTGGCATTTCCTCATACTTCTGCAGTTTAAGCCATCCAGAAACTGCTCAGTCCTGAACTGAACATGCAAACTGTTAGAACCAACTAACGTAACGGCTATGAAAAATGTAGCATGTATGTAACAAGTAGTATTTCCCAGACTACGATTATCTATGCGGCTAGGTTTATCCTAATGTACCTAATTTCAAGTTGGAATAGTTGTAAACCCTTTTCTCAGAAAAGAATAAATGTGGAGAGAATTAGGTCTGCATACAAATAGAAATCTGTTAACTTGAAAAGTTTTACCTGACTGGAAAAGCAACTGTGGGCCTTCAAAAGTTTGGCATGTTTTTATCTGGAACATTCTTTTTCTTGAATTTAGTAAATAATTCCCATTGGGAAATGGAAGCTGACAGGAACTTTTGGTAGATCCTATAAAAATGATGGCCAGGCAGATCCATGCTGCTGTTGAGCTAATACAAAGGAAATAAATCATAACGTAAGCAGAGGGAGGAACATGGTCCCAGAGTCCTGTCTCTGCTGCCTAAAAACAGCCTAGGTTAGAGCTCATCCCCTGCTTACTGACTACCTAAGGTCATGTCACAAACAAATGTCAACTCTCAGGATGCTTGAATAGAGTTTACTTGCAGTCTGAATAGCATAATAACAAAAGTGTGTTTACATAATAGCTTACAATCATTTTCCATACAAAATAAACTGACATTTGTGTTCGCTTTTTACATTTCTCACCTGTTCCGTATATAGCAAGGACTCCCAGATTGTGCTGTCTGACCAACTCTTCAGAAATGCACCTCAATAAACCATGCCCACGTCATCAACCGCTGTGACTGGGATTCATTTAGCCATGAAACAGTAATACAGACACTTCAAAAACCATGTTAGTTCTCTAGAAATCTTTTTCCTTGAATTATGGTACATTTATAAATTTACAACATTTTGTACAAGTTGGCAGGATTATTTCCACACTTTCACAATCCCATCTCTAGAAGCAGTCACAATGAAGCCCTGAGTGGTCTGGAAGGTGGCAATATCCGTGATGATGTCATGATGCCCCACAGGCAGAGACTCTGGGCCCCTTCTAGGGGTGTCGTCACTTGGTCCTACCTTCTGCTTATTCTGAATTTCCTGTTTAGTGGATAGAAGTCAAAACAAAAGCCTGAGGTTAAACCTGTGCCTCATTCTACCTGTCAACAGCATTCCTGTCTCCAGTCATCACCACAGCAGGGAAGAGTCTAAGGCCATACTACAGATTAATAACATCATTTTAAGAGAACAAGACCAAGCTTATTTTAACCTTTTGATAGTAGAGATACAGCAAATTGACCCAGTTTTAATATAAATATATTTTTAAAAATTAGTAGATCTTAATTTAGAATATTGATAAGTCCAAAATTACTTTCTAGGTTTCCAGTCGTCATTGGATTGCATATGTAGCCACTTATAAATGAGTCAGTATAGTCTGTGTGCATATTTACATGGAAAGAATAGAGATATGTATTTGCTATTCTGTCATTTTTAAACACTATGGAAAGCCTACTCTGGCCAGAACATTTGATATTTTCTAGGTCAATAACACATGCTTTGGAGGTTAACAGCCACACCAGGACCTCGGTTTCCTGTTTATTAGGTATGTGACCAGGACAAATGACTCCCTGTTCCTGACCCCCCCCCAACCCATTTGTAGAAGGAAAGCAGTAAAGTACTTTATTAATGTATTTCCTCATTCTTTTTTTATACTGTGATAAAAGTTTGTTGTTAAAATGGACAAAAGTGTGTGAGCTGCAATGGCATACATCCGTAATCCCAGCACTCAGGAGCGGGAAGCAAGGATAGTGATAAGGGTTACATAGCCAGACCCTGTCTCCATGCCCACCCAAAAGACAAGAAAAACCAAATATATTCCTTAGTTTCAAAGAAATCTTAAAATATTAATATTGGTCAAAGCCATTTTTGTGCCTACAAAGCCCCGTACCTGGACAACCTCAGTGCCTTCTATTATCTTCTTGTAGTACGAAACAGATGGGGAACTGGTACTTCCTGCAACAACATAGGACCTTTCTGGGGAAACCAAGTCCCAGAACCTACGGGAGAGATAATAAATGGTAATAAAATCTACAGTATATCAAGAAAGACTTTTCTAGAATCAATAACTTAACATTGATAGCTGTCTGGCAAGGTAGTGATGACTTTAAACACCCCACTGCTAATACCGAAGCATTCTTTTGTTTAAACCGAAGGATTTGCTGAGACACTGCACCTTATCTTCATGTCTGAGCCCGCTGTCAACAGGATAGGGTTTCCATCTGCAGGGCTGCAGTAGACGCCATGGACACTGTGCGGGGAAGGCTTGAAGGACAGAAACACACAGTCACAGAAAAGACATCGGCATATTCCACAAATGACATTTTTGGTAGAAGGGAATTAACCATCAATAGCTGTACAGGCACCTCAGACCTCAAGACATGTAACATGTGGGAATGGTCTCATCCCTTTCTTTTGGGGCGGGGAACTTCAGGATCTACAACTGACTACTTTGAAGGGCTGGTGATGTAGCTCAGGGCAGAGTGCTTACATAGCAAGAGCAAGACCCTGAGTTCAGTCTCCAGTGTCCACTCAGACTGAGCATAGTGGTGCACACCAGCAGTGCTCTGGGAAGAAGAGGCCAGACAGTCACCAGCTCAAGGTCAGCTTGGGCTAACACACTCAGTGCCTGTCACAAACAGTATAAAAACAATTACTTCAGGATTACTTTGTTTAAGATCTAGGTGGAGGGAGGAGGTGTCAAACCTTTCCTACATTTAGCTTTATTTGCCATGATACTCCCAGAAACATGAGCAATACACAAATCTATAGTAAACATCACTCATACAAGGTTCAGATACTCCTCAATTTGCATTGAGGTTCTGGCCCAATACCATCTCTAATCTAGAAAACTTGTTTACCCTTTTGGTCTGACCAGCAGCTATGGCTCACTGCTACACCCAGCATCACAAGAGAATCAGATCACAGCATCACTAGCCTGGGAAAAGATCAAAAGTCAAAGGGTATTTCCTAGTGAATGCATACCAGGGGAAGCCCTGCATATTTAAGAGTACTGTCATCTTCAGTAATAGGCTGGGCCTAATGTGCATCTGTAGGAGCTCCAATGTGAGATCACAAACATCCAATGCAGCAGACCCAGCAAGCTAAAAGAATTGGAAAACATGCAGCAGAGGTCACATGGTAGTTCACATTATTAAAAACACAAAATAGATGTAGCTATAAAGTTCATGAGAGAGCATGCTTCCGAAAATGCTTAAGCATGCTTAGGATGGAGGTAGTAACTGTCCTTTGCAGTAAACCCTGGTGACACACCTGTAATTCGGAAAGTGGAGGTGCACTGCTGGCCCAGAGAGTCAGTCTCCTGTCACCGGTTTCCATGTCCCACATGGAGACTTCATTGTTGCCCTGAACAGCTGAGAGACAAAGGCAAGAACTATCAGCTCTTCTTTCACATCTTGGTAGCATATACAGGGCTGCCTATATCTATTTCCTTCAACGTCCATCCTGCAAGAAACACTAACACCCTTAACCGAACAGCACGACTAATCACCAGACGGGATGAGTTAAAAAGGGTTTGTGATAGCTAACAGCAAATATATACACTGCACTCCAGCGGACCTTAGAGACTATGCGGTAGAAAAGCAAATCACAGAGTTTTGCCCTCGAGAATCTACAGTATCGACGGAGAAAGGAGAATGACACACGGAAGCAGCATGCTGACAAGTAAGAGAGCAAGTGCAAAGCTCCTCCTTCACGCAGGCTGGGGAAGAAACAACACGTTTTGTGGGCTGAGTCAAGACATTCCAGCCAGGCCCAAAAAAGCTGGACAGATGTAGCAGCAGGTGGCCTACTTCAGGCAGAATAAACTGAGTAGGCAAGAAAGCTCAGGGTGTTTTGGTATAACTGAAGGATAGTTGTGACAGAGTAGATGCTGGCTAGAAAAGTAGAAACCATGGGTCACACAGAGAATCTATCCCTTAGGTAATGTGATTGGGATGCATGTGTGTGTGTGTGGGGGGGGGGTTGACAAAAATACCAGGATTCATTCACTTATCAACATCTGGCACTATTCACTGTGGCACTGTCCTGGGCACTGGGTTAAAGATGGTAAAATCCCCTACTGCAGGGCGTTTCTACTCTACTGGGGACACTAAACAGAACAGTGCAGAAGGAGCAGGAGAGGCAGAACCAATCAGTGAGGCTGGAGCAGACAAAGGGGGACGATAGGAAAAGCACAGGAACAAATGACACATGACACTCGCTCTCTGAAGTCTGACTGTATGAATCACACACCAGGCTCTTGTACAATCTGGCGTCTAGATGGGTTTGACTTGTAGAATCTAAAAATAAAAGAAAATGTCCCCCAAATAGTTCAAAGTCCTACTCCTGAGAACCTGTAAATGTTGCCTTAAATGACAAAGTGATTTTCAAAGATGCAGTTAAGGAGGACCTTGAAAGGGGTGGATTGTTCAGGACTACCCAGTGGGCCCTAAATGCAGTCAAAAGCATGCCTGTAAGAGGGAGGCAGACTCATGATCAATAGTGATGGGCCTAGGTGCTATGCTTCTGCCCTGAAGTCAGGATACTGGCTAATGTAGAAGAGAAGCAGGAAGAGGCAAGCAGTGTCTCACCACAGCTTCCAGGGGCCCTGCTACCACACTGACTCTGCCCATGGCACATAGCTCAGACTTCTAACTGTCGAACCCTTATAAGTCTATTACATCGCCAAGTAAAAAAAGCCTCGGGAGGGAGAAAGATCATTCAGCCCAGCCTGGCTGTGTCCCTCTCCTCAAAATTCATTGCTTGAAATGAGGAGATGGCTCAGTGGGTATGAGCACTTGCTACACAGCCTGATAACCCAAGTGTGATCCCCAAATCCAAGTAAAAAGCCAGGTACAGCGGTACACATCTGCAATCCTGGCATTCTTATAGCAGATGGTAGGTGAAGATAAGAGAATTACTCAGAAGGTCTAAGGCAGCTCACCTAGAGTGCACAACTCAGCAACAGAAACAAGAGTGACCTGCCTCAAAAACAAGGAAGAGAGAAGTGACCCCAAAGAGTTGTCCTCTGACTTCATGCACACAGGTACATGGGAGACTACTCATGTGCTGTCTCTCTCTCTCTCTCTCACACACACACACACACACACACACACCCCACTGTTCCTCTCAAGGTGACCTTTCCTATAAGGTCACTGTAACTCCAATAAGCAGACCCTCCCAAACACTGTCTGCCCTCTACTAAGCACACTCTGCTATGGCCGCCTTTCTACCCACACCTTTGTAAAGGAGCCTTTAGAAAGAAACCCTCTTTGAGCAAGTCTGCCTTGCTGGAATCCTGACTGGATGGAAAAGTCCATAGAAAGCCATTTGTTACTTGGTGTGTTAGTCAGTTTTGCCATTGCTATGACCCTGGCAAAATGACTGCAGGGTTTATTTTGGCTCATCCATCACCACAAGGAGGGAGAAAGTGGCAGAACAGAGTGGCTCAAACCACAGTGGTCAGGCACCAGACTCGTGGGGAATGGTTGTGCTACTGGCTTTCTCCTTCCCTGCTTTTATTCCACCTGGTTCCACAGTGTGGGCTGTAGATAGGCGAAAGAGGAGGACCAAAGGAAAACATAAACTTATCAGGAGCAGGAGCTAATATCTATCAAGACAAGCTGCGCTGCCAGACTGTGGTTGATGTTTCCCCTCAAATTCTCAAGTTATAAGGTGTTTTCAACCATACTTTACAGATAAGGAAAATTAATTTCAAAGATCTGCCCAGGTGAGGCTGGAGAGATGGCTCAACAGTGAAGAGCACTGGCAGCTCTTCTAGAGGACCCAGATTTGAGTCCTAATACCCATAAGGCAACACACAACTGTCCCTAACTCCAGTCCCTGGTGATGTGACAACCTCTTCCGGCCTCCAGGGGCACTGTACACACATGGTGCACAAACAAGCATGCAGGCAACACAGGTATTCACGGTAAAAGGTTATCTAGGCCAAGAACCCACACCCGCAAACTGAGTGCGCAGTGCTGGAAGGGAAGGGGGCATGTGAGAAACACACATGCAGGTCAGAAAGAATGGCAACTGGAGAGGATCCACTTCTCTTCTGGCTTATATTTCTGGGAAGACGCTAGCAGTTTTAACAAAAACTAGGGGCACAGGAGCTTGAAAGAAAAAAAATGAAAGATGAGAGATGGTGGCAGAAAGGAATGGAGTGGTGGTAACGATTGGCGGCAGGAGTTCTGAACTTAGAACACAGTGGTGGGCGGCTTCCACGTCAACACAGAATCAAGCGTTTGGCTCAGATGTAAAATAAAACCTCTAAGAGCAACAACATATGCTACAAGTCCCAACCCGAATGTCGGCCCTGCAACTTACCTGCGATTACCCAGGACTGGTACAAGGGGTGCATGGAGAGGCGCCGGATGCGAGCTCTGGAGGGGTGACAGTGACTGGAAATCGGCAACTGGAACCTCATGTCCCAACACGCCATGGTACCACTGCTCGTGCCTCGAGTTTAAAAGGCACAAACCATTAACAGCTAAGCAAAGCAATGCCATGTTGCATTCACCACAACAACAGCAAACAGTGTTGCTTCTGGATTAATATATTTTTAGGTTTTTGTTTAAGGCAGGGCCTTAGCATGTCACCCTGGCTGGTCTCGGCATCCCAGGGATCCACCTGCTTCTACCTCCTGATACCAGGATTAAAGACATGCTCAACCATAGCCAGCTCAGGGTGAATGTATTTTAGAACTGCCTTTATCACGTAGAAAAAGGCTTTGCTGACAGGCCTGACATTACAGGTCTGTAATCTCAGCTACTCTGGAGGCTGAGGCCTGTCTGGGCTACAGAGCAAGTTCAAGACCAGCCTTGGCAACAAGTGAAATATAAAACCTAAAAACAGGATTGTGGCTATAGCTCAACAGTACAGTACTTGCTTAGTGTGCACAAGGCCCTGGGATCATCTCTCAGTTCTGCCAAGAAAGGGAAGAAAAAAGGCTTTGCTCCCATGAGGCTGCCTACCCAGTTTCAAACAGCACCTACAGCTGCCAAATAATAGTTATGAAGTGCTTATCATAATGCAATTACAATACTCTCTAATGAATGTAAACTGAAAATGAATAATTCATTAGATACTGACATTGTTATTAACTGCCAAAGGCACCTACAAAACCAGAAGCTGTAGAGATGAAGCTGAATTTGGTGAGCCAGAACATTCAGACTGCCTGAAGAACAGATGTCTCCAATGATACCCAGTGATGCTCTAAAGTCCAAAGTGGCAGCGGTTTTGTGTCTGTCATTAGATTCCAATCACCTTCATGTGTTCTTTGCTCCAAAACATTCTGCAGATAGGTATGGGTGTCCAGCCCCAGCAGAAAGTGGGGTGGGTGCCCCACACTCTCCCTACGGCACCTTAAACTACTAGAGAAGAATGGCCACTATGCAAAAGAACGACGGCTGCCCAGCACTGAGCAGCTGTGCAGAGCAGAGCACATTCTCCTGTGGTCTCCGATTCCACAGGAGAGATAGACAAGGCCAGCTGGGACCCTGCATGCCTCTTTGCCACACTCCATGACAATGATGACAACAGCTACAGGTGGCATCAGTGGCCCTCTTCAAAGCTGCTCTGGGTGCCAAAGACATTTCCCTTTGCAAACTTGCTAGCTATGCTGTCTAATCTTCTGCATTGCTCTGGATGTTACCATCTTCTAATACATAAAAGTTAACACAGGAAAGGGTAGATATTTAATGATGACACAGTGTAAACTATGGAATCCAGAAATCTAAACTCAAGTAAAGAAAACCTAACTTTTGGGGATATGAAGGAAAGAATATGAAACAGTAAGATCTGGAGAGCACAGGAACTCCACAAGGAAAGCAACAGAACCAAAAAATCTGAGCACAGGGGTCTTTTCCTGAGACTGATACTCCAACCAAGGACTATGCATGGAGATAACCTAAGACCCCTGCACAGATGTAGCCCATGGCAGTTCAGTATCCAAGTGGGGTCCATTTTAATAGGAACAGGGACTATCTCTGACATGAACTGATTGGCCTGCTCTTTAATTACCTCCCCCTGAGGGGGAAGCAGCATTACCAGGCCACAAAAGAAGACAATGTAGCCACTCCTGATGAGACCTAGGATCAGAAGGAAGGAAAAGAAGACCTCCCCTATCAGTGGACTTCGGGAGGGGCATGCATGCAGAGGGTGGAGGAAGGGAGGGATTGGGACAGGGGGAGGGATTGGGACAGGAGGAGGGAGGGAACCACAGTGGGGATACAAAGTGAATAAAGTGTAATTAATAAAGAAAAAAAAGAAAATATGGTACTTTGGAGGATCATTTTCAAAGCACTATGCAGGGGAGGGGCCTGGAGATGAAGGTCAATTGGACCTAGCATACAAAGTCTTGGTCCCCTCCCCACAACCACATTGTGTTGCCCATAGCTTGGGAGATAGAGGCAGGAGGTTCAGAAGTTCAAGGTCATTATTCTCAGGTATTTTGACACTAGCTTGGATACATTAGGACCCTGTCTCAAATACAAAAGAAAACAAAAACACGACAGGAAAAAGGGGAAGGAAGGTGATGAGAACAGTGCTAAGGCCAATCTATATGGTTTCTTAGAAGAAATATACTTTAGTGACATACAGGACTGCCACTATACTTACTGACACACAGGACTGTTGATGTAACTAACGGCAATGCACTGTTGCGTGTTTCAGTTACTCAAGGGTTTAAGTATTTTTCACCACAAAATATGTAGGTGACAGGTTTCCTAATTACCTGATCCAATTATTCATCAATATAAACGTGTCAAAATATCACTTTCATCCCAATTAAAACTACATTTTTAAAAATCAGTAATCCCACTCTTAGAAAAAATGAATTAAAGTTCCTACAAGAACCTACTTGCAAATGTTTACAACAAATTTCCTCAAGTAAGCCCCGAACTAGAAAAAACTTCAACTATCTGACTAGAGAATGGGTAACCAGTACACAAACTGTCTATAAAGTGAAAAATAATTTAAAATTCTGTAAACACACACAAAAAAATGGAAAAGCCTTACAAACTTTATGTTTAGTGAAAAAAAAAAAAACCATACATACTGAGTGATTCCATTTCTGTTACATTCAGGAATGGGCAAATACAGTAGAGACAGGAATTGGATAAGTGGTTTTACACTGGGTTAAAGAGAATGACCACAAATGCTAGTGAGGGTGTGGGAAGGTAAGTCTTCATTCGATACTGCCAAAGTAAAAACCCGGTGCAGCCACTCAGAAGTCAGTGTTGATGTTCCTTAGAAGGCTAAAAATAGCTCCACAATATGATTCAGCTATACTAATCTTGGGCTAATACCCAAAGGACTCTATACCATCCTACAGAGACACCTTCTTATCCATGGTTATTACTGCTCTAGTCACAATAGCTACGAAATGGAAACAGCTTAGTTAACATCCATTACGTGTTGAGGGGATAATGAAAATTTGGTAGCTATACACAATGAAATGTTACTCAGCTGTAAAAAAAAAAAGCTGAAATTAGGAAATCTGAAGATAAATGGCTGGAACCAGAAACATCATACTTAGTAACAAAGATCCAAAGACAAACATCACATGTTCTCACCCATGCAGACCCTAGCATCAAATCCTTGGATTTGTGTTCAACTTGGAGCATCTTTGAATCAGGAAACTAGAAAGGGGCCATCGGGTGGGGAGGGACATATTAAGAGGGAAAATAATAGAAAATGGTGATAGGACAGGGAGAAGAGGAACGAGGGGTGGGGTGGGGATCACTCACAGTAAGAGCCTTAGGAAGCCTACGGTTACAGGCTTCCAAAACACACTCATGCAGCCCCAGCCTGATGGCGCACGCCTGTAATCCCAGCACTCTGGGAGATAGAGGCAGGTGGATCTTTGTGAGTTCAAGGTCAGCCTGGTCTACAAAGCAAGTCCAGGATACCCAAGGCTACACAGAAACCTTGTCTCAAAAAAACCAAAAACAAAAAAACAAGTAAGTTCAAAACACACTCATGCAAGTGTTTAGTTGAAGTCGCCTTATGAAGGGGGTACATAAGACCACAGAAGACCATAAGCAGTTGGGAGGACCAGAGCAACCCAGTATCTTCTGGACAACAGGACCGGTGTACTCATGAATGCAGAGTAGTTGAGCTGGCCTCCTCAAGAGGCCCAGTTGGAAGTCTAGCATTCGGGGAGGGGCTGCCTCACAGTCCCTACTCTTAACTGAGAAGATAAGAAGAGCCTATGGCACCCGGGAAGGAGAGCCAGGTTGCTTTGAGGGTGTTGCCTCAGGTATGTCAACCATGTTCCAGGGGATGCCCTGTACCCATGCATACGGGCAGGACAAAGTGGACTTGGGAGTTTCTTTTTCTTTTTTTTAAAGGAACATGAAGTTGGGAAAGGGTGTGGGAGTGGACAGGGAAAAGTCAGGAGTGAGTGTGTTCAAAATACATTGTGTAATGTATGAAATTATCAATGAGTAAACAATATAGTTTTTAAAAAATAATTTAAGAAGCTAGTTAAAACCAATTTTCAGAAGGATTATTTGTATTTTGTTTGTGGCCAGGTAAAATTATGTACACTAGAATATATAGTTTTCAGAACTCAGAAACACTTCAAAAACAAACAAAAAGCAGATGAAAGATAGCACGAATCTTCAGTCTCTAGGGGAGAGGGAGTGGAAAGCTGTTAAAACAGAAATCCATTGTTCTACGTTCCATGAGGCCCTGTGGTGCTTTCAGTTTACTAAATCTTCAAAGCAGCCTTTGAAGGAATTAGTCCCATCAGAAGATGAAGATCCTAAGACTCAGAGTTAAGTAGCTTGCCTGAGGTTATGGAATTTAAAACTACTGGCTCAAACTCAAACGCTGTTTTCCTTAAGTGGGATATTCCCCAGCAGCAGAGAACACCAGGAACTCTTCATTGCCACAATGATAAAGACAAAGGCTCACTGAGCACAAGAAGAAACTTTCCTCTGTTTTATCGGATTTCATCCTTTCACGCAATGCTTTAAGTTTTTTAAAATACAGTCTCATGTAACCCAAGCTAGCCCAGAACTCACTGTGTCGCAGAGTGTGCTTGATCCACTGATCCTCTTGGCCACCTAGCAACCACTGTGGCTGTGGGGGTGCACTACCATACCCTGCCCAACTACACCTTTTATCCTACTTTGTGTGCTGCTAGAGAGTATGGCAGGGCCTCAGCACACTAGGCAAGCATTCACTGAGCTACACTCCCAGCCTCACATAGCCTCCTAGTAAAAAATAAACTGTAGACATTATAATAACATAGCAGTTATGAATGCAAAGGAATCAGTAAAGAAATCAGGAAAGGCCGGCTGTCACAAGATGCTACCTGCAGGCGATGGTGGCATCCCAACACAGCTGTTGGCTTACCTATGCAGAGCCAGCACTGGTGGATGTCTACAGCAAAGGACGTGATGAGGCCTGACTTTAGGTCATGCTTTAACGTCCATGCGTTGCTTGAAGACCTGAGATCCCATCCAACCAGAGAGCCATTCACCGTGGCGTAGGCAAGAACAGACTGTGCCCCCGAGTTGAAGTGATGCATGTCCACCACACACCCATCTTCCTTCTGATCCAGAACCCTACAGGGACACAAAGATAAGGCAAGGGCTTTTCTGGTCACTGAAAATGGAGCACTGCCCCACTTGAGATAAACTGACAGCTTACATATGGGCCAGGAAAGAAAAACTGGCCAGTTGGAATGGAACAGCCTTTAACCCCAGCACTTGAGAGGCAGAGACAGCATAGCAGGAGTTCTGTGAGTTCTAGGACAGCCAGAGCTGAGACCCTGTCCACAAAAATAAAACTTATGTGACCTCAAGGAGACAATTATAGCTGAATGTTCAAAAAAGATAATTCTAGACACAGAAAAGCTGTAAAAAGTTTCTGTAAATTTTTTACTGTTTCTCCTCATACTGCCATCTTATATAACTAGCGTATTTATCAAAACTAAAGAGCCAACTGTGTTGCAATGCTAATGAAATGAGACCTTCATGTGAGACGCAAGGATTATTACAGACACATAGACAGCGATGCATCGTCTCTCACAGAGCCACACAAAACTACCTGGCATCCTACAAACTATTCCACGCAGCCACTGTACTCTGACTCTATCCACCTTCTCACTCGTGGCAAAGGCCCATTCTGATTCTTTTTAGAATGTCACATAGCTGAAAACATGCAACATATAGCCTTTTGAGTCTGACATTTGTTATCAGCAAAACTTATTTCAGACTTGCCGATGAGGTTATGAGCTAATAATTTACTCTTTCATACTGCAGGATTCTACCCCACTGCACATCTATGCTGGGGCGTGTGTGTCGGTTTTTCAAGCTGGGACACAGTAATCACGTAGTGCACTCAGCCGATAATTTAAATTAACTCAAAAGTATTCACAGTCACCCTCATCCTCTGCTGAGACAATTTTAAGGAAAACTGGCAGCCATTTGTTGCTAAAAGACATTGGTGATATGTCCTGGGCTAACGCTACTCAGATACATTTAGTGATTATGTTGAAAATATACAACTTTTTAAAATGGAAAAGCAAAGCAAAACAAAACAACAAAAATATCCTAAGTGTCCCAACCGAGGTGCCTTCTTGCGTTAAGCTACACAAGGATCTCAACAAGCAGCCTTGTAGTAAATTAAAATCTTGTTCTGATTTTTCTGTAAAGTGCACTACCTCTTCCTAGCATGCCCCTCTCAACCACCCTGCTTTAACAGACTTACCTGCCACCAGTCTCACCTTTCAGTGTGTGTGTGTGTGTGTGTGTGTGTGTGTGTGTGTGTGTACGCGCATGCGCACATGCACATGTTCATTCATGCATATGACTGTGAGCATGAGTGTTACAGGTCAGAAGCCCTAGGGTGTTAGTTCTCAGGCACCTTCCACACTCTGTTTTGAGACACGGTCTCTTGCTGGCCTGGAACTTTGCTAGGTACACAGAAGGCTAGCTGGCCTACAAGTTTCCAGGGATCCTCTGATCTTTGCCTCCATCTCTCAGTACGAAGGTTAAAGGTATGCGTTCTAGAGATCTGAACTCAGGCCCCCTCATGCCTGCAAGGCAAGTACTTTACCAACTAAGCCATCTGTCCAGTTTGACCATTTAGCTTGGCTCCTGTCTTCCAGGTAAGATGGACCACTACTGTACTGCCCTCACACTGTCTCAACTTGTCTTTATCTCCCAGTAGACTATAGATTCTCAGACAACACAATGTAGGACTAGCAAGACAGCTCAGTAGGTAAAAGCACTTGCCACCCAAGCCTGACTACCTGAGTTTGATTGCCAGAGCCCACGGTAGAAGGAAGAACTGACTCTTAGAAGTTGTCCTCTGACCTCTACAAGTCCCTGTGAATGCACTCACACAGCATAATTTTTTTTAACAAAACAGAGAGAACACAATGTATCTATCTGTCTCTGGAATCCTTACCCATAACATTATTCAAGAAAAGACTGTCTTTAACTTATTTTACATTATAGTTAATATTTAATAACTATTAATTTACAAAGAAATGAGACCCATAAACAAAACCAGTTTAGCATTTTATTTCAGAATGATAAGTTAATCTTTGTTTAAAAAATATTTAGACATTTTGGTGCCAAGCAACAGAACATGAGTTTTCTTGACTGACATTCTGTTGCTAACAATCTGGCTAGTAGCATGTCATTCACAAAGATCGGAGACGGAGATGATGGAGTCCAGGGCTGCCCTGCGTACTCTGACCAACTTTGGACACAGCTGCTAAGGCTCCACCCTCTAAGGCTAAGCACCTCTGTGTTGGGGTTCAGAAGCAGTCTCCTGCACCCCAGGCCTATGAGACAGACGACACAGCCGGGGAGCCCCAGCGGCCGCCACACTGCGGTGCGAAGGCGGCCGCTGCCGCACAGGGCACACATGCAAGGTCAGAAGGGCAGTGGACGGTACCTGCTTTGCAGAGGGTGGATTTTAGGAGACTTGGGTAACTTAGAAGCCTCGATTCCAAGAAGCTGAACCGCTCCATTATCAGATGCTATGGCCAAGTAGTGGGAGCCCTGGCAAAATGTTAGTGTCTTGACTCGCCCTCCAATTCGGCTGTATGTAAGAATAGACCTGAATGAAAGAAACAAAAGAGCATTTGTGAAATGGCCACTGTGCTAACACTAACTCACACAGGGCAGTTCATCCTCCTGGTCTCTCAGAGTCCACACGCAAACCTCCTTCTTTTCAAATGTCCATCGTCAGGCACTTCTTTCCTATTATAGAGACTGACCTGCCAACAAGTCCTGAACCAGTTCTCCAACCTGTGCGACAGCCCTGAACATGAAGATGGTCACAGTCGGAAAAGCTCTGAATTTCGAAGCAAATCTCGGTTACCTGTATAACCTATGTCATGATCTGTGCCTCGGTTTCCTCATTTACAAGCACTATCTTACCTAGAAAGGATCAGAAGAGAGGCCCACTAAACTATGCACACAATCAGATGCACACCACAATATTCAGCCTCACACAAAACACAACTACCCTCAAGCTTTCCCTCATCCTGCCATGCCTTCTGAGTATCTGATCTAAAGGGCACCTGCCATCAGTACCACCTAAACCTCCTTGTTACTCCCCACCTAATTTGTATATATTTATTTATACTTCCTGAAAAAAAAATACAACATTTGATATTTTTAATCTATCATTCCTCTCTGGTTGAACTCTTCTTAGTAACACCTTAACTGAACTATAAAGTACAGTGGTCTCTTCATTGCTAA
Source organism: Meriones unguiculatus (assembly GCF_030254825.1). Lineage (NCBI taxonomy): Eukaryota > Metazoa > Chordata > Mammalia > Rodentia > Muridae > Meriones > Meriones unguiculatus. The sequence continues at coordinate 45,432,702 of NC_083354.1, forward strand.
TGCAGGAGATGAAATTGATCTTTGTATAAAGATCCTGCGCTCTATCCTTTCATTTAATGCATGCGTATATTCCTTGCCCGAATACCCTGGCTGGACCTACAGCGCACTGCTCAACAGGACTGGCAGAAGTGCACACTCTCCTTCTGCCCCTCTTCAGAGCCCCTGCGCTCTCCACCAGTAAGCAGTGGCAGCTGCGGTTCATGGAGGCGGCTTTGTTTCTCCAGCACTCATTTACTGAGTTGGTTTTAACCATTACAGGGTGGACTTCATCAAATGCATTCCCACGGTGGTTTCTACCCTTTGTTCTCCTCATATGCTGTTTGCTAGTTTCCGTATGCTGAACGAACCCTGCATCCCTGGGACAAGCTGTTCTTGCTCATGGTACATAATTCTTTCCAGACTACAGTCAGTTTAGTGTGTCGGGGAAGATTTTCACATCGGTACTGGTTATGGCACAAGTCTCAAAGCTTTTGAGAATTTCTTTCTTCCGAGACATTGAAGAAGATATCAGAAGATGGAAAGATATCCCATGCTCATGGATCAGTGGGATTAACATAGTGAAAATGGCTATCGTCCCAAAAGCAGTCTGCAGGTTCAATGCAATTCCCACCAAAATGTCAACACATTTTTTTTCAGACATTAAAAGAACAATTGTCAATTTCATATGGAAAAACAAAAAACCCATAATACCTAAAACAATCCCATACAACAAAAGATCTGGTACTATCTCCATCCCAGATCTCAAGCTATACTACAGAGCAACAGTAATAAAAACAGCATATTACTGGCATAGACTCTGATTGGTGAACCAATGAAATCAATGAAATCAAACCAAATCAAAGACCCAGAAATAAACCCGCACACCTATGGAAACTTAAGTTTTGACAAAGAAGCCAAAACCATACAATGGAAAAAAGATAACATCTTCAACAAATGGTGCTGGTCTAACTGGATGTCTACATGTAGAAAAATGAAAACAGACCCATACTTATCACCCTGCACAAAGTTAAAGTCCAAGCAGATCAAAGACCTCAACGTAAAACCAGACACACTAAAATCTGTTAGAAGAAAAAGTAGGGAAGAGCTTTGACCTGATTGGCACAGAAGACAACTTCCTGAACAGAACACCAACAGCACGGGCTCTAAGATCAACACTTTATAAATGGTACCTCATAAAACTGAAATGTTTCTGTAAAGCAAAGGACACTGTCATCAGAACAAAATGACAGCCTACAGACTGGGAAAAGATCTTCACCAACACTACCTCTGACAGAGGGCTAATATCCAGAATATATAAAGAACTGAAGAAGTTTAACACCAATAAAACAAGTAAACCAATTAAAAAATGGGGGTACATAGCTAAACAGAGAATTCTCAACAGAGGAATATCGAATAGCAGAGAAACATTTTAAAAAATGCTCAATGTTCTTAGTCATTTGGGAAATGCAAATCAAAACGATCCTGAGATTTCACCTCACACCCATCAGAATGGCTAAGATCAAAAACTCAAGGGATAATGTATGCTGGAGAAGAAGTGGAGAAAGGGGAACCCTTCTCCACTGCTGGTGGCAATGTAACCTTGTACAACCACTTTAGAAATCAATCTGGAGCTGCCTCAGAAACATAGGAATAGTGCTACCTCAAGACCCAGCTATATCACTCCTAGGCCTATACCCAAAGGATGCCCCACCATTCAATAAGGACATTTGCTCAACCATGTCCGTAGCAGCTCTACTCATAATAGAAAGAATCTAGAAACAACCTGGATGTCCCTCAACAGAGGAATGGATACCGAAAGTGTGGTACATTAACACAATGGAATACTAGTCAGTGATTAAAAACAAGGAAATCGTGAAATTTGCAGGCAAATGGTGGGAACTAGAAAAGATCATCCTGAATGAGGTAACCCAGAAGCAGAAAGACACAAATGATATATACTCTCTTATAAGTGGATATTAGCCATATAATATAGGATAAACACACTAAAATCTATAGCCGTAAAGAAGCTAAACAACAAAGAGGACCCTAGGGAAGATGCTTAATCCTCATTCAGAAGGGCAAACAGGATAGACATCAGAAGTAGGAGAGGACAAGGTACAAGACAGGAGCCTTCTACAGAGGACCTCTGAAAGACTCTACTCACCAGGGTATCAAAGGAGATACTGAGAGTCATAGCCAAACTTTGGGCAGAGTGCCAGAATCCTTAGGGAAGACCTGGGAGATAGAAAGACCTGGAAGGGACAAGAACTCCACTAGGAGAACAACAGAGACAAAATACCTGGGCTCAGGGGGCCCCCGCAGAGACTGATACTCCAACTAAGGACCATGAAGAGGACCTAGACCCCTTGTTCAAATGAAGCCCATTGGCTGCTCAGTTTCCAAGTGGGCTCCCCAGTAAGGGGTATAGGGGCTGTCTCTGACATGAACTCAGTGGCTGGCTCTCTGATCACCTCCCCCTGGGGGGTACAGCCTTGTCTGGCCACAGAAGAAGATGATGCAGCCAGCCTTGATAAGACCTGATAAGCTAGGGTCAGATAGAAGGGGAGGAGGTCCTCCCCTATCAGGGAACTAGGGAAAGGACATAAGGAAAGAAGAGGGAGGGTGGGTAGGGCTGGGAGGAGACAAGGGAGGAGGCTGCAGCAGGGATACAAAGTGAATAAATTGTAATGAATAAGTATATAAACTAAATTTTAAAAAGTTACTGAGAAATAATTAGCATCTTTTTAAAAGTTAAATAATGCTAACTTAATTAACACATACAACTCTGTTTAATATCTATTCTTCTCTGTTCCCTCTGGTCAACTATTATCATAAAGTATATTAACATAATGTGTTATAAGCCCAGGATGAGTATTGCTGAAGATCAAACAACTTTTTGAAGGTTTGAAGTTCCTACAATAAAATGTTGGTTAAAAAAAAAAAAAATCTAAACAATCAGGAGGTGGTGGCACACGCCTTTAATCTCAACACTTGGGAAGAAGAGGGGGGTGGCCAGCCTGGTCTACAGAGTGAGTTCCAGGACAGCCAGGGCTAAAAGACAGAAAGCCTGTCTCAAAGGACAAGCAAAGCAAATCTAAATAACAACAACAAATAATACAAGTGCTACACATACCTATGCTCCTTTTACCCATTTTTCATTTATGTTCTATTCAATAAAATGCCAAGAGAGAATAAACACAGAAATAATAAGTATAATGTAAAAGCACAAAGCCCTTTAAACAAACACACCATCTTGAGCAAGGCTGGCAAACGTGAAGCAGACTTTTATGTTACTTTAGTGTCGAGGATATTTGATTTGATCACATTTTAGTTAATTATGCTCAATGAACTAATAACAAGAAAAGCCGCAGAGCATCCCCTACATCCTTTCAATGTAGATGAGATTCCTTCTGATTTATAGTGGTTCTTCTGGCAGAACCAATTAGGCAAAGAGCAAACAGGAAAATCACAAAATTAAATGAGAGTGACAGAGACCAAGGCAGAGATGAAGGAGGCAGAAAACCTCAAGCAGGAGGGACACATGTATAATACTAGCCATCTAAACCCTTATGACAACCCTATTTACTCATACCCTGGACGTTCAAAGTCTCAAAGATACTGGCTATAAAGACCAGGTTCTAGAGCAATAGTCTTGCTTTGCTGAAGCAGCTGTCTATCGCTGTATTGTCACTATGCTCATAGCCTTCTCATCCATTCGGCCATCAAAACAGATGCAGAAGCTGGTCATTCCCACTGTGCACTGCTGCCTAGCTGACCACATCTCCTCCTTGCATTACCATAATATTCCCAACTGCTGTTGCCTTACCATCTTTATCCTACTCTCATCTCACAGCCAGAGACATTCCTTTGACATCTCAGACGCGATTCTCCTATGATTACAACCTTGCAAAGACTCCCTCTTACTCAAAGTCAAAGTCCTTCATAACAGCCATCAAAATTCTACAAACTGTTTCCTCCTGTTTCTCTCCCTCTTGCTTGTTCTACTCAGGTTACTGTTAGGTGTGGCTGACCAGGTCGCCCACCACACTCCCACCCCACCCTCACCCCACCCAGGGTCTCTGAAATCCAGAACATTCAATGAACCCGTGTGGCTCTTTCTCCCTTCTTTCGGATCTTTCTCCTCGGTGAGGTAAGTGTCTGCACAGCTCACTGAGAATTCCAGCCCCACCACATCACCATTCCCTCATCATCTGACAGGATCGTTTCAATATTTTACTTATTCACAGTTCAGGCCCTCTCACTTCCCACCAGACGGCCATGGCACAGGACTTCGGTCCACATATCCCTAAGCAGCTAACACACAGAAAGCGCTCTGTAAGCACTGACGTAGCTGATAGGCGAGCCCTGCCATCACGTGTTACCTCGTCGTGGTGGTCTTCCCTTCCATCTTCTGACTGTTCCAGATTTTCACTGTGCCATCATTTGAACAAGTGGCAAAGAGTAAGTGTTCGTCAGAGACTCTAATTCGATTTACAGCAGATTTGTGCTCATGGAGATGTGCAACTAGTAGCCCTTTAGGACGCCACCCTGAGAAGAAGCAAAGTGTATCTTAAACTATGGTTGAGAGACACAATCACCCATCACCCTCTAGCTACGATTCTCAACAACTAACTTCAGAGCAACCATACAAACTAGTCAGTGCAAAGGGCCCCAGCTAGCCCTTCCAGAGGGGTCAGCTGGACCATGACAGTTATTAAGATACCAAGGTAGCAATTAAATTCTACACCTCAGGGCCCTTTTCAGTGCCCAACAGACACAGCAGTCACACAGTCCTCAAGAAAACCCTGACTGCTTATTCTGCAGCACTGGGCATGGCCACCCCAGCTAGACGAACAGCTTGGAGGCCGCTGTCTGAGCAAGAAGGTTGCAAACCCCAGCTAGAGACACTATGGTGACCCAGGCCATGGCTGGACTTCACTGAGCTCTCATCGTCTCTGCTGTAACATGGGGCTGAATCACATAACCTAAGGGAGTGGGTAAGCACATAAATAACCCGTGTGGGTGTCAGTGCCCCAGTCTACGTGACCACCAGGAGGGTGGCAGCCATGCATGGTGTCACATGCCTGTAGTCCCAGCACTCAGGAGGCTTCTTTGAGTTCACGGCCAGCTCGGTTTTCATAACAAGTTTCAGGAGAGCCAGAGCTACTTAAAAGAGACCTTATATCAAAACAAAACAAAACAAAACAAAACAAAACAAAAAGGCAAAACACGTAGATGGCTAATTTCTTCTTTGCCTACAATCTCTTCTTCCATGGTATAAACACGAGAACTAGAAGTTATAGATCCAGGACTCTATGTGGACTTCCTAGTATTTTTTAAATAGCATCTATAATTCTCTGTATTTTATTATGCATATTCTTCTGTGTATAAATAATTTCCTCAAAGTTAAAAGTTCTGAGACAAAAACGCATGTGTCATCCTGCCATGAATGACCTCAGTGCCCAGCACAAGTCCCTGCACATAACTGTCTTCTGCATTTATACACAGCTTGTATAAACTAAAGAAAACATTTTATACATTTAATATTACTAGATTTTAAAATAAACTAAAAAGTTCTGCTGAAGATCAGAGCTACAGTGGAAGTTACCAACCATTGTGCCTGAGCAGCAGCAAGGTCACTTTAGAATGATTTTCTTACCAAGAAGCAAAAAAAATAAAATAAAATAAAATAAAATAAAGAAAGAAAGAAAAAGAAAAAGAAAAACCAAGACTCCTGCCAAACGTTACCTACTCAACATTAAAACATGGTTCCCCCTTGGATGGCTAAGTCACCCCACTGGGACCCCAGGCTGAACCCCAGGCTAAAAAGGACCCAATTTGAAGGACCATGAAGTCTACATGTTCTAATAATTGGGCTGAATATTTCATATAACCACTCAAGTATGGGAAGAAGAAAAAAATATAAGCATTCAGCAGTCACTGCACATTTCTGTGGTGACTGAGTAAAATGTATAACTCCATTTATATATGAATTGCTACCTATGAAGAGAGGATCATAAAACAAGACTGTGTGCAGTCTTCTTTATGTTTTTAAGCACATCTGGCAGGTAAGTGACATTAGCTTACATCCCAGCAGCTTGAACTTTACAGGATATTCATTTTGACAGAAGCATCTAACTAGAGACTCTGCTTAGCACTTAAAAATATTTTCTACATCTTCAAACCTTCAGGTGGCCTCGACCAGTACTGCCCGAGTCCACATCAAAGCTCATGGGAATTCCTGTGATCTTTTCAAAGTCTAAATGTAAATACACTATGCAGTTCTTCTCATAGTTTTAAATGTAAGTTTCTACTATTACAGCTGAAATATTGAAATTCATTCATTTTTAAGAAATCTGCACATACAGAATCAAAAGTCACTCTGAAACACTGTACAAATCTGGCTGTTAACACAAGTGGCCCACACTCTGATCCCAACAACCTCTCCATTGCCCTTCAATCCTCTCAGAATATAGGGACTGTTTTGCCAAATTCTTTTACAGGTTTGGTTTCTTGTTGTTTTTGTTTTTTACATGCATGGGTGTTTTAGTTCCATGTCTGTGCACCACATACATGCCTGATTCCCAAGGGACCAGAAGAGTAAGTTGGAACCCTGGAACTGGAGTTATGGATGGTTGTGAGCCATACAGGTTCTGTGAATCAAACCCAGGTCCTCTGCAAGAACAGCCAGTGTTCTTAACTGCTGAGCCATCCCTGCAGATCATTATACCAAATTCTTAATGTTGATAATTAGCTAAATGCTGGTGTTATACATTAGTCTGTTCTTTCTGAAAGTCTCCATGTTTTCTAGATGTCCTTCCTTTTCTTAAATAATATAATCAGAAAGTAAACACTGCAGTAAGTAAAAGCAGGTGTTTATCCCTAGAAGCCTGATTTCTAGGGAGAACATGAAGGGCGGGGGAGAAGGCATGGCACCATGATGGAACCACAGCTGGCAACAGCTGGGAACAATGACGCACAGACGCGCTACATTAAGTGACTGGCCTGAATGTGATACTGCAAAGCTATCAAAGCTGAAGACCCCAAGTCCACACACAATGACTCCAGCTTTCTTCTCAATTGCATGCTGCTCCAGCCCTCTGACTGAGCTGTTCTTGCTCCCTATCAAAGTACACTGCCTGGTAAGGCTGAAGAGCCCTTTCCAAGGCTCTTGTGAGCAGTGTTTCAGATGTCAGAGGCTTTCATGTGCCTCCCTAACCAAAGCTTATCATCAGAAATGCTAAAACTCCTAAACTTTTTGGCTGAAATTTTTTGGAGTAGGGGGCTTAATCTGATCCCAGCTCTACACTACAGCCCAGGCTCAGGCTGGAAGCCCAGGCGGGGGGGGGGGGGGGGGCAGGAACACAGCTTCTCACCAGGGGGAGGTGGTTTGCTCTCCCACTCTGCGTTCTCCATCATCTGCTTGGCTATGCGCTCTGCATTGCACTGCTCACGCTTTTGCTGTATGAGTTGCTGAAGTTCAGTCTTGCAAGTCGTGATCCGGATCTGGTAAGTGGACGGCATGACTGTGCTACTGACAACCTGAACCACTGGCTTCTTGCTGGGGACGTGTATGACTTCTGAAACCTGAAAACGCAGTACAGATGCCTGTGTCATAGCAAGGTGTATTTAAAATGTTCTCACTGTGCATCTATTCATTACACCGGCTTCTAGTCCTTAAAAAAACACTAGTAACTCAGGTGAAAAGAACAAGTGGAATTTCAGCTGATCTAAGTCAAGATTTTCTAATTAAAATATGATTGATGGGGGTACAGTTGTTTTAGATTACAAACTCATTTCAAATACACCAAAGCAATCATAATATTTAATATGCACAGGCCACTTGGAAATTTGCCCCAAATATTTTTTGCTTTTGTTACATTAAAGAAAAAATAAATAAAAAGATTTGAAAAGTTTTAAAATGTTCTCTATAGCCTAATTATGACCTTAGTTTGGTCTTTAACCCAATTTGTTTGCTTTATTGGCAAGTGTCTCAAAGGAGTGACCTTTGCTGTGCTTCAATAGCTGTGTTCCCTTGGCTATAAAAATTCAAGTAAGCCAATCAGAAACCACCTTGATTTCTCTATAGCACAAAGCCTTTTGACAAACACAACAGCAGAACAAAACTCAGACATGAGGATGGCTATTGCCTCCATGACAGTACCTGTGGAGACGTTGACAAAGGGACACAGATCCCAGCAGAGGACTCAGAGCGAGGTGGCTTCCCAGTCTGAACCACCTCATGGTCACTGGTTTTAGGCAGGGCCTGTGGGATATTCGGTGGTTCCAGTGACCCAAACATGCTTTTCCATTCTTCATTTACGTTGGAGTCTTGTTTTACATGTTTTCTAGCTATGAAAATATATTTGGGCTAGTTAGTCTGAAGGTAAAACCAATGTGATTTCACCGTCTGTCTCTAAGGGAACACAGCGGACCTTGCTTCCTGCGTGCCCCTCTGTGCGCTCCCTTTTATTCAGCAGTGCATCCCTGTATGCACGCAGCGCACGGGAGCAGGTTCAGCTCTCAGCCTCAGCATATGGAAATGCTTATTCACTACAGCTCTGCCAACACTAGGAACTGTCCGTCTATTCTCATCCAGGTAGAAAATGGGTATTTTAATTTGCCTTTATTTACATCTAATTTATGTGTATTCTGTTCTACCAATTATCTACTTGAACCCTTCATCCTTTTTCCTTTGGAGTGCTTGCTTTTTTCTTATTGATCTCTACAGGTGCTTTATATATTATGTATGTAAGCCATTAGTGCTTAAGTTGTAAACATTTTATCATAAAGTTTACCTCAATATAATTCATTTGCTACCCTAAAATATGATATAGGCACAGGGCGAGTCTTAAAGGCATGTATTTAACAGCAGAAAGGGTACACATAACATCTTATGAACCTAATACAACAGATGTCATGGTCACAAGGCTGACAGTTCCAAATATCAAGTTGCCAAATGACTAAGGGTTTCTTGGCCTCTACTCTTTTATATTTCATTGTTTATTTTAAATTTATCAGGCATTACCTATTAATAATAGAAACTTGTATCTGGTTTTACACAGTCTGGCCTTGAGTTAGCAGGATTAGAAAACAGAACTGGAGTCACTCCTTCCTCAAGACACAGCTTGGTTTACAGGTGGAGAGCTCTGGAAACCGGCCTTCACTAGTCACAGAGCTGTGACCTGGGCTTTCAGTTGAGAACCCACTGCCCCACTTTCCCTCTCCCATGTCTACCTACTAAGTATCTGAGTCACTGCATTCCAGATTCTGTATCTGGGAAAAGGGGGAGGGGGTATTTTACTGCTTATTAACTAAAAAAACAGCCTTATAAAATAACTAAGAGCAAGATGCGCACACCAATGTACTAACCCCGTTTCTCATCTGGCTCTTGTTTGGTTTTAACAAGATCAACCTGTCTCCCAGTGATGCCTAAGGCTGCCAAGTCGATGACACCTTTCTGGCTGCTGTCATGGAGATGGCTCTGGTCCACGGCATTAGCTTTTGCTCTATTTGATTTCATCATGAAGTCCTTCAGCGCCAGAAGTTTATCTTCCTCTTCTTCAGTCATTCCCTAAAACCAAATTAAGCCACGTATTTTGGGTTGATTTCAAAAGAAATAACAATAGGTCTCAGGATGACTGATAAATGAAGGTTCAACTCCCAGTTTACACTGGAAAATGACAAAGGGAAGCAAGAAAATAAAGGGGAAAAATGACTACTGGCTCTTCTGGCATATTCTGCAAGGATATTTTCTTCATCATATTATCTTTACATCTCAAATTCCATTGATAATACAGTATTATAGGCTCTATAATTGCAATAAGGCAAGGAAAAACACAAATGTTTAGAATGAGATAAAAGTGGCACTTGCATTCAACAACTATTTTATGCACTATTCAATTGGAACTTACAGAAAATCAAAAGAAACACCCAAGCAAATTATTAATACCAAAGGCATTTTGTCAAGTTTTTAAAAAATTTTTTTAGATTTTATTTTGTGTTTTGGTTGCATATATGTATGCATGTACAAGTATGCTGGTGTCCACACAAGGCAGAAATGGCATCTCTTGTACTGGAGTTACAGACGGGTCTGAGCTACCATGCAGGAGCTGAGAAATGAATTAGAGTCCTCTACGAGAACAACAGGTGACCAAGACTACTGAACCATCTCTCTAGTCCCTTTGTGAAGTTTTATAATGTGCCTATGAAAATTTTCCATATCAGCTATAAAAAGAAAAGAAAAATGTAATATACCAAATATGTGACTGGAGAGATGGCTTTGTAGTGAAGAGCATTTGGTGTTCCTCCAGAGGACCCAAGTTCAGCTCCCACATCTAGTGGCTTACAACTTGTTCTAATTTCCAGCTCCAGGAAACTCAGTGCCCTCTTTCAACCTCTACAGGTACCTGCACAGACAGGGCATAACCTCAAAGACAGACAGGTAGATACACACACACACACACAAATAAATAAATAAAAATAATAAACAGAGGAAATTTAAAAATCAAACACCCAGGCTAGGTATAGAGGTTTTGCCCTGTAACTCCAGCATTCAAGGCCAAAGGCTGTAAATTCAATCTACCCTGAGTACAAAGACATCTTGACTCAAAAACGAAACAAAAACCCTAACTAAATAAACTCTCAGCATGACCCATAACCCATTGCTGAGGTCGAAGACGACCATACAGTGGGACACACACCAGACCTAGAGAGCAGCAGACGTAACACTGTTGGACTTCAGGTCTCTCCTGCAGACTCAATGCAGCCTCTATGAACACATCAGCAGGCTGGTTGCCTTTTATGAAGTGACAAGCAAATTTGGGAAAACTGTTAAGGAAATGCATACGGAAATGTAAAGGAGCCAGCACAACCTAACCAATCCTGAAAAGGAAAGGCGGGGACTTTGTTCAGGCAGAACCAAGGTGAGTGACAAAGCTGTACTCATCAGGCACTTAACAGGCTTCTGCTGCCAGCCTGATGGATAACAGGAATGAGATTCACCTCCACACAGTCCCACACAGCGAGCACTTTAGAGGGCTGGGGGTGGGGTGCCCTCAACTCTGGCTGAAAATTAAACTACGTATGTGTACAGAGACTGTCTAGACCAGGGAAAGAGCAACAGCAAAGTAAGAGACCGCATCACTCCTAGCACAGTCTGTCTTTCTATCTGTAAAGGGTGAGAGAACTTTTAGAAACAGAGCACTGTGTGCTCATATCCACACAGCATCATGTCAGTGGGCTAAACTGGCTCTGTGAGTGTGCTCAGGCCCAATATTATGTAAAAGAATTCAGCATCAACAACATAAAATTCACAAGGAACCAAGAAAGGTTAGATGGCTGCCAAATGGGGAACAATAGAAAAGCTAATATTTTATTATGCTTTTTCTTGGGCTGTTTCCACTTTGCACTTCTATCTACACTATGCACTCAAAAAGCACTAACATAAAAATCCAGCCAGAAGTTTAAATTGTATGGCTTTTTCTTTTTTTAAGTAAGGAGTGGAATGAGTCATCCTATGTCCTTTATAGCCCCTTATTAAATGGATATAAAGCAGAGCTCTTGTAGATGCGATCTGACTAACACACTCCTGCGTGTCCTGATGATGCACCCTGCTGAACAGATTCCAAGCCCCGCATGACTGCTGCTCCAAAGCCCTGTTCAAGCCTGCGGTCTCAGCCCAGAAGACATGTTCCACAGCAACACCAGGCCAGTCCAGAGAAGCCCAGTCTACCAGCAACAGCCCTCAAGTACAGAACTGTGCAGAGAAGGGCTGAGCCCCAAGATAAAGGATTCAGGGCTTCCAGGGGGAGAGGCTTCACTCTCTCTCTTTTCAGTCAGGGCAATAAGAACGGGAACTCAACATCTACCTCCAAAGTCTCTCCTGGACGTAAGCCTCTGTTAGTGATGCTAGTAACTAAACAGATTAAGGGCCTAAACCAGTGAAGAAGAGTAACTCTAGACAAGAGAGCTACCACACATGGGCTTCTGCATGCGTCTATCAAACTCAAACAAGCTTGTTGTTTTGCTTCCCATCTTCATATTCTGAGCCAGAGTGTGGCAGCATGACAGTAGTAATCAGTGCAGGTGAAAATGCCAGCTTTAAAGCATACTGCAGCCGAGAGCCCTGCAACAGCACCTGTCTCTCCCTATAACACAGGTAACACAAGTTGCTCAGACTGTGGTTAAGGACAGTCATAGCACATGGACAGCACAGACAACAGCAGCAGACTCATCGTGCTATACAAAATGGAAGCTAGTGACTTCTGTCCTTAGTCCTGAGTGCTTAGATCCTGGCCTGCTCTCACTTCTGCTGACAGGAAGTGTCCCTGCAACAAGAGTGTACTTCTTGCCCTGTGAGCTTCCTAATGCCATCATCAACAACAACTTAACACAGGTGAATTTATTTCTCTTTTCTCCACTCAGACAAATGTGATGAATATGACAAATATACCAAGCACTGCCTTTCAGATAGTTGAGTGACTTAATCACGAGATCCAAGAATGGGATCTGGCACTAGGAAGCAGCAGTCGTGGAGGTACTTGGGAAAACAGGAGGGAGCAGAAAGGCTAAGAGAAGTGGAGGGCACTTCCCTGTTCAGTTCCCAGCAATATCATCATCATCCATGAGTGCTCAGGGTCAAGTAAAATACAAGCAAACATTTATACTACAAAGCTCATCAAATTCTATCCGAGCTATGTGTGTTGTGGCGCATGCCTTTAACCTCAGCAGCGAGAGGGAGATCTCTTTGAGTTTGGGACCAGCCTGGTCTATAGTAAGTTCAAGCCAGCCAGTGCTACACAGTGAGACCCTGTCTCTTAAAACAAACAAACAAAAACAATAACAAAAACACTCTAAAACCGAGGACACTTTTCAGGTGAGACTTGGCTGATAAACATTATGAAAACATTCTGCAGCACCAATGATGGTCGATACTGATGTCCCTAGTCTTTGTTTTATGCTCATGGAGTACCAACAATTAGAGTCTTCATTTAGAAGCATTTTTATTCCAATTTTTACTCAAGGCCCCATACATCCCATAGAAAACAGAAAGATGAATCTATACTTAGGGTTTCTAAAGAGACCCTACCAATTCTAAATAAAGTAAAAGGGTTACTTTTAGTTTTTATAGGATTTGTTGATCCAAACTCAGACTTAAATACAACAGTAAACTGCTGGCTTATTCAGCCAAAAACACTGTAAACCCAGGACACTGTAGCTGTTCCCATACAGTGAGAAGTAGCATCTGGACTGAGGAGACAGACTATAGCGTGCCTATGTTCTGAGCTATTTCTACCTGAACTTCATTATATTTTGGAGAAGCATAAAACTGAACCAAAAATAGTACTTCAATCCAAGGCTCCTTCTATTCTCTCAGCAATCACAAAAGAAGGCTGATATTCTCCCCTGACTCCTTACTTAGCCTAACTTAGCGTTTAAGTCAACCCTATTATTGCCTTTGCCTCGATGCCATAAGAGGTGCTCCAACTGTCATGAAATGTGTGTCTGAGGAGGGTGCACACCTGGGAGAGCAGCTTCTTCAGCAGCTGTGCGATGGCGGGGTCCTCAGGTGGAGGGCAGTCGAGAAGACAGCCATTTCGCTTCTTCTGACGCATGTGAAGATGTCTGAACAGGCTGGTGATGTCTTTAGACCTCAGAGCATAATCAAATATGGAGCGACTCACAGGCTCTTTTAGAACACTGAGCAGGACAAGCTTCCTTTCAATCTACATTAGCAAAGTAAAAACAATAGACTCAGTTTCCAAGTGGGTTCCCTAGTAAGGGGAACAGGGGCTGTCTCTGACATGAACTCAGTGGCTGGCTCTTTGATCACCTCCCCTGGGGGGTACAGCCTTACCAGGCCACAGAGGAAGACAATGAAGCCAGTCCTGATGAGACCTGATAGGCTAGGGTCAGATGAAAGAGGAAGAGGACCTCTCATATCAGTGGAATAGGGGAGGGGAATAGGGGAAAAAGAGGGAAGGAGGTTGGGACTTGGGAGGAGATGTGAGAGGGAGCCACAGACAGGATATAACGTGAATAAATTATAATTAATAATAATAAAATATTAAAAAAGAAAAGTAAAAACAATTGTCAAGACTACATACAGTACACAGAACAATTACTTCAAAACTCAGTAAGCACAACCAGTATAAAGTTAACAAAAGTACTTCTTTGGTGTTTTTTAGGAGAAAAATAGGACACTAGCCAATTTTAAAGGGCTTAAGTATTTCCCGTTTTTTAGGCTTACGTACCTATCTGTGTCCACCCTACAAGAAGACTAATAATACATACCCAAAAGTTTCAGAAAGTCAGAGCAAGCTTCTCCTGGATCCACAGAGGTCTGAATACTTCCCAGAGCTACAGCAGACTGTGGGTTACAGGCCTAAGACACAGGCTCTGGCTAGAGATCTTAGTAACCAATGACACAGGGCTTCTCTTCAGTTTTTATGTTCTCCCAACAGACCCAAACCTTCTACAAAACATTTTCTCCAAAGTCCAAAACTTTCTTTTAATGGCCTTAGTAACAATTTTCTGGTCAATGCATATATAATACAAAGGATGGATATTACTAGCAGTGACCAAAAGAACTCGTTTTTCAACACTGGAGATAGAACCCAGTGGTTTGAACATGTAGGCAATTGCTCTACCACTGAACTATATCCCAGGCCCTGGTTTTGTGAGACAGGATTTCATTATACAATTCACACTGACCTTGAATTCGTTACGTAGCCCAGGCTGGGCATGAACTCACAATCCTCCTGCTTTGGTCTCTTCAGAACTAAGTGTGTGGACTACCACACCCAGATCTAAAGGGCGTTCTGTGGATATAATTAACCACTGCAGCTGAAACTTATAGGGGACCTTTGTCTAATCTAAAGTGAAGGAAAAGGGGCTGGAGAGATAGCATGACAGTTAAGACAAATGCTTACTGCTCTTCTGAGGACCTAAGCTGGGGTCCTAACACCCATGCTGGGAGGCTCAGAGCGGCATGTAACTCTAGCTCCAGGGAATCCAAGACTTTTTTCTGGCCTCTGAGAGTACTGCACTCACATGCATAAACCCACAAAGGAACACACACAGAAATACAAAATTAAAATTTTTGAAAGTTTAAATTTAAGAAGGAGAAGGGTAAGATTATGAAACATGAATAATTAGCCCTTTAATTCTTGATTCTGGCTTTGAGAAATATAAACCAAAGATAAAAGCAAGGTTTAATAAGCTAAATAAATAACCAGTGAGGGGGCTGAAGGCTAGAGAGGCAGCTCAGGGTTACGAGCACTGGCTGGTCCTCCAGAGGACCAGCGTTCCACTGCCAGCACACACCTGGAGGCTCACAACTTACTGTAACTAGAGTTCTAAGGGATCTACACGGCCTTTTACCTCTCTGGGCACCAAACACACATGCAGTATACAATATACACCCTTGTAAAACACACAAGTGCTTAAAATAAAAAAGGAATAAAACCTAAAAGATAAATAAATAAAAACAAGAGCAGATACAGTTCCAAGATTACACAAAGCAAATGAAGTCTGAACTTGTGCATTCCACACTGTGTGTGACAGAACAGTCTCTCGATAGTGTCTTGTAGGAGGTTAGTTTATTACCTTGAAGGGTATCTGAAAATGCTACAGACAACTTAGATATATTTCTATGGCAAGGATTCTTCTGACATGAAGGATCTGAGATGTCACTGCAAAGGACTGCTCAGAAGCTGGCGCAAGTGTACCTGGATTACTGGTTGCGTGATATATGGGTCAAGATAAGGCATCAGCTTGCAGTAGACATCAGCAGTACTTATTTGATGGGCTACCACTGTGATAAATCCCACTGCACCATAGCGTATCCACAGATTAGGATGACACAGGAAGGGAGCTAAAAGGGAAAGAAGAAAGGTCAAATCAAACCCAGAGTCACAACCTTCAACTGTGAGGGCACAAATGCTTGGTACAACACTGTGATAAAGGCAGTAAGCCTCAGTGGTGCCAGGCGGTTCCTGCACATACTGGCCTGAAGTAGAAACTCCCTTATAATTATAACACTCCCTTATAATACCAGCCACACCATAAAATCAACCTCCTTTCTAAAATCCTAAATTTCTGTTGAAAGCGTGTTAGCACATACTCATCTGTAGCACTGAATTAAAAACTCGACAGAGGGGCACAGTGGCACATGCCCATAATCCCAGCAGTTGGGGAGGCAGAGGTAGGCCGATCTCTGTGAGTTTGAGGATAGCTTGATTTACAAATACAGGACACCCAAGGCTATACAGAGAAACCCTGTCTTAAGAAACAAAATAAAACAAAACAAAAAAACAGAAAAACTACTGGACAGAGACATAAAAATGCCAACACCACGCAGGAAGTGATTACCTTCCACTCTACTCTACACTCTCAGGATGGCAGAGGAAGAGACACCTGCGAGTTGTTTCTTCTCCATGCTAGAGAATTGAGGTTAATAATTTGATTAGGGTGATGTTCTTTTTAGTGCAGGGTTTGGTCAAATCCAGCATATACTTCATAATTTTGCATGTCATCATGAATTAAAAAGTTGGAAGATATCATGTCCATTCTTCAAAATGTTCAAAACATAAGATTAACACACACACAAAAAAAAAAACCTGAATCTCTTCATTCCTTTTAATAGTTTTATGCACTAAGCCTAAATCAATTATTTTAACTAATCAAAGTCACACTAACTTGATTTAGAATAAAATTCAAACCTCTAAAACTCAACAGTGGCATGAGCTCTAAATATGCAAAAATATACTCCGAGCCGTTTATCAGAAGCCCGTGAAAACGAAGACATTAAACAGTGGCCCACATACCAGTGGTGCTTACATGAAAAGGAAGGAGAAGGATGTGCTTGAAGTCCCTCTCCTCAGAGCTACAAGATGGTTCAGCTGGCAAAGGCTCCTGCTGCGAAGCCTGGCCACCAGAGTGAAAGTCTGGGACCCGTGTAAAGTCAAAGTGAGAACCAAGCCACAGAGTTGTCCTCTGACCTCTGCAAGCCTGCAGTGGCACGCGTGCACAAGCATGTACACACACATACACATAAAATAATAAACTCTCTTCACAGTCCTCAGTCATCTCATTATCCGGGAAGGTTCTGATCATTTCTCACACCATCTACAGCTCGGGTCCAACTCATCTGACAAGGTAGGGCTGCTATTCTTCCTTTTGACATAAGGAGAAAAACAGGCTGATGATAGAGTTCAGGGATACAGTGCTAATCTAACATGCACAGGGCCCAAGTTCAACCCCAGCACCTTTACAACTAACAACAGTAGGAAGTGGCAAAGTGCTGAGCACCTCTAGAAAGCTGGGCTGGATAAATCACCAATTCCGAGCTTCCCACATGCATGCGCTTTCTATGCACCTGAGGTATGCATACCTGCCTCAGTCCTTACTTTAGCCAATGGTTGTTTAGCGAATGGGACACCAAGGGGAACATGCTTCACAGCCAGGCTTGCTCTCCTGGGCTTTGATCACCCCGTGAGAACGGCTGGGGCAGCCTCAGCAGGACAACCATGGTCCACAATGAGACAGATGGCTCATGTTCACAAGACAAAGGAGATGCACAGCCTGAAGCAGAGCCGCCCACACAACCCACAGGTGCCCGCCGAGAAGCGCGTGGAGTGTTTACTAGGACTGTGCTTGACTGACACACTGCATTATAGCAGCAATTAGCAGCCGACAAAGCACCTCGCATTCTTAAGCCTGAGCTGAAAGAATTTCTTAGAAAATACAGCATTCAACCTTTTCTCTCCAGTTTGTCCCAATTCTCTGGTAACAAGCATGGGGAGAGCAGAGTTATCTAAGACAGAAAATAGAGTTCCTAAAACCACCACCAAGAAAATCATTACGATCACAACACCAGCACCATTCTAGTCTCAGGATCACTGTACTAAACCAGTGTGGCACTCATGGCTGGCAGGCCGGCACTGGGAGAACTGAAATCAAGGCAAGAGGTCACAAGTTCAAAGCCAGCCCGGAACTTTAGTGCTAATAATTTACTTAAGGATACACAATATAAAAAATACATAAGTCATTCAACAACTTAAAATATGAGAGAAATTAAAGTGTAGGGTTATGTGTAGGTGAAAATTAAATTTCTGAAACTTTAAAGATTGAGAGCATAGCACTTTAAAAATCATCAAATCACAAAGATACAAGAGAGTAAGAATGGTACAAAGGATTACAAAACATTAATATGTCCTTATTATTTATTTTAAATAAAGATGGATTAAATTTTACAATAAAAAACAGAGAAGCTAAGTAAACAAAATGCAAAGACAAATGAAAACACAGAAAGCTGCTTATTCTTGGAGGCACATACACACCAGAGGCAAAAGGGTAGAAAATTATCTTCACCAATTATTCATCCAATAAAAGGTTAGTATCTAAAATATATAAAGATCTAAAGCACTGAACATCAAGAAAACAAATAATCCAGTTAAAAATGGGGAACAGTTCTCAAAAGATGAAACACAAATGGCTGAGAAATACTTAGCCATCAGGGAAATGGAAATCAAAACTGATCAATAAAACAAATGAAAGCACATGCTGGCAAGAATGAGGAAAAGGGGGACACCCATTCATTGCCGGTGGGAGTGCAGACTGGTACAGCTGCTAAGAAATCAGTGTAGCAGTTCCTCAATCTACCTCAAGGTCCCACTCTTGGGCATATACCCAAAGGACTCTACTTTCTACTACAGAGACACCCGCTCATCCATGAAGCTGCTCCATTTATAACAGTCAGAAGCTGGAAACAGCCTAGGTGTCTGTCAAGTGAAGAATAGATACTGAAAATGTACATTTTACGCATTGGAATATTATTCAGCAGTTAAAAAATGAAAATATATAATCTTCAGGTAAATGAAAGGAGCTAGAAAAAAGTAACCATGAGTGAAGTAACAGACCCAAAAAGACAAATATTATGTTTTCTTTTGTATGTATTCTTCTTACTCTATCAGATTAAAATTATATGAAGTTATTCCCATGCCCAAATTTCTAAGTCTCAAAAACAGAAGCTTACCAATATCGCTGGCGAATTCATAGACATGAGGCTTCTGCAGTAGCCCTAACTGGCACATGCAGGTCAGGGCATTGAGAGCTTTCACAATGACAAACTCCTCGGCATCGCTGAGGCCTTGCTGGAGCAGGGGCTTGAGGATGGAGGAGCTCTGCCAGCCGACATAGGCAGCGACACCTGAAAAAGAAGGCAGCGTTATTGCTACTCAGCACCTGAAAAAGCACTTCCCACTAAACATCCTTACAACTAACAGCAAGCCACTCATCAAAACCAGGAAAGAACCACACTTCCTTCCCAGAAATAAACAAAAAGACCCCAACCAAAGTCAATTGCCCAGAAATTTGGGGACACCAGAACTCAAAGAGAAAGCACAGGTTGCCTAAGGCTGTCAGTAATAACAAAAATAAGACACTTTAAGACATGCAGGGACCGTAGAGGTTTACCTCCTAGACCTGAAGACACAACTCTAGCAAAGAGGGAGATGGAGAATCTATAAAACAGCAGATGTAGCCCTAGGGAATCAAGGAAGAAAACTGATGACAGCAAACAAACTCCTCCAGCCCAGTTGGAAGTAAATTATTTCAGGGGGCATGGGGACCCGGTTGTAGATCTCTAGTCTATAGCCCTGGCACTCAAGGGGAAAGGCAAGGAATCTCTGGAGCTCACTGGCTGGCCAAGTCAGAGGACTAGATGGGCTCCAGCTTGAGTGAAGGGACCTGGTCTCCGAACAGTAAGGTGGAAAGTGACCACAGAAAACACCTGATACTAATGTGTAGGCTCCGCACATGCCAACACATCTACACAGGTAACCAGATGTGAAACGACCCACACAAACACGTACACACACACACACACACACACACACACACACACACACACACACCATACTAAATTTCAAGAATAACACCAGGAGAAAATGGGAAGGATTCTAAGCAATAATACTGGCAAGAAAGAAGCAAAATGCTGCAGACAGGTGAAGAAGGCAGATCTAAAACTTCTGAGCAAATGACAAAGTCATGTCTAAACAGTAAATAAGTTAAAATGTGCAATGAATCTAGTCACTGAGGGACAGAAAGTAGCCTCTGCTGTCACTGTCACCCGCATATTCAAGTACAAGGGAGTGATCAAACAGAGGCCTTGGGAGCGGCTGACTTTTAGACAAGACTCACACATAATGGAAATGTTACTCTGGTCCTTTAAAATATCTTTATTTGAAAACGCTTTAATTATAGAACACAAAGTAAAATGTTTATCATGACAGTGGGGGGACACATCTGTGTGATGGAGGAGGTTCTTAGGAGTCTATGGAGGCGACCCTAGCTGAGACTCTTAGCAGCAGAGGATATAGAGCCTGGAGTGGCCACCCCCTTGAGCCAGGTAGGACCTCTAGTAGAGGGAAGGGGTCAACACCCCACCCATAAAACCTTCCACCCCAAATTCTTCCTTCCTACAAGAAGTGTAGGGATAAAGATGGAGCAGAGATTGAAGGAATGGCCAACCAGTGACTTGAGACCCACTCACCCCATGGGAGAGAGCCAACCTCTGACACTATTAGTGATACTCTGCTAGGATTGCAGACAAGAGCCTAGCATAACTGTCTTCTGAGAGGCTTCATCAAGAAGCTTATGGAAACCTACAGCCAAACAATAGGCCAAGCTTGGGGAGTTTTGTGGAAGAGGGAGGAAAGACTGAGGGAGCCAGAGGGGCCAAGGACACAACAAGAAGACCTACAGAGTATACTAACCGGGGCCCATGAGGGCTCAGAGACTGAACAACCAACCAAACAGCATGCACTGGCTGGACCTAGATTCCCTGCACATATGTAGCAGATGTGCAGCCTGTTCTTCATGCGGGTCCCCTAACAACTATAGCAGGGGCTGCCTCTGACTCTGTTGCCTGCATTTAGATCCCTTCCCCGTAGCTGGACTGCCTTATCTGGCCTCAGTGGGAGAGGAAGCACCTAGTCCTGCTGTGACTTGATGTGCCAGGGCAGGCTGGCACAAATGGGCGGCTGCCCCTTCTCTGTAGAAAAGGGGAGGGAGGAATGCAGGGAGGAGGTGTGAAGGTGGGAATGGGAGGAGAGGAGAGAAGGGGCTGTAGGGATCAGGCTATAAAAATGATTAAATAAATAAGAATTCAACTGAGCAAAGGAAGGGTGCAAAGGTATTCAGGGGAAGGGCATTAACCTCCTTATACTACAAATAAAAAGCAGAGCAATAATAATATATTAAGTAAGCTTTCCAAAACTTAACACTAGAAAGTGATCAGCACTGTAAAAACTAACAAGGGAGGAGCTAGAGAGATGGCTCAGTGGTTAAGAGTGCTGTCTGCTCTTCCTAAGGACCCAGGATCAATTCCCAGCACTCACATAGCAGCTTACAACTGTCTGTAACTCGGTTTCAAGAGATCTGACATCCTCACACTAATGCACATAAAATAAAATTAAATCATAAAAAAACTAACAAGGGAAATCATATGTGACTGCATTTCAGCTAAGGCTTCATCCTGGACCATATATGGTGGCATATGCATGACTATCATCCCAAGATTTAGGATGCGGCTAAATTACACGGGAAGACTTGCTTCAAAAACCAAAACATAACATACTGTTTTAAATACATTAAAAAATCAAAATAGAGAAAAAAAAGATTTGCCTTCAAAATGATAGTTAATGTTCTATAAGCTCCCAAACAACCATAAACATAAATGTAACTTCATGCAAGATAAATAACCAAAATAATCAAAGATAATGTAAGAAATACAACACATAAACATCAGCAAAAGGCTTTGTAGCTTGACTAGAAGCAAAAACATACATGAAAATTTGTTACTTTATCCTTTTAACAAGCAAATATTAGGTAAAGCCTATTCCTGGCTGGGAGTGGGTGGGGTGCGTAGCACCTGAAGTTGATAGTCAAAGATAACATAAAAATGTGAACAATTTTAAAAACATGCTCATATTCTTTGCTTACAGAAAGAATACTTTACTGACTGGGCAGTACTAGAGTGCTTTCTATGGAAGCTATGTTCATGATCTTTACCTCAGTGATTAAAACAAACTGAAATACATATACATATATATATATATACACACACATATATATATATACACATACATATAACACATATATATATGCAACAAAGTCTGTGCTCATTCCTTTTTTATCAACTTGACAAAAGAGAGCATCATCTGGTTAAAAGGAACCTCAAGTGATGAACTGCCCCCATCAGATTAACCTCCAGGCAAGTATGTGGGTCATTTTCTTGACTAACGACTGATGTAGCAATGCCTAGGCCACTGTGGGCAGCATCACACTTAGCAAGCAAGAAAGCAAGCTGAGCAAAGTATGGGAGCAAGGCAGTAAGCATAATTCTTCCATGGCCTCTGCTTCAGGTCTCACTTTTAGCTTCCTCCCTTGAGTTCCTGTCCTGACTGCCCTCAGTGGTAGACTGTCAGCTGTGCAATGAAATATATCCTCTCTCTCTTGACATTGAATTTGGTCATGGTCTTTATCACAGAAACAGAAAGCTAACTACAGAAGAACCTCTGTGTATCCAAAGCAGAACTTAAACTTTGTATACTTCTAGCTAAAGAAACTAGTAAGTAAGGCATGTACTAGTAATGAGTGGGCAGTGAGCTGCAGTAAGACAGGTGTGGCGTTCACTCATCTGAGTGACAGTGCCAACATGCAGTGCCATTTCTCAGAACAAAGCCCATCAGCAGGCAGAGCATGACCACACTTAAATACTTAATCATCCTGTTTACTTAAATAAATATGAAAGACTCCCTGCATAATTCAAAATTAAAATTAATCTGTGACCTCAGCACTTTGGGCCCTCCTCCCTCCTTGCCCCCCCCCACCTGCAGCCAGTGAGAGGCCTAGCCCTGGGGTGGTGAGAGTAGAAGAGCTGGCCCTGCCCTTCACCAGCCGCAGCACTTGGGAGAGCAGGCCCGGCACCTCACCTGGGCAGCACAGTAGAGCTGACCCTGGTGGCAGGGGTTGCCACCCCATGGGTGTGAGTGTGGGAAAGCTGGGCCTCTAGTTGGCTGTGCAGTGACTCAGATAAAGGGGGGATGCCCTCCTTCCCTCCTTCATCCCTTGCCACCTATGGCAGATGGGAGAGCTGGCCCTGGATTCATGAGAGTGGGAGAACCGGCCATGTCCCTCATTGGCTGCAACACTTGGAAGAGCAGACCCTGTACCTTTCCTGGGCATCAGAGTAGAATTGGCTTTAGCTGCAGGTGTGGCCAGTGAGCCAACCCTGAGGACAGGAGAACAGGAGAGCTAATGGGCGGCCCAGCTCAGATACCTCTCAGGCCCAGATCCAGGAATTTGAATTGGCCCACACCCAACAAGTGTGTGAAGGGGTCCTACAGATCCAAAACTTCAGGATCTCTATGACACAGGACAACAACAGGATATCTGAGAGAAGTTCCAGTATTGATAGAAGCCAGAGGCCTCACACCAGACCAACAAATCATAGCAATGAACACAGCAAGTGAAGAAGTGTGGGCAAAGGGTACACACTATGACACACTACAGCTTCTACAATGACAGTTTTTTTCTCTGTTGCAGGGAAGGGTGGGAGCAGATATTAGGGTGGGGGTAAATAAGTAGGATTGGGGTACTTAAGTAAAATTCACAAATAACCAATAAGAAGTTCTTAAAAAGAAAAAAAACTTATAAAAAAATACATGTCAGCTGTATAAAAATAGTCAAGTATGGAAAATATAAACCAAACAATCAGCTACTATGCTAGTCCAGCAGATAGACATGGTGTAAATAATACACTGTAGCCTCTGCCTTACAACAGACTAATCTCTGTTCCTGCCACCACACCACTGGGCTCACACTTCAGGCAGACCTGAAATACCCCCAGTCACTTCTGTAGTAGTTCATGCACTTTCCCGGGTCACTGTTCTTAACGACCACATGCTATTTCTTCCTATCACCACAACACAGATTAATTAAACTTCTCCTTGATTCGTCATATTGTTAAAGAACATGTAGATGGACAGAAATACTAAGAATTCATTCATCAACAAAACTTGATAATATCATTACCTATCTTTCAAAGCAATGGGGGAGGGTCTGAGAGAGCAATTTATAATCTTAAAGATGAATTTAAAAACAAACACAAACATACCAACTATACTATCAAAGAAAGCTCCACGCAGGTGCCAATCATTCTTGTCATTTAGGAATGTGATCATGTGGGACAACAACACATCGTTGGCTTTCTGACGTCCGAAGAAGACGCACAAACGCGTGATTCCATTCTCCATTAAAGTTTGTTTCACAATATTTTCAGGATCGCTTAACAAAGTGACAACTTTCTGCTGGACCATTTCATGCAAGGCTTGGAGCTCTAAAAACACAAAAAGAAGGATCAATTCTCCCCACACACACGCAGACCACGCATTTTGTATTTTGTCATTTTGGTTATGTAGCTCAGGCTGTCTTGGAACTGGTTGTTGAGCCCACGCTGGCGGGGAACTCACAGTCCTCCTACCTGGCCTCCAGAGTGATGAAATCATAGGTATGGCCCACTCACACCGAGGCTTGTCTTATTTCTTACTTAGTAGAGTAACAGCATGAGCACAGGCGCTTCCACACACAGCCTGTACTTGCTAAGCTTCCCACCACTGTTGAAAGGCCTGGAGATGGAACACTGAACACATCCTACCATTCATACCGTAAGAACAGCTACCGTGTCGCAGAACATCTCTCCATCTACGAGCTCAAGAAGAAACGCAGGGGGAAGCACCAGAAAGGAGAGCTCATCACCTCCCACTAAGATGGTATGCAAGGCCAGCAAAGTACCAGGCTGGTTTAGCATGTAACTTTTAAAAAGCACGTTTGAGTAAGTTGATTATATAGAGATACCCACAGAATATATCATAAGGAAGAGCAGCCTTCCTCTCTGACTGCACCTCCTACTCATCCTTATTTGTCCACCTAGTTGTCTATCTGTCCCTTGTTAATGTCTGGTTGATCACGGTTCTTGCCATTCCCCTACTGCTCCCTCGTTGCGTGGTTGCAGAGGACATGCTTAACCGAGTCTCAGCTGAATTAAAGGAGGCAAAGCTGTCCTGCTCGGCCCAGTACCATCCAGCTGACCATCTGGGAGGTAAAGTACATGCTGACAAAGAAGCAAACTTCAGCTACTCCAGAGCTGTGACAGCTAAATTCATTATCTGAAAATGGTCCATTTCCTTTACAATTGCCTACTGCATACAAATGTATACACTAGATTTCCCTAGTAGTTCTCAACTTAACCCAGCACAGAGCAGATTTGATTCTACTTCTGAATCTTCGGCTAAAAACCTGCTAGAAACCTAAGCCACGGGCCTCAGTGAGTTTACTATACAGGCATTTCTGTATAGTAAAAGGGGAACTTCAATATGTAAACCAGAGATAGTAATTACTAAATGAAAATAGCTCATAACTAAGGATACTCAACACTACTCATGCCTGAAAAAGGCTTAGGGTTCTCATTTCTTAAAAAGAACCACACAATTCAGCTAGCTTTCCTGCTCACATGACTCTGGCTGAAGCAAGTATGGAATCCACAAGGACAAGTAGATCATTTCTAGGTAACTGCGTGTGAGGATAATGTGGCGGGGGCCCTTCCTATCCTAATACTCGCTGCCCCTTCACTTTACAAGAGGGTAGCAAGTGACAGCTTATGCAAGTGAGCATAAGCGATTCGGTGCAAACGATGAGGACTCGTGAAACAACAGTACCTGTGTCGTAGTCTCCGTTCGGATGTGTGGCTTCCTCCACCTCTTCACTATCCGGGTCATTCTCCATGTTGAGAGTTTTTAGCTGTACTAGTTCTAGGAACCGCAGAGCTGTTTCGGCCAACAGAGCTATGTTTTCTGTGAGATACCAGCAAAAGTTACAATCATGACCTCAAATTTTCACGCTGCTTGTAACATTTCCTCCCAAAGTCCTGCGCACTCAAGTGCCTCACACTTAGACCCTCCTGCTTCTGCCTCCAGAGCGTGGGTGACTACAGGTCATCATTCGGCCAGAATCCCCAAGTCTTTACACATCTAAGTTTTAACCATAAATTGTAGAGGAAAAGCAGGATTTTGCACGTTAGCCTTTAATCAGAATCTTTGTAACTGATCTCATAATCGATGACAAACTCAAACAACAAAAAAATTCTGCATTTTCAAAAACTGTCTGAAAAAAAGTATCCAGTTCTAATGAGAGAAAAAGAGAAAATGCTTAGTCCTTCCCCAGAGCTAGCCTTTAGAGATTTCCTGACCACACTGAGGTAGTTAGTTATTAGACTAACACAGAAACATGCACAAAAGTACCGTCACACGGGGCCAGAATCAGACAGACCAGGGCTCATCCCTCAAGCCTGCAGCTTACCAACTGAGTCTCGGTTTCCTCAGATAAAGAGGAGTCACGGCTGCCTTAAAAAGCCACTACTAAACTGAATGAGCCATCGTTAGTCTGCTGTTCAAGTACTATCCTGAGCTTCTCATGGACAGGGGGTGAGACCGCTGGCCAGGCTACGTACTGACTGGCTCAATCTACGAGACTGCCCAACGCTCTTCACCACTCAAAGCATCCCGTTCTAGCTTCTGCTGTCACTGTGCTGTCATGTGTCTGTTCTCCGCCTCACTCTTCTATTTCTATTTATTCCTTCTTCTGGATCCTCTCTTGCCTTCCGCTCCTGTGCTCTGCCTATGACTCTAAGTCCCACAGACTGTACTCTTCTTTCTTAGCAACGAATAGCACTGAACATACAATAACTACCTTAGACTAGAAAGGCATGCTAGAGGTCAAATCCACAGCCGCACACATTTCCTTACTTTGTAATGTCTATGAGATCAAACGTGCCCTGCTGCAGCTGCGCCTATCAGTAAGGCAGTTCGTCTTAGGGTCCTGCTGTACCCCACCATGGCCAGGTTCATCATTGCTTGATACACAACAAAACCGTGGGCTAGGAGGATGGCTCAGTCATCCCACGCAAGCAGGACAACTTGTGTTCAGATCCCCAGCACCCATGGGGGGTGTGGCAGCACGCGCCCACAATCCCAGTGCTGGGAAGACAAGGGACGGGAGGGTCCCCAGGGCTTGCTGGCCAGCCAATCTGGCCAAATTGGTAAGTTCCTGGTTGACTCAAAAATTAAAGTAGAGAAACAGAAAGACAGCCAACATTCACCGCTGGTCTTATATGTACATACACGCACACGCAGCTACAAAAGTAAAATGTCATCCCACAATACCCTAACACAAGAAACGAGGGCCTAACGTGAAGTTCAGTAGAATACTTGTCTACCAGGTAGCACAGGAGCACAAAAGACCTGGGTTTGATCCCCACCATCAAGTAAAGGAGAGATGGGAGATTTCTAGATCACGCCTGATAATAAGCCAACCTCTAGCCACGTCCACTTCCTGGGCTCCTGTGCCCGGAGCATGGCATGCACGGCCAGAAGCTCCAAGGCCTCCTCTGCAGCTCACAGCCCTTGCAGAAGGCGCCATCACCCTTGCGTGCTTTCCGCACGCCTCCCACTTATTTCAGATCTACACTGTACTGTTGTGAGAACAAGGCCATACATTTTTAATGAAGACTTCTCTCTTCAGTTTGGTGAGCTGACAGGTACATAACTCATAGACATGCAGGCCAACCATATACCTTTATTAGAAAAGGCTCTTTCCTAGGTCTTTGAAAGTCTGGGTAGTGTAATTCCCCATGTAAGTCTATAAACAACACATTTTTAAGTTCACTTTACACTAAATATATCTATGCCGGCATCTTCTGAGATGAAAAAGAATACTGCAAAGGGAAAAAAAAGGTGGGAGTTTAAGCTTTTATGCTTACTGCTATGTATAATTTAGTTATACTCAACCACACAAGTTAAAAAACATTCCTGCTTCTATGTCAGCATGTATTTCTCACTGAAAGGTGCTGCCTCTGAGCCTGAGTTATCACGGACTCTCAGAGGAACCAAAAAAAAGCAAGACCATTTTGAAGCCACGTTCTGCTGCTGCAGCTCTAGGAACTAGACACTAGACCAGAAACAGCTGGTCACAGCCAGGTCACTTAGTCTTTCTCAACCCTGTAAATGAAGGGTGCTGCAAGGCTTAATGGCGCAGCCTCATAACCAACCCCTGCAGCGCCCTTGAGCAGTCGGTGCCTTGTCATCAGGCAGGGTTTTGATGCACAGCAGCTGCAGCTTTTATGCCAGGGCTGTCAGTAACTGCATGCCAACATAATAACATGTCCCCTGAACATCAGAACTTTACCCACATGACAAATGAGGACAGGTAAGATACACTATGCCAAAAGCAGGGTCACCAAACTGAAATAAGAATGATAGACAGTTTCTTTAAAACCTGTGCCTCTTGCATGTTGTTCATTTACCTGATTCCCAAATGAATTAGAAACAGGCCATTACAAATACAATCAGATGTGTCTTAAAGAGATCCTGGATTTCTAAACCTCACTTTATGCCTCCACAAGACACAAACAACAAAGACCAGGAACAATACACGCAGGGAAACAGACCATCCAACAACCACCGAGCCTTTGGACATAAAATTAGTGTCCAAAGACAAGTATTTACACATTCTCTGAAAAATGACAAGCAAATAATAAGCAAACTGCTTTCAAAAATGTGACAATAACAATAACCACATGTATACTACACATTATGTACAAAGACTTCCAAACAGAAGGTCCATTTTGCATTAGATCATAGCTATAAATTATGGATTATGTAAATGTCTCAGTGATATTTCCCATGGTGAAGTAAGTGTTCAGAATTAGTTTGAGGAGCTAAAAACATGAATCTTTCCTGTTGAGCTCCGTGGGTGAGGATTCTAAGGAGAGAAAGGAGGTGTTCGTGACACACCAAGCCATCAAGACGCCAGGCATCCTGAGCACTAAGTAAGCAGAATGGGACTTAACTCAGCCTCCCATCACCACCACCGTCCTTTCCAATAGCAACAGGGTGTTCTGCCCCGAAACACACTGTTTGCTCAGTGACACTTTGTAAAGGCTGCAGCTCTAGCTCAGGAGCTGATGTCTGTAAACACTAGTCTTTCTCCAGCTAAATGTTCTATCCCAGGTCAGACCGCTAGAGTCCACAGTGCACACTTCTTCACCTGATACTTCCAATCAGTTTAAATGCAAAGGAGTATACAAAAGTGAGTCCCAGGAATAAATTAGCTATAGATAATTAATATGTATGTATTCGTAACTCAAGAGCGAAGTTCACACGAGGAATTCCCAAAGAAATCGGAAAATCCCAAGTGTGAGCACGTGACAGGTCAATGGGCTCTTACCAGCATAGGCCAGTCTCACAATAGTGGCGTCGTCTTGGGCCAGGTGGGCTATGCCTGGCAGAATGTACTCTGGATAGATATTGACGTCATTACGGGGAACCTCTTTGACAAGGGCAAGAACTTTGGTGAGTGTCCTCAGGGCTTCGGCCCTCACTCTGGGAACCGAGTCATTGCTGAAATGCAACAAGTAGGGAGTAATGCGATCCAGAAGGATCTCCACACTCAGCCTCGGGGCCAAGTGGAGAATGAGCTCCAAAGCAGCCAGTTTGGAGTCACAGGACTTCAGAGTCTGCAGGCACGAGGTTATGACGGACACCAGGACAACCAGTCCGCTCTCCTTGGGCTCCCCTTCTGCTTTTTCTGGCAAGTCGTGTCCACAGAGGTTGTGAATAATGTTGCCCAAATCTTTTCGTATAACCAAAATCCGCTCATCTGCAGAGAGAAATGTTTCCTTGGCGAACTGAGCCATGTAAGGCTGAAGGAAAGTATAAAATATCTCAGGAAAAGCATTGCCACGCTGCTGCTTCAAGTAATCTTCAGCCTCCAAACGCTTTTCTGGCTCACAATGGATCATCTGAGTTACCTACATGAAAGGAGAAAATGGTACATTTTAGAAGACGAAAGGAAAGCCAAATGGGTGGCTCAGACCTGTAACCAACAAACAAGGCCAGCCTCCTGAGCTATGTAACAAGTTCAAGGCCAGTCTGGACTGCGTAAGATCCTGTCTATACACACACATACACACGCAAGCACGCACACCAAACCAAATGAAAGGTACAAGAGCAATTACATGAGATTTAAAGGATTTCTGAGGTAATTCTAATTATTCTCTTTGTCCAACCATTCTTAAAAAACAAAAACAAAAACAAAACAAAACAAAACACATCTGACCAAGTTGCCCTGACTGGCCTGGAACTGACTTGTGTAGACAGGCTGGCCTCGTGGCCTCTGCCTCTCCTAAATACTGGAATCTGAGGCTTGCACCACCATGCCCAGCTAGCCTTTCTATTTAGAACTAATTATGTCTCTCATCATCCTAGAAGGCAACAGGATGTTACACACTAATGTACACAGAGAGCCCGGTATATAAGAGGCCACACCCTCTTCGATATTTGCTATTAAAAAGCAACTCATCTTCAGAGAAAAACAATTAGACACACTTGCACACACAAATCAACACATGAATCTGGAAGAAATTATAGAACTCCTGAGATCATTTTCAGCACCACAATTAAGAGTTCTGGTTTAAACTACCCTAACGCAAATCCAAAGGATTAGCACACGGTTTAAGTGTAGCTTAGTTGAGAGGAGAATCAAAGGGCTGGAAATGTAGCTCAGGGATAGAGCGCTGGCACAGACGTGTGAGGTCCCGTGTAAGACCCCAGCACTTCAAAGGTAGAAAATACTAGAGTGGAGAGATGGCTCAGCACCTCGGAGCACTTGCTCAGCGGCCAGCACTCACATCAAGCAGCTCACAGCCACTTTTAAGTTCAGATCCAAGGGATCTAGTACCCACGCATGTGTGTGCACACACACACACAATCTACTATTTTAAAATGTGAAAAATGTGAACATAAGAAATAACATAACTATACAAGGACAAATTCTTTCAAAATATAAAAACAGTTCAATGCTTCCTCTAGTCAAATACATAAAATATCATAAAAATGTATCTGCAAGTTTGGCTTTCTTTTTGAATTCTACACTAGAAATTAGCCCTGAAATTAGGGGAATCAAGTGCACTATGTGAAAAAACTTTTACATTTGCATTAATGCACTAAAGATTAATAAACAAACTGACTTTCAAATCAAATGTAGGTCCAAAGACATGCTGCTGCTCAGCTTAAGTGACTCCGAAAATCTCATCTCCAAGGAGGAGCAGCTGGCCTGCTTCTCAGCACAAGCTATGCTGGCCTCCTCCAGGGTTTCCCTTCTTTGTTCTTGAGACAGTCTCCTTATGTAGTCCAGGCTACCCAGAACCCCACACGCACCCTGCTCCAGCCTTCCTCATTCAGCAAACACATTCCAGGCCCGTACTGACAGAAGCTGAGCCCAGCACCTCTAAGTTGTATTTATTTTGAGGCAGGGGTTTGCTAAATTCACTAACCTGGCCTTGAGCACAGTCTGTACCCTCAGGCAGATCTGGAATTTGGGATCCCCTAAGTAGCTGGGATAGTAGACCATGCCACTAGGCCTAGCAGCACCCTAGGAGAAAACAAACTGTGTATTTCTCCACTTAGAATACTGCAGAGTATTCTAAATAGACCACCACCTTTCACATAACCCAGATCATTATCACAGCGTCGGTTACTTTGGAAAGAAGCCCTCAGTGACATCTCATCCAATGGCCGTGCACACAATTCCTCAGCAGACAGTGCTACAGACATCCAATCCAATGGTCGTGCACACAATTCCTCAGCCCTGTGCTAACATAACCATGTGACTGTGCAGCTGCCTTCCAGAGCAGCCCACATCTGCAGCCATGGGAAGACACCTCGCCATTGTACTCTGCTAAGGCTGATGCCTTTCTCTCTCCACCGTACATCTGTCTTCTTCATTCCTCACGAGCAAGCTCTCTCTAGGACAGCCTCTCCAAACCTATGCAGACCCCACAGCCCCCACTTCCAAATCGGCCCAAAGCAGAGAGTTAGGATTATCATGGAACAATATGTAATGAAGTCATTTTTCTGCCTTTTTTCTTTCTTTTTTTAATGTCAAATGTGTGTTATGCCTAAGAGGGGGAAAAATAGCACATTTCTTTCTAATAAGGTATCAAATTATGTTTATCCGTACTAGGTTTTCTTCCAGGTTTGTTGTGAAGGAGGGACTGGCTGCCGTGCCTGTCATCCCAGCACTCAGGAGGCTAAGGCGGGAGGCCTGTCCTGAGTAAGCTAACAGAGTGCACTCCAGGCCAGCTAGGACATAGGAAATTAAAACCTCATGGCAAATATTTGTAGCATAGTTACCAATTCTCTGATACTGTGATCTTCAATTTTATTTAGCACTTGTTCAGGGAAAAAATGTCCATTTCTATATGCCAACAGTTGAGAGAGATCAAACAAGGGTACACCTTCCGTGAAAAGCTCAGCTATCACACAACCTGGAAAATCAGACATAAGTCATTAGGATGAGATGAAGAGATCATGCAATACAGGTTAGCATTCAGCTGAATACTCAACGCGCAAAACCCAAAATAAACTGAATTTAAATACATAATGCAATATGCAGGCCATGTCTAATTCCTTGATAGGCACGGTATAAGGTAACAACAATCATTTGCGTTCTCTTTCTTAGAAAAACATATACACAAATAAGGAGTGTAAAAACCACAAGAAGCCCTCTGTACAAAAGTACACCAATAAGTTCATAAGAACTGATAAGCAGTACCTAGGTGTTTGTCCACCACTAAACAAGGAGTTTAGTGATCCCACCTTCGCCAAGCTCCCCTCCTAGAAAGGGAAATAGAACATAACCAACCAACAAATTTCATTTGTAGTGCTAAACATTACAGACATATACCAAGTACTAAAAAATGTGGGAGTAAACTAGAAGGGAAAATAATTCAACCATTTTGCATTAACATGATCAATCAAGAATTTTTTATCGCCAGGAAAGGTGGCACAACCTGTAATCCCAGCACTCAGGGAGGCAGAGTCAGGCGATCTCTGTGAGTTCGAGGCCAGCCTACTCTACAAAGCAAGGACAGCCAAGGCTACACACACACACACACACACACACACACACACACAAAACCTTGTCTTGAAAAAATAAATGAATTTTTTAAAGTACCTACATTCCCAAAAGCATAAAGCAGTTTCATTTTTTTGTACAAAGCAATGTTATTGAGTCATTATATGACATTCTCTTAACAACTCTTACACAGAGACTCTTCAATAACTAATAACTATATGACAGTCTTTGTACCTGCTGCTCCCTCTGCCAAGAACACTCGCCCAAAGTACTAGTGGATGCTAGTTAGGCCTCCACCTCCAGGAGAACCTTGTCAGCCAGCAGTGAATCCTTTCTTAATTACCTGTTTAAGACTTCAAGAGCCACTGGGCATGGTGGTGCATGACCTTGATCCCTGTAGCTGAAAAGGTGCATCTGTGAGTTCTAGGGCAGCCTGACCTACAAAGGGAGTTTCCAAAACAGCCCGGACTACAAAGAGAACCTGTCTGAGGAAAAAAAGAGAGAGAAAGACTGCAAGAGCCACTCCATCTCCTCCATATCAGTTTTCTGAAAAGAGTGAAAGCTATTTTCCCACACAGTACCTACTGGAAGACTATCTTATGTTGCTGTTAACTCTCGAGAATGCAAACTCCATAGAATAGTCTCCCCCATTCTGTGCACTGAAACATCCACCAACTAGGATAGTTCTGATACATAATAAACATTCAGTAAATTTGTTAATTCCTATTGATACAATGTTAATTTCAGAAAGAAAGGACTTCAAACAACAGCTATTTTCAAGAAGAAGAAGAAGAAGAAATCAAGTGCCAAGGCCAGTAAGATGGGTCAGTGGGTAAAAGCATTTGCCACCAAGTCTAATGGCCTAAGTTCAACCTCCAAGTCCCACATGGTGGAAGGAGAGAGCCCATTCCTACAAGCTGTCCTCTGACCTACACACACAACCAAGTTGTGTGCTTCTCTGCACACTCCCTTGCAGGCTCTCGGGTGTGTGTGTGTGTGTGTGTGTGTGTGTGTGCAGGTGCGCGTACATATGTAAGCAGGAAACGGAAGATCTGAGCAGCACTGTAAACCAACCAGATCTAGCCAACATCAGTATGCCATCCTAGCCATGAGAGCAGAATATAAATTCCTAGGAGCCTATAAAATATACACTATCTAGACAAGACCTCAGCTAAGCAAAATGATCCTCAACATTATGGCATACAAGGTTTCGGTGTACCCCACGGCTTCCTTTGTTGAACTCGAATTCCCACTGTGAAGTATTATGGAGAAAACTTAATCTGACAATGGTGGCAGAGGTGAGGCCTCTGGGAAGTAATCAGAATTAAAATCAACAGGAACCCTCTATGCCTGAATCCAGGTAGCTTCACAATTAGAGAAACCAACACAGAGACATGAGTGCATACTCTATCTAACCCTCTGAAACGGAAAGCCAAATTAAATTCTGTCTTTTTTTTTTTTTTTTATTGACTTGGTTGTGGTGTTTTATCTCAGCTATAGAAAAGTAGACAACACAACTCCTAAAAGATTAATGGATGAAGGGAGCTTGGGAAACGTGAGAGCGACGGTGCATTCCTGTAATCCCAGGTACATGAAAGAGCACACCTCCATGTAGCCGTGGCCGAGTGGTTCAGGCGATGGACTAGAAAAAGCACACCTACAATCCCAGTTAAAGGGAGGGCCAAAGCAGGAGAAGCAAAGTTAAAGATCAGCCTGGGCAACTAAGCAAGACCCTGTCTAAAACTGAAAGGGCTGCGGAGGCAGCTCAGGGAGCTTGACTGTGTACTGGGACCCTTTCTAACTTAGGCCAGGCAGTATGGCTTCTGCAAACAATGGTGGCAAGAAAGAAAAGGGTCATCCTGCCACCAGCAAAGTGGTGCCCGCAGAGCCCACTGTCAACATTCCTAAGTGCATCTGTGGAGTGGGCTTCAAGCCAGGCACTCTGAGAAACACACAGCTATGCCATGAAGGTCAAGGGGGCTCCTGATATGTGCACTGATGCAGCAAGCCATGTGGGCCAAAGGGATAAGGAATGTTCTTTATCACAGCTCCCTACACTTATTTGTCCAGAAAACACAAGGAGTCACCAAACAAGCTCTACACTGTGATCCTGTTACCTGGTTCAGAAATCTACAATCAGTTAGGATGTGGTCTGATAAGTGCCAAGAACAGTTATAAAACTGATTTTAAAACAAACAAACAAACAAACTCATATGGGCTTGGGGAAAGGCTCAATCAGAAAACTGATTGCTTTGCGAGTACTAGGTTCTGAATTAAAAGTCCAGAAGCCACATTAAAAAAAACCTGGGTGAATGGTACATACTTGTAATTCCAGAGCTGAAGACACAGCAAGACCTCTGGAGTTCACTGACTATCTAAGCCTGTATGGTAAGCTCCATGCCCAGGGAGAGACCCCGCCTCAAAAAAATGAAGAGTTGGCAGGGAACTGCGCAGTGTGGAGGCCAGAGATTCCCTGGGTGTGGCTCTTTGGGTGCTGCCCACTGTCCATGTGTGTACACAGACAAACAGACACACACACACACATACACACACATCTACCTGCACATATGGATGGATGTTCTCAGACAAAAAGAAAAAAGCAAAACCAAAAACCTCCGTGAAATTCATCTACTATTTTGAGTAAATGTACAGATAAATATCAATATTAAATCACTGTCTTGTAGGAGCATTACACACTGCCTGAAACAAACTACCAAAGCTAAACTAACTCCCAGTCAGTCTGTGGGCCTCAGTTTGAATCCCATCACTCTAATTGAGGCCTGCCTCTCTACTGATCATTCCCACGGAGACTTATTTGATGTTTCTATTACAGCATGTATGCTTATCACCACCATAGCAAACAAAAGGTGAAATGTGTTTCTCTTCTATCTTAAAACAGACATTTAGCATCCTTCCATGTCACCAGCACTCTGAAGTTTATGTTTTGAATGTTTAATGAAAAGTACTTTCATTTTCTCATCACTTAAGCATGTCCAATGAGGAAATTATGTATCTGAGACAGTATATGAGGGCATATCAAAAGAACGTTTGAGTCCTGAAGATACCTGATAAAACAGAGTCAGATGGAAGGGGAGGAGGTCCTCTCCTATCAGTGGCCTTGGAAAGGGACAGGGAGGAGATGAGGGAGGGACAGAGGATGGAATTGGGAGGGAATGAGGGAGCGGGATACAGAATTAATAAAATGTAACTAATAATAAAAATATTAAAAAATAAAAATAAAAAACGAATTTTTGAAAATCTGGCAACTTACAAAAGGCTACATTTCTATGTTTGACATTTAAAACATGTCAAATTAGTGTAGAGGAATTTTAATTCAGAATATGGCTGCTTGGCAAGAGATCACATCCAAAGACCTCCTAGGCCTGTGTGATCTGGCTGTAATACAGACATGCCTTTAAAATACCAGGAGACAGAGACAAGCAGATCTCTGAATTCAAGGCCAGCCTGGTATAGATCAAGTTTCAGATAAAGAAAGCTTAAGTCCAGGTGTGGTGGTATATATCTTTAATCCCAAACAATGAAGGTAAAGTTTATAGAGGGAAGCACCCATGTTTGCAAGTGATGTTTAATTGAGTGGCAGATAAAGTAACGAATCAGAGGAAGATCTGACAGAACACGATAAGCCCAACTCTCACGAGAAGAAAGAGAAAAGGGAAGCTACTTAAGGGAGCAGCACAGAGAATGAGAGAGGAGGCAGTTTTGCTGGGACAGAAATAGATTGTAGAGAGAGAACGCCCCAGGGAATGAGAAAGAGCCAGAAAATTAGAAAAGACTGCTAGAGTTAGTTTGAGGCCATGCAGAGTAATTCAGAGGCTGAGACAGAAGCCAGTTCGAATCAGTCAGCTTGGAAAGGGGTTTAAGCCAGAACAGCTGAGTTGAACCAGCCAGCCAGAGCTCAGAAAGAACAAGAAAGGGTGAGCTTATTCAGCAGTAAGTCTTAAGAGGCTGAAAACATTATAGGCCTTAATCAGAGTGCACGGAGGCTAGAAGCTTCCAGGACTAGGCCTAGGATAGTAGACAGAGGCAGTAAGCCTCCAGAACCTCTTGCCCCCACCTTGCAAGTGCTGGGATCCCACCATGCTTAGTGTGATCCCTTCAACATTAAGCAAAAAAAAATGTAAAAACACTATTAACTGATACTCAGATCTTCAAGTATGAATAAAGTTACTTTACACATTAGCTAATCTGACTGACTCAAATACCTGCTGAAAAGATGTCCATGGCTCTCTTCAACTCTCCCCGGGTTCTCTGATTGCTATTTAGGTCTACAAGCGGAGTCGAGGGATCTCTCATGTATTCTAACTCAGTGGCAAACATACCACCATCAACGAAACGCTCAGGAGCAATGTAGCAAGTCCTCCTGCGGGAGGTATCAAAGAAATAGTTGAAATCTGCTGGGTTGTCCTCTGGGAGATAAGTGGGCTTAAAACTGGCAAAGTCAGTCAGAAGAACCCAGTTCCAACTGGTGACCATCACATT
Organism: Meriones unguiculatus; assembly: GCF_030254825.1. Taxonomy (NCBI): domain Eukaryota; kingdom Metazoa; phylum Chordata; class Mammalia; order Rodentia; family Muridae; genus Meriones; species Meriones unguiculatus. Next base: position 45,470,220 of record NC_083354.1, read on the forward strand.
CTCTGTCTTGATGTCGCCATGGCGGACTCCAGATTTGTGTGCTTGGTCCACAGCTGTCAGGATCTGGAAAGCAATCCAGCGCTTCTCGATGTTATTTAAGAACGGACGGGTACTGATGCGATCATAGAGGTTGTCTCTCACATACTGCCTGAACAGCATGGCTGCTTTCTCGGAGGCTTTTTCTGCTGCCTTCTGGAAAGGTAGGCAGTTCTGTGCAGAATGGAGCCTGATTTTCAGTTCCTCCAGCTCTTGTTTGTAACTAGTTAAAGGCAAGGTGGGATCCTGAATGGCAAAGACCTTCACAACCACCAAGCCTTCCCGGTGCTTAGCTCGAGCAACTTTAAAAAAACGAGTACTTCCCAGGCTCTTATCATACTCGAAGTCATGGATGTCTGAGAAATAACTCTCTACAGAGAGGATCTGGGAAGGAGCAATGCCAGCAAGTTGATTTCCCATGATGGCCAGCACCTCTGGGTCAGCACGCTAAGACACGATACCTATTCAAAAGGATGGGAAAAGGGAGAGATAGTCCGAATATTAAATTGGAAAGAAACAAAGAAGCAATGAGGTCACTATTATTTGGCCTTTTTCCTAAAACACAGGTGCACCATTTTCCAGTAAGTGTCCGAATGGGGGCTCAAATTCAGAAAATTTAATCTAAACAGATGTCACTGTTTTTACCTGTAGAGACAGTGCTATTTCATCCCTTCCAGGAGCTGAACTGCATTTAAAAAAATATGCCTTCAACGTTTTAATTTGTACTTCTTGTTTTGAGATAAGGTCTTAAGTAGCCTGGGCCTGGCATGGAACTCTATGCCAGGGAGTGAGTCTGAACTCCAGAACCGCTTGCCCCCACCTTGCAAGTGCTGGGATCCCACCATGCTTAGTGTGATCCCTTCAACATTAAGCAAAAAAAATGTAAAAACACTATTCACTGATACTCAGATCTTCAAGTATGAATGCACCTTTTCCGTGTCCAGTACTATGTGTTTTGTGCTTAAAAAAAAAAAAAAAAGGTCACAAAAGTGCTGTATGTCTCAGTCCTTGTCCAAATAAACTACAGCTTACACGCAGGGGAGAAACACATTAAACAGCCGGGTGGTTGGTGGAGCATACCTTTAGTCCCAGCACTTGGGAGGCAGAGGCAAGTGGATCTCTGAGTTCGAGGCCAGCCAAGGCTACACAGTAAATCCCTGTCTCGAAAAACAATTAAATGCTTAAAAGTAAGTTACCCGAGGCAAACGGGTCATTTAATTCCTAAGAGGGTCAGAGATCTACAAAATTAGCCTCACCTGGACTCTTGCAGCATTGCCTCCCACCACCTAAACCAAAGCAAACTCCTCTGGTTTGCAACAAGAAACCCTGCCAGAGACATTCAAGAAAAGTAAGGCAAAATGCACACTGCCTCAAGTCAGTTCCCTAACCCCATATTTTGCAGGAACTCTATGTCCCTACCCCCCGCTTTAGCACTCAGGGAACATTTACCCAAGGCCTCTGGCAACTCAAAAGTCGCTGACAGATCCCAGGAGGTCTTGGTAGAGCTCTGAGGGGCTTGGGCGTGAACGGAAGTCGGCGTGGAGAATGCTTTCTGCCAGGGGTCTTCTTTCAGGACCTGGGTAGTTAGGGGAGGAGTGCAGAAACGTCCGGGACCTAGAGCCGAGGGGTGAACCACTGAGACAGCAAGCACACTCGGGACTCCGGACAACCAGCAGCTTCGCCGCCGACTCCTCCCCTGCCGCCCTGGGCCCTCGCGTGTCCGAGTGCCTCGAACCCCGGACCTCGGCACCAGCCCTGGACGTGAACGGTGCCAGCGCCCGTCCAGGAAGACTACTTAACCTGCGGCGAACGCTGAACTCCCGGGAAAGCCGCAGGTTGACCTCACTTCCTGTTGAGAACGGAAGTGACGGAATATTGAGGAAGCGTACAGTAGGAAACTGGTTGCTAAGTAACGAGGGAAGGGGGCGTGACCTCGCTGCCCCAGTCAGGTGTTTTTCTTTACTTGCCCACGTACTTAGAAAATAGTACCCCAACCAAGTTGGATTGCAACTTTATTGAGATCGAATTGATGTGTCGTAAAGTTCGTCTGTTTAAAAAGTGTACAGTTAGCCAGGCGGAGTGGTGCACGCCTTTAATCCTAGCGCTCGGAGTGGCAGAGGCCCGGAAACAGTATGTATATGTGTATGTATGTATTGTATGTATACACGCAAGTTACTTGAGAATGGCAGAGCCCAAGCAGTCATGACCTCACGACAGTGTAACTGCTTGCAATGAATTTACACAACACCGGGCGTTTTAATAGTCAGTCATGGTCGTTGAGGTGTGATCCACGCTCTACCTCTGCATGACGAAGCGTTGGCGTCTGATGTATTCTATGAGAGAGACGCTCATTTTCAATTGAGTGTCCGCTGAGTGCCCACCAGGCTCCAATGGGTAGTTGCAAACTCATTGTAACACAAATGATCCTGACTAAACTCAGTGGGTCTTGGGGGGAAAAAGACATGTTTGAAAAACGTGTGAGGAGCTTGGTTAATTGGGGGAATCACCGTAATCAAGAACTTTTTTTAACGTGTCCAGATTCGCTGGTTTTATTTTTTTCTATTAATTTTATTTTTAAAAGAAGGTCTCGCTGTATTTCAGGCTGACAGCGTCCTGCCTCAACCTCCTGGGTACCAGAATTACAACTGTGCGTCGTGGCAAATGATGAATTTTAGCTGGGCTGTGTTTCTCTTGCTGTTGTGGTGATTTGAATGAAAATGGCCCCCAAAGGTCATCTATTTGACTGTCTAGTCGGTAGACTATATAGAGAAGGACTAAGAGTGTGGTCTTGATGGAGAAGGTGTGTCACCGGGTGTAGACTCTGAGGTTTAAAAAGCCTATGCCAGGCCGTAGCTCTCAGCTCCTTCTGTCTGCTTTCATGCCGCCCGCCTTCCATGATGGTAACGCACTAACCCTCTGAAACCGTGAGCAAGCCCCTAGTTGAATGCTTTCTTTTTTATGAGTTGCCTCCTCCACACCAAAGGGGGCGTGGGAAAGAAAACATTGGTTTTTAATGTGTTTTACAGAACTATAATTGCTATAATCTACCTCAGAACTCTTTCTTCTATTACACCAAAAACGAAAGCCGAGAGCTGTGAGCAATCACTCCTCTTTTCTCCTTCTCTTCCAGCATTGGCAATCCTTCCTTTAGGCTTCTGTTAAGACCTTGCCTATTCTGCACATTTCATATGTGGAGAATAAAACATATACTCAGATTTCTTTCCATTTGTCAAATGTTGAGCGTTCTCATGGCGGCGGGTTTTCAGTACTCTGTTTCTTTTTCCTGACAAACACTCCCTTGTGTGGATATGCCACACTTTGTCATCCTCCTTGTCAGCTGATAGGTATTTGTATCCACTTCTTGTTTGTGGTAAATAATGCTTCCAGGAACGCTTGTGTGTAAGTCTTTCTATTGTGACGTGTTTCTAATGCAAATGCCAAGGAGAGGAAATGTATACCCACATCAGAACCCTGAGTCTAACATTTTGAGAAACTGCCGAAATTGTTTTCCAAAGTGCGAGCAGCCTTACATCCCCGCCAGCACGGTGCGAGGCTTCTGGTTCCACTGTGTCCTTTCTGATGAAGAGATTATTCATCTCCTGTTGTTACAGCATCCTAGCCAGTGCAAAGGGACATCTCCTTCTGGTTTGATTTGCATTTCCCCAAGGACTAAGGATGTTGAGCATCTTTTCATGTACCTGTTGGCCATTTATTTATCTTCTCTAGAAAAATGTCCATTTCAATCCTTTGTTAAAGTCTGGAGATGTAGCTTGGTGGTCGGTTGCTTGCTCGGGACCATAAGTTCAACCCCCTGGAATCTCGAAATAAAGTCATAAATACTTTGTATTTAATTGATTTTTTCTTCTTTTACAATTTTTTAAAACGTTTTAAGATTTATTTTATATGTATGGATGTTTTGCCTGCCTAGGTGTATACGTACCACATTCGTGCCAGGTGCCTGAGATGCTCAGAAGGCATCAGCTTCCTTGGAACTGGAATTACAATTTAGAGATGACTGGAGGCCACCACATGGGTGCTGGGACTCAAACCCAGGTCCGTTGCAAGAACAATGCTCTAAACCTCTGAACCAGCTGGGCATAGTGGTGCATGCCTTTAATCCCAGCACTTGGGAGGCAGAGACGAGTGGATCTCTGAGTTTTGACAACAGCCTTGGTCCACATAGTGAATTCCAGACCACACGATGAGGCCCTGGCTTGAAAACAAAAACAAGCAACAACACGGAGTCATCTCTCCAGCCCCACACATTTTAAATTTCAAGAGTCCTTTATGTGGGGTCAGGCATGGTAGCCCATGACACAAGCCCAGGGACAGATAATGCAGAATCAGAAGAGAATGGAACAGCCTGGCTGCATGAGGCCTTCTCTCAAAAAACAAACAAACAAAAAACAATTATTTTAAAGAGTTCTTTACGTATTCAACATACGCAACAGGTTTCAATCCAAAGCCTTTTTTTTTTTTTTTTTTAGTATCTCTGCGAACATCGCTTTCTTCCTTCTTTAGCTCAGTAAGCAGCAGGATCACCCACTATGTTCCTCAAACTATGAATCTGGAAGTTGTTAGGTCATCTTTGCTACCTATCTGACTGGCCAAGGTCGCCTGATATGGCCAAGAGGAATGAAACCAAGGCAGCTGGAGGGTCCGCAGCAACACTCAAGCTGTGGCAATTTTATTGAGAGCCACAGCTTGAGTGTCGCTTATCTGAAACAAAATACCTTGGCAATGGCCAGGATCCATACAGTTGCCATATCCATAGTACAGTGATATTTGCAGGCTATATAGAGTACACAAGATTAACATTTAAGACCAATTGTTCTGTCAAGCTTCTTTGACTTCCAAAGAAACATACAGAGAACACAAAGCAGCCTGAACGTTTCACTGCCTGAGAGAGTATATTGGTCTCTCAGGAACTGGAAGACATACTGTGCCCCAGGAACCATGGACTCTAACCTGACAAACCTATGACACATATCTCTCAAGGTAGCTAGGCCAACTCCATGGCTCCCTGCACCTCCCGCCTCTCTCTTTTCCTTGAAAATCCCTATTACCCCCCCCCCATCATCATCATCATCACCATCATCATCACTTGCTCCTGGTGAGGTGGTGCCAAGATACTCCACTGTTCCAGGATGTGGGAAAAAGGGTGAAACACCCATAATCCTATGTTTAAATTCCAGCACCTCCAGAGGTAAGCCATTCTCTATCCAATTTTTTATGTTTTTATGTTTCTCTTATGAGTTCCCCTGTGTCTTTCATGGTTTCATTTTGTTTCCTTAAATTACTAAATTATACATTCAACTTGAGTAATTTTTATTGAGAGAGATGCTCAGTTACACAAAAATGTCAACAGTAATCAATTCTCCTCACTTAATTTAAATGACATAATTACCATATATACTTGGGTCTTCTGGACCCTCTTATGTATTGAATTGCAGTTTAGTTTTCAGTAGTTTGAAGAATTATAAAATGCTTTAATATTTGATAAGATTAGTCCTAAAGTAATCTTTTAAAAAACAAGACAATAGGGCTGGCTGTGGTAGATTATGCCTTTAATCCCAGCACAGAGCACTGGATATCTGTGAGTTCAGCCAGGGCTACAAAGTGAGAACCTGTCTCAAAAAAAAAAAAAAAAAAAAAAAAAAAACCCTACTAAGAGTATTTATAGCATTTTATAGCATTCTGGAAGTGTGTCCTCACTTGAGGCTAAAAGTTCTCAGCTTATGGACCACCAATGGCTTCTGTGGGAGGGAGAGTCCATTTCTTAAGGATGTGCCCTGTCCCCCAGCTGCTACTCATGCCTCAGTGGATAGCCAGGAGATGTTTGAACATTGCGTTTATACTTTTGACTCATACCACGTGTAGATGCTTTAAACCTCCTTTCCCTCCAGACTTGGGTCATTATTGTTCAGGGCCTCTACAACACCAAGAACAGTGTCTGACATTTTAAAATTAATTGTTGAATTAATAAACATGGCCTCTGTCAGGTTTATGACCACTCAGGATAAGAAGCATGAGGTCCAGCACTAGGATTTCTGCCATACCTGTAGGAATTAAGACATGCACACAAATTTCCAGGGAAGAGTTTAACATTGTATGTATATTTCCAGTTTATACCATGTATGTGAATGCTTTAAACATCTTTCTAAACAGTACTATGAAAATTTAGTAATTCAGTTTGTCTTAATGTAGGTGAGTCATTTAGTAGTGCTGGAATATATTTAAAAATTAAAATTGCTTGTTATGTGTTATTGCTTAAACTGCTTTCCTGGTAATGGTGTAAACAATGTCCAGCCCTGTTCCTAAGGTCTTATGACAAACTGAAGTTCATTCCCACCAAAGTTACTCCCAGGGGAACCAAAGAGTTTATCAGGCTTATTTAGGTGTTGCTGGCAGGAAGATAGGAGACCCTGAAGAAGCCGCAGTAGAAGGTCTGCACTCTGCAGGAATGATGGCTTTCCCACAGCTGTAAAGACCAACCACCTCCTTCATCTTTTCCCACCTGTAATCCTTAGCACCTCCCCCAATACCGTGTGCAATAGGGTTGGGAGGGGTGAGTTAATACTCAGGTAGGGGTCCCCATGGCCCACCCTGCCCCTTCCTTCTATGAGTGAGCATTGATAGTCAACAAGTCCAACCATGATGATCTTTTCTCACTGGCCCAGAACTCCTGAAAATGGTGGCAGTTTGGCTCTAAGGATTGTCCTGTATAACATTTATGAATAAAAATGTGAAAGAGCCAGCAAGCATAAGCATAGGTCCATTCTCTAGCCAGTAGCCACAACATTCCTTGAAGCAACAGACCCCAAATGTCCCCTTCTACAGAAAAAGAGTTGGGGTTTTTTTTGTTTGTTTGTTTGTTTGTTTTATGAAAGTTGCTGTTCATTAAGAACATTATCTTCCAAGGATAGGAGCTCCACAAGAACCAAACATGTCTGGGCACAGGGTCTTTTCTGAGATGGACACTCAACCAAAGACCATGAGTGGATATAACCTAGAACCTCTGCTTGGATGTGACCCATGATAGCTCAGTAACCAATATTGGTTTCCTATAGTAAGAGGAACAAAGACTATTTCTAATAGGAACTCAATGGCAGGCTCTTTGACCTCCCCACCTCCCAGAGGAGGAGCATTACTGTTAGGTCACAGAGGAGGACTTTGCAGCCAGTCCTGAAGATACCTGAAAAAACAGAGTCATACGAATGGGGAGGAGGTCCTCCCCTATCAGTGGACTTGGAAAGGGGCAGGGAGGAGATGAGGGAGGGAGGGTGGGATTGGGGAGGGAATGAGGGAGCAGGATACAGCTGGAATACAGAGTTAACAAAATGTAACTAATAAGAAAAATAAAATTAAAAAAAAGAACATATCTTCCATCCTTTGCTTCTAAGTGGGCCCATTTGACCGTTTTTTGTTTGTTTGTTTGTTTGTTTGTTTGTTTGTTTTTTGGATTTTTGAGTTTTGTTTTGCTACTACATGAAGTTCAAGTAGAAAGCATATATTTAACTTTCAGGTCAATGTCATTAAGAGGTGACTGGCCTCCACTTTCTCTCTCCCCTTCAGCTGAGATGCTGGGAACTTCAAAACCTTCTTCATGAGGTGCTGCATGATAACAGGAGCCTGTGTTTGTGAATGAGAGCCTGGAAAAAAAAGGCCATCTGTTAAACAGGCAAAATGATGCTAGATTTTTTTACCTGAGCAAGAGGAAATTATTAAGTCAAGCATCTGATACCTTGAAGTTTATATTTTTTCAGCAGTCAGTCCTATCTCCCCACCTGCACTCATTAGATCCGTCCCTACCTCTTCTTGGCTGCTTACCCAACTAGGGCATGGCCTATCCCATGAGGGAGCCAAATGGACTCTCTGCTCTCTTTGAATTCTAAGAAAAAGGAGGCTTTAAAAAAATAATCTCTGGGACAGGCATGGTGGCACATGGCTGTGATCCCAGCACTCTGGGAGGTGGAGGCAGTCGGATCGCTGTGAGTTCAAGGCCAGCCTGGTCTGCAAAGTCCAAGACAGCCAAGGCTGCACAGAAAAACCTTGTCTTGAAAAAATACCAAAATCATCATCATCATCAATCATCATCATCATCTCTGTTGTAAACACCAGATGTAAACAGTCCCAAGTGTGAACTGTCATTTATCACTACTACCCTGTAGCCTAGAGGATAATAATTGGTTCCCACAAAGATTGTCAATAGTACCGTGGAAGTAATTAAAGATTACTTTTTACGTTTCAGGGGCTGGTATGGGGACATTTTTTAATACTGAAGAACTACCAAACACCTATCTAGGAGATCAAACAACATCACTTAGAACGGCACACAAATACTACAGGGCCTCCTCGTCTAGAACACTGGGAAAGATGCTCTCTCTCGTGAAACATGCTTGCCAAGACTATCTAACCTGAATTTATTTAAGCCCCTGAACCTCGCTGGCCACTTGCCATGTTTAACTGTGTGAATTTGAAATGTGTCGCCTCCCAGTTGAGATGTGCTTTCCTCTGAGCTTGAGGCCAGCCCGATCTACAGAGTGAGATTCGCTTTCAGTGTAAAACAAAACAGGTTATACCAAAGAAAAGAACCAGCACCTCAGATCTTTAAGGAGGTTTCTCACACACTGAAGGCCCTCTCTCACATATTGGCTGTGTTGAGGATTGAGAGGGAAGGCAGGCGAGACCAACCGCAGTGTGAAATGTGGGCATGGAACACACATGTCATCACTCCGGCTTCCTCCCTTTTCCACCTCTGCCCCTCCACCAGTTCTGTGAATTTGAAATGACATTGCGAAATTAACTCAGAACAAGGTAAAGATAGAAACAATAGCTCTCTTTTTTTCTTTAAAGCCGAGAAACCGAATTTGGGATTTGTGAGTTGAACTGCCCCTGACTTGTCAAGTTAGCTTTGAAATTCCCGCAGCTAATCCCGACGGGTAAATTTGTGGCTCGCACAGTTCTCATTGTCCAGCAAAGGGACATAAACCCGTTAATGCGGGAACTTTCTTCTTAGATGAACTCAACGTGTAAGTTTCCTTGACGTTACTTAAGAGCCAGCCATGAAGAGCATGTGCCTTAATCCCAGACACCCAGAAGGTGGAGGCAGGAAAATTGAAAGCTCAAGGTATGTCTGACTACATAAGGAATACAAGACCAGCTGGGCAGCTTGGTGAGACCCTCCCTGCCTCAAAATGAAAATTCAAAAGATCCAGAGTTCTTGCTCAGTTGTAGAACGTTGCCTGTCAAATGATAATCAAGACCCTGGGTTCTTGGGCATTATTAACATGCAAAACAGCAGGAATAACATTTTTCTGTGCACTTTTATAGGCAATCGGTTTAACAGTTAAGGTGCCCACCACGTCAATAACTCACTTACAGCAACTTGTTGTGTTGTTTTTTGTTTTTGTTTTTTGTTGGGGGAGGGGGGCAAACCAGGCTGGCCTCGAACTCATAAAGATCTGCCTGCCTCTGCCTCCCTGAGTGCTGGAATTACAGGTGTGCGCCACTGCACCTGGCTTAACTTGTTCTGTTTTTATACTTACTTTCTCTCTTGACCTTCTGTTGTGAGCCTTTAAGGAATGAACCGCCTCTCTGATTCCTGATCCCCATCCTGCTTCCTCCATCACTGACTTTTCCCAGTTCCCTGATGTTAAATGTTATCAGGATGCTAATCCTGCTAATGTATGCTGCTTATGTTTATCTTCATTCTTTCATTCTTTGTTTGCCTTTGTTTTTCATGATGTGGTCTGTTGTATGGCTTCCCTGGGGAGTTGCAGATGAAAGCCTCCCTTCCCAGGCACCCACACCACACACACACACACACACACACACACACACAAATATTCCATCCACAGGTAGCTTGGTGAACCAATGAGTCTACTTCCTACAGAAGTGTGGGTGGGAGGTTATGAGAACATGAGTGGCTCAAGAAAAGCCGAATCACCACAAAGCCCACGGCAAACATGGCTGATGTCCAGAGCTCTCTGCACAGCTGGTAGGCAGCTTCCCTAGTATGATACGCTCCTCCCCACAGCAATTGCTCCCTGCTCACACAACGTAGGGAGGAGCCTCGTGAATCTTTCTGAGACTTCTAAGATCTGTTTCGTGAGTGCTGCGAGTTCCCATCCTCCTTCCAGGAGGGAATGAACTGCTATACATCAGGTTCTTACTATGTAGTCCAAGACTAACCTTGAACTCTTGGGTGCCACCATGCTGGACCCTTGCTAACTTCTTTTTCACTCATACATTTGCCTGGTCTCTGGGCTCATGTATCCAACCTCTACTTGGCTGTTATATACTTGGGATACGGTATTAATTTAATTTTCACACTTATTCGTGTGTGCATGCACATGGGCGCATGCTGTGGCTTGTGTGTGGAGATCAAAAGACAACTTGAGAGAGTCAGTTCTCTCCATCCCCTCCCAAAGATCCAACTCATGTCGTCAGGATTGGTGAGAAGCACTCTCACCAGGCCCAAACCGCTCACCCTGTAATACTAGTTTTACAAGCTAGCATTTGTATAAAACTTAAAATATGCTCAGCATTAATTCACTTAAACTGCACTCCAATTCTATTAAATACTTATTCTTTTAAAAAAGTTTGTGTATATATATTATTATTAATATTATTGTGTGTGCGCATATAATGGGGAAAACACACACACACAGTGAGTACGGAGCACGATACCTGTGGAGGTCAGAGGATGACCCTGGGGAATTAATTCTTTCTTTACACCACAGGACCTGGGATTGAACACAAGTTGTCAGTCTTGCACAACGGGCTCCTTTACCTGCTCAGCCAGTAGATAACTTTTCTATTCCCACTTCCCAGCTGATAAAATGAAGGTACAGAGAGTTACTACGTTATAAATTATATACACGTTATAAAAGTTACTAAGATCATCTACCTGGTAGGTCAAAAGTAGTAGGTAGCAAACTCAGAGATGTTACTGTGATAGATGAGGACGTGTGATATTTTTAAGTGAGCAAGTGCTGGATAACATATACACAGAACCTTTTCATAGAGTCTGAGTTTGATGACTATAATACACACACACACACACACAAGCGTGTGTGCAGTGAAATTTTAATTCAGAACTGGGCTGCTCTGGCAAGAAGAGATCACATCCAAAGACCTTCTACTTTTGCTTGATCTGGCTAGAATGAAAACGTCTTAATCCCAGGAGACAAAGGCAAGCAGTTCAAGGAAAGCCTGGTATAGGGCAGGTTTCAGGTAAAGAAAAGCTTAGGTTCAGGTGTCGGGGTACACACCTTTAATCCCAAACAATGAAAGGAAAGTTAGTTTGTAGAAGGAAGAACCTGTGTTTGAAAGTGATATCTAATTGAGTGGCAGACAAATCGATGAGTTGGATAAATATTTGACAGAATAGGACACATCCAACTCTCACGAGAACAGCACAGGGAAGGGAGGCTACTTGGCACAGTTAGGAAAGGAGGACAGTTCTACCGAGACAGGTTGAAAAGAAAACAAGCTAGACACAGGTGAAGATAGAATGAGCCAAAGATTGAGAAGGATCCAGAAGATTAGAACAGATCGCTGTTGTTAGTTTAAGGCCAAGGAGAACGATTCAGGGGTTAAGAGAAAAGTCTGATTGAATATGTCAGGTGGGAGAGGAGTTTGAGCCAGAACAGCTGAGTTGAACCAGCCAGCCTAGAGCTCAGTAAGCTCGCAGGCCTGAGTCACCAAGCTGAGCGTCCTCACGTGGCCACACAGCTTCAAGCAATGAGCAACGAGGAGAAATCTGCCGATCACCCATTTTTATTTGCTTCTCTTGCCAGCCTCGAATAGAGTACAACACCCCAGTGCTACAGTGTGGTGGACTTAAAAGTCACGAGGACAAGGTAAAGACAGAGACACAAATGCTGGCCTCGAAGCAGACAAAGCTTCGAACAGTCAGCAGTCCTGATCTCTCCATTGCTGGGCTGGGTTTCTGGTGTTTGTACCCACAGATCTTCCTTAGCTAATAGAGCACTGTTAAAAAAAAAAAAAAGTATTAGCTCATTTAACAGTTCTAGAGTTCTAGGAATTAAAGTCATTTAGTTCCAGGGGAGATTGCTGTGCAGTTGGCAATTATACCGCGGATGGCTTTTAGATTGCAGTCTGACCTTTACAGTTCTCCTGTTTGTAGCAGGTGGTTGTACCCGTGTGGCTTGAGGAATAGAACTAAAGCCGTGGCCTTTAGCTCACGTGTCTCTGGCAGCTGAGAGCGGTTTGCTGGTGGGAATGGAAATGGCCCGGAAATGTTAATTGATTCAGCTTGACAGTGCTCGCCACATCAGAGATCAATAGCATGCTATCCGTGGGAGCAAGCGAGGAAGACGGTGGCGTGGCGGAAGAGGAGGAGACGTAAGGGAGGGGATGGTGGGTTTCGATGATTTTGTTTTGTTTCTGACACACCTCAAGAGGGTTGGGATTCTCTATCCTCACAGAATAACTTGTGTGTGGTGGGGAAGGGTAGAATAGCATCAAAATTATGGACTAATTCCAATCACTACCAATATTTCTTTAAGTTTAAAAAATATAAGCCAGGTACGGCATATATGCATATCTATGAATTATATCCATAATTCATATGTGTGTGTGTGTGTGTGTATGAGTAGATGATTTCACCTAAATGTTTTCATTATTTATTACTGTGGAACAAATCACCCCCCCAAAAAAAATTAGTATTTAAAGTAATTTTGATTCTTTTGGGGCAGGTCTTACTAGGTTGGCCAGACTGGCCTGGAACTCATGACCTCCCTATCTCTCTACCCCACAAGTGCTAAGATTACAGACATGCATCACCACGCCTGGCTCCAAAGTCATTTTTAAGTATTATTCCCCCCTGGGACTGAGGAGATGGCTCGGCCGGTATGGTTACGGTTGTGTAAGGAGGAGGACCTGAGTTTGGAATCCTAGCATTCACATAGACAGCAGAGGGCAGGGTGGGAGTCTGACATCCCAGCGCTGGGGTGAAGGAGACAGCCTCGGAGCTCACCAGTCAGCCAGTCCAGCCAAATCAAGGTGCTCCATGCTCGGTCAGAGACCCTGCCTCAAAAATAAGATCGAAAGTGCCTGTGGATGACACCAGATGTCAACCTCTAACCTCCTCATACACACACAGTTAGGTGCATATATGCCCCATAAACATGTATGAATGTGTTCATGTACACACACACATGAATACACAGACAACATACAAATGAGCATTCATGCATACATACACACATCTTTCAACTGAGGCATGTCAGGGACACATTATGGGAAAAGCTAGGAGACTCATCCCTACACATGTATGTATGTTTGTGTGTGTGTGTATGTACACAGGTATGTACGTGTATCTCCAGCTGGGTGTGGTAATGCACACTTTTAGTTCCAGCACTCTTGGGACTGGTGGATTTCTGTAAGTTTGAGGGCAGCTTGGTGTAGATAATGAATTCCAGCCAGTAAGGACTATATAGTGAGACTTAGTCTCAAAATAAATAAATAAATAAATAAATAAATAAATCACACACATGCCAGGTGTGGTGGTGGACACCTGTAATTCCAGCACTTGGGGAGGCAGAGGCGGGCAGAGCTCTGCGAGTTTCAGGCCAGCTTGGTCTACAAAGTGAGCCCAGAACAGCCAAGGCTACACAGAGAAACCCTGTCTCAAAAAACCAACCAGCCCGAACACACACAGAGCTCTCTGAAAAGAACCAACTCTGACACTATCATCTTACCCTACTTTGGACATGAAGAGCCATACCATATACATAGGTGGTTTGTTTTTATGGGTCCTATCCCTAGACAGGAAGGTAGAAATTATTTGCTACTATCATCTAGTCCTTAGAGTCAGGGATGCTGCTAAACATCCTACAAAGTTCAGAATGTTAGTTAGAACAGCGGGAGAAGCGAGGGAGGTGGGGAGAAAGAGAGAGAGGATAACCCTCGATTCAAATAGAGAAGTCGCGCCGTAGACTCTGGGTCCCTATACTGGTACAAAACAGGCAGAGAGGCCTATGGAACCTACATCAGAACCCTGGGAGGGTTGGGGAGATGGCTCATTCATCGAAGTGCTTCCTGAACAAATGAGGCCTGAGCTCAATTCCCTGAGCTTACTGATGCATGCCATTTCACCCAGCTTTCTGAGAGTGCCGAACAGGCGGAGACAGGAGGATCCTTGGGGCTTAGTGGCTGGCCAGTCTAGCCAAATCTGTGAGCTTCAGATTCAGCAAGAGACCTGTCTCGACAAATTAGGGAAAAGCAATTGAGAAAGACATTCGAGGTTGACGAATGACCTCTACACACACACACACACACCTACACACACACACACACTGGCACACATAAGCACGTTGAAAGCCTTCCAACTGAAACACCCAATTTGATACTTGGTATTTCCACACTATGTAGTCTATGATCAGCAGAGCTCAGTAGCTCATCTACAATGTGCTACGCACTGTGACAGCTGTCCGTGAGCTAACGACGTATAGCCTGTGATTTGCACCCAGTGTGTTTTATACCGGGAAGGCACCTTTCTTGTGGCACTGTTCCACTCTCAGCATAGTGTGTTCACATGCTGCTTAGATGACTGTTTGTCTTAAAAATGGCTTTCTGTTAGCTTTGACCGTTTTCTTCCTTATCGTGAAATCCAACCCCGGGGAAAGTGAAGAGCCTTGAGGTAGGGCAGGAAGAGAGGTCGTGCCCATAGGAAGCATTGCGTAACTCTGCCTTTCTCAGAAGATTACTTACAACCCTGTCTCTGCCACTTAGCCTTTATCCCGGTGTTCATTCCCTACAAATAAGAAGATACCCCATTTTTAAAAACTAGCTCTCTAATAAAGATGAATTCCCCCCCCCCCGCGTGCACACACACACACACACACACACACACACACACACACACACACTTCCCTGGCCTTCCTCACCACGGTCCACTGGCTGCACACAAAGCAATTATAACTCACCAGTCAGTTCTTTCCCATTTGATAGCATCAGCAATTTTGCCCAGGGCTTCTTCTTCTTCTTTTCCTTCTTTTGATGAACAACAGCTGAAATAATAGCCTAATTCGCTTTTTTATAAAAAAATCCATCCCTGTTGCTTTCCGAAGTGCAAGCCAATATTAACCGGAGTCTTCCCTAATTAAACCAAGGCCACTCAATGATGCATTTTTAATACTGTGATGATTTTTTAACAGTACTGAAGTGAAAGAGATTCATTAGAAAGTTACTTAAAGCAGAAGAATTAAGGTAAGCTCAGAGGAAAACAAGTTCAGATCTGTCTGAATAGCTTTTCTTAAATCTATTTCCAGTCTCTTCAGGGAGCCCAGGAGAATCCACTAAATATCTTGAAGCCATCCTAACATGGTCTGTTGTGTCTCAAGCCTGTAAATGTGATTTTGGGGAGAGATGCTGGCAATACACCATCAGCTGCAGAGAACGGTGAAGCCATGTTGAATTCAACGCCTAGACGATAAGTTCTCATTCTTGGAGTGTGTACAGAAACTCTCCAGGACCTTCCAGCTGTCCTCTTAGAAATAATCATGTCTTTCAACATCAAAGGGGATGTGACAGAAAACGGTTTTTATGTTTTTAAATGTCTAAAATAAAAGTCACAACAAATAATTGTGCAATACAAATAATAATAATAATAATGATAATAATAATGCCTCTTCTTCCTGGAGGATGGGAATGGGCAAAATGAGCAGAATTCCACCAGGGGGCAGGATATCTCAGGGAAGGGTCAGAGCCCATAGTGACAGCGTTCCGCTTCAGTACAAAGGGGGGTGCAGCAAGCACAGCAAATGCTGTTAATACGTTAAGTGAAAAAGAGAAGACTTCAGATGCTCCCTAAATAATTATGCATGTCTGTGGTTCCAACGCTTCCTAAACAGTCATGCAGGACTGGGAGCAGCTGTGGTGTGGCAATGAAGGACCAAATCTGGGTCTTAGAACTGGTACTCATTCTTAGATGAAAAACTGCCTGGACCTTAGTTTCTACTTTTGTAAATTAGAAACAAAGAGTCCACATGAGACTATGGTAGGTCACAGAAAGGGCTGGGCATATGCTATTGCTCAGTAACAACCGAAAAGATGATATGAAAGACAACAAATACTAAAAATGATATAGGATTGTCTGGGGATGTAGCCCAGTTAGTCGAATGCTTTACCTGGTATCTGTGAAGCCTTGGATTCAAGTCCTTGCACCACACAAAATATGTGAGGTGGCATATGACTGCAATCCCATCACTACCCAGGAGGCAGACACAGAAGGACCAGAGGTTCAAGGCCATCTTTGACTACATAGTAAGTTTAAGACCAGCCTGGATTACATGAGACCTTATCTCAACAAAAGGACACAGGAAAATAAAGTAAGGTTAGTTATTGAATTGAGTTGTACACGGACTTATTGTGGCAATTTATCTTACTGAATTTACGATATAATTTATCTTCAAATATTTTATGAGCACTTTAAGCTCCAGAGAGAATTTTTTTTTTCATGTAGGAAGAAAACGCTGTTTTAGCCACTTTAATGTCTAGAACATTATTATGGTGTTTTATTATTTATTTTCATTTTCTAACTGAATAATCTGCTGACATACCAAAGAAAAATGGAATATAGAGATAACTTGTCTCTTAATGTCTTTAATTTTTTTTTCCCTCCTAAGCTCTGTAGTCTGAGGATGGTCTAGCACATTTCTCCTGGAATGTTCAGTGAAAGAAAATTTCATCTGATGAAAAATAGGGATATTTAATGCATTTTCAGGCACAGCAATTACTTTTTATGAAATGATTACTTAAGTATAAATTCCAGTAATCCTTAGGAGTTCTTTTACAAAATAACCATTCCAGATGCATCAGGGCGATGCTAACTGAAGGCTAAAATAGTCCATCTCTGACAACGAAAGGTCATTCTGAATAAAGATTTAATGCCTCTGAAATTATAGCGGGAGTTAAATGGAACTATTTAATTTATAAAACCCTGATTTATATATGCTCACTCTGTTCTTAGCCTTTTGAAAGTAGCTGACTCACTCACCTGTCAAGTGAGGAAGATCAACGACAAACCAGGCCCGGGCATTCCTGCTACCTCTGGAACTCGCCTAGATTATAGATGCTATTCCTGCGTCACGGCTGTCACCAAGGTCTGTCACCAAGATGTTCGCCATCACCATTACGGCCTCCAGCACCACTGTCACATCCCCTGCCTTGGGGAACTCACCACTCCCCGTTAAAATCAAACAAACAACCCTGCCTGCTTCGTTGATCCTACTTGGCCAAGTAATAGAGAGAGCCGGTTAGGGAAGAAATGATGATGTATTCTTAGGAAACCGGAGGTGGCATGTACCCAACCATGATATACTCCTGGAACAAGAGGCTTATCATGATCACCAGAAAATGTAGTCAGACCAGGAAGCTGAGCAGTTGTGTTTCCACCACCCACCTCTCACAGCTGTGCTCTGGAAGACCCCAAACCAGCTCCCATCACTAATGTACTCCAAAGACCTGGGGCCTCCGTGAGAAAGAAGATGAAACAACAGCAGTTATAGCGTAACGGTAGCCTCAATTTGCCCTCTGACCCCTGCCCTTCTATTGGCCACGAGCCCCATAAAGCTGCACCTCCAGGTTAACCTACAGCCTCGCTAACTTTAGCAAAAACAGTACTTTGCTAACTTCCAGGATTCTGCTCCCAAATCTGCAGTCACTGCCTATCGGAGGTTCTGAACCTTATTGGTAATCTGAGGAAGGTTAGCCTTTAGTTGAAAGTTCAAGCACAGGAAGATTCTGTAAGTTTAAAAGCCCTCCGCACCCCCAGGCGATTCTGTGGATTTATCATGCTTTAGAACAACAGGCTGTGGTAGGACTACCTCAGCACGTCTCTAGTCCTGGCATCACAACGCTCCCTGTTCCAAGTATTCTTTGACTGGTGGCGGTAGGATCCGAACACAAGTCCTTGAGAGTCCTGGCTCCTCTCTGGCCAGGGAATCAATCAATCAATAGGTGGTCCTGACACATGACCGGCGCAAAGGCTTTGCGGCCATCCAATCCTCTTTCTTACTGTCTAAGAAGACCTACTAGTGCCTGGAGTTAGAGCTCCAGGGTGTGAAAGGAGGGGTGGGGTGGGTGTCCGGGGAGGGAGGGTGTACAGGCTTCCGAAGGAGTAACGTGATCTGCTCTGTCACCCGGGACTCTCCCAGACGACTCAGAGTCAGAACCACACCATGGTGATACAAGGGTTGTACAGATCCTTCCTCCGCTCTACGTCTAAATAGGGGTACTGTGGAAATGACTCACTCCAGAGTGCTCTTCTTCCTGTCACGAGACACTGTTTGCAAATATCTTTTAAAAATAGATATGTTGAGGTGAGGGAGGTAATCTGAAAAGACACAAAGAGTGTGCGCTCCAGCACACATGTAAAGAGTGGGTAAGATAGCATACATTTGTGGTGTCAGTGCTGGAGAGGCAGAAGGAGATGGAGCCGTGGGAATCACAGTAAGCCCGGCTTACTTGGCAAGTTTCAGGCCAATGGGAGACTCTCTCCAAAGATTGTAGGTGGTACCTACGGAATGATGTTTGAGTTTTCTCTCTGGTTTACACACAGGCATGCACACACACACACACACACACACACACACACACATTGGATGTGTCTTTTTTCCACTATTTCTCCCGTCCTTTCATGTACCAGTTACTGACTCTCTGATCATGAAGGAAATCGTCTTTTTTCAATGGAAGAGCCAACCAGACAATCTCTGATTTCAGAAACCATTTATATTCTTATTTCAGTGGCGGTACTCAGAGATCTCAAAAAAAAAAAAAAGTTTCATCCACCTACTACAAGCTTCTAAAGCCGATTTACTTGACTGAGTGCAAATCTTGGTTCAGAGTTCCTCCATTCTCTAGCTGCTGAGATTGTACCCCTGGAGTCAAAGTCTAGGCTGGGCAGCTTGGCCTCTAAACACAACTCACGGTGTCTTCCCACTGAAAACATCTCCTTTTACGACACTTAAGGGCCAGCCTCCACCAAGATGAGGTACCTGCAGGAAAAGAACCGCAGACGGAAGGACGGGCTGACAGGCACAGAGAAGCTCAAAGTGGTAGTATCCATCCGACTCTCCTCCCGCTGTTCAACTCCTTACCCATACTGGAGGCCACTTCCGGTCTGTCCGCCTACCACCTCTTCTCTTAGCCATTCCCCACGTGCCTCCTAAAAAGTTCCACCAGTCTCTCTGGCTACCAAGATCCTCTCCTAGGCCCCGTACCTCGATTTGGAGGCCTGTCGAACCAAGATCAAGTATCTTTGGTTACTTCAGTGCTTCCGTTCACGGAAGAGGGAGTGGCTAGAGCGACAGTCACGGAATTCTGCCTTGCGTCTTGAAAACAGAATACACCAGAAAATGTAGAGTTAAATGAACACAGACGTAAAAACAAATACATCCTATATCAGTCCCCTGAGATGGCTCTGGCTTGCCTGTACACTGTCCCACAGGCGGCAAAGGGAATGATGCTGTCTCCAGACTGGGTCATAACACCCTCTCACACACCCAGACAAGGCACCGACTCACAAGTACCGCTTCATCTGGAATTCTCAGTCAGCCATACTGAGAACCACACCACACTCTTCTTTTGTTCTCCAGGACAGCTCCACCTCTTGTCCTCACCTGTCAGGTTGCGTGACCTCAGTGTTCGGGCCTCATTCTCCTAGGATTTCTCAGAAAACAGAGCATATGGCGTTGAAACAAGATGAAGCAGGTGACTGAGATTCTTCCTCCCCAGTTTAGAATCTTAGAGTCAGCCTAGCTGTGTATCATCCCTGACTACGGATTCCAGGAAGGAATAAAGAAGCTGATTTCCCTGTATCCAAGACGGCTAAGCTCTCCGATGGCAGCAATTAACATCCATCTGTGCTCTTTCACTAATGCAGATCCAGCATGTAGGTAAGGACTTGGCAGGGTGACAGAGGATCTCTTTGTCTGGGGGTGAAAGTAATTTATTAGGAGAATATGCAGAGAGATGGGCAGGTGTTCCTTGAATTATGATAAGACGTCTCTTGGGGAGCTTTATGAGTAGACGTGTCTTAAACATGGCTGGTTTTGATGGTCTCTGACTTTTAGAGGGTGACCTTTGAATTCTGAAGCCTCAAATCCTGAAGCGGGAGGTGACGTTATGGGATGCTTTCAAAGACTTCGGCGCTTCATGCCTGGCTTTAATTATCTCTCCCTGGTTGTGAACTTCTGGCAAAGATACAAAAGTGCTGCTGCTGCCCTGCCAGTGAGCTGGTCACTCCCGTGGAGATGGATAAATCATTCTTGATCCAGCCAGAATTCTCATCACGCTTTAGAGTCACCGATGCGTGGGATGCAAATTAGTAGCCCAACCAGGAAAGCAAGGCAGAGGATGCGGGCTTCGTGCCAAGTGGGCCAAAGCCCTGGCATGCATTTGGTGATAAATATCAGTCCTGGCATGCTTTCAGCATTTAAGTCTGGCCTATTAACCCAGTAGCTGGGACAGTGGGACACTCTGGTTTAGGCCACCCTTGCGGTTGAATCATAATGACGGGGTCACCCTTTCCTGGAGACTCGCATTATGGCTTTGTGAGGGTTCGTCTTGATTGCATTGAGAAGCGCCTAGATGGGTTAAGTGTATCTCTGGTGTGTCTGCAAGGAAGGTTCCAGGTTAAATCGCCTAAGGAAGAAACAGCCACCCTGGCTGTGGGTGACCCCATCCCAGAAGCTTGGGCCTAGATGGAATGAAAAGGGGGAAAGAGAGGGAGCCTGCTAATGCAGCTGCTTTCCTCTCCCGAGAGAGCTATTCTGCTCCACCACATTTCAGTCCTCAAAACTCTGAAACCAGGAACGGAAGTTAACACTTGCTCCATTAAGCTGTTTTGTTCAGATGTTTTGTCTTCGAAGCAACAGCAAAAAGACTATAACACAGCTGTTGGACAGGATGACGTAATTTTACATCTACCCAAGTGTCCCGGGTAGTTTTATTGTCAGGTTGACACAACCAAGAGTCCCCCTGAGAAGAGGGAGTCTCGATCGAGGGATTGCTTAGATCAAATTGACCTGTGGCCATGACTACGGGGAATCATCCTCGTTGTTGATTGCTGCGGGCAGTGCCATCCTTGAGCCGCTGGTATAAGGCTGTATGAGAAGGCTGGCTTAGCATAACAGGAGAGAGCAATCCAGTGTCCAGTGTTCTTTCCTGCTTCCTGCCTTTGCTCCCGCTTGAGTTCCTGCCCCAGCTTCCCCCAGTGATGGTCCCTTAGCTCTGAGCTGAAATAAACCCCTTCCTTCTCAAGATGTATTTGGGCAGTACTTCGTCACAGCAACACGCAAGCAAACTAGAGCACCGAGTAAATATGATTTCTATAGGATGTGTGTCGTATCATATTTTTACTGCCTGAAAGTGGCAACGAGAATCCTTTTGTTAATCATTTTGAGAGGGATTATTTTTTTAGAAATAGCAAATAATAGCAAAAACAATACTGAAGATAAAGAGTGCCCACATGAACTAGAATAAAGAGCAAAACCAGCCAAAAAGCCAGACTTGGGAGCTGGCAAATTAGGCAGTGTCTGTGCAGCTTGGCAGAGTTCCTTAAAATAACTCCACACTGCCCCAGGCAAACAGCCAGCACAGTCAAAGAGGCTCCTTCACTGAGACAGCCTGGGTAACCAGCCTCCTCAAGTCTCTCTGGGCTGGACCTCAGGCTTCCCTGATTATTGGTGGTGGGGATGTGGGGGACAAATGTGCAAAACAATTGTTTCAGACATTTAACTTGCCTGACCATGTTCCCAGGTCTCTCCTGGTCTTCTCATAACCAAACCAACGTCTGGGTTTGGTCCAACAATAACTACCTGTTAGAGTTTAAAGAAACTGTTAGGACTTAAAGGCAAAGGGTAAAGGTCCCTGTTGCA
This sequence comes from Meriones unguiculatus, assembly GCF_030254825.1. Taxonomy (NCBI): domain Eukaryota; kingdom Metazoa; phylum Chordata; class Mammalia; order Rodentia; family Muridae; genus Meriones; species Meriones unguiculatus. The sequence continues at coordinate 45,492,167 of NC_083354.1, forward strand.
CTGTCTAGAGACCTGAGTCCCACCTCCAGACTCCTTTAAAGTTGGAAAGAGAGAATGCCACACACCTTTAATCCCAGCACTCGGGAGGCAGAGGCAAGTGGATCTCTGTGAGTTTGAGATCAGCCTGGCCTACAAAGTGAGTCCAGGACAGCCGGGTTTCCATTTATACAGAGAAACCATGTCTTGAAAAACCTAAATAAATAAATAAATAAATAAATAAATAGTGAAAAATGTAAATTCTGATTTACAGAAGAGAGCGGATGGACTGTATTAAAGGAAAATATACTCAATAAGCACACTCCACTCATGAAAAGCCATAGGAGAAATTATCTAAAGCATGTGTGGGTCTACAAGTAGCTTCAAGGAAGCCAGGCATGGAGGTATATGACTATATATACCACGGAATTCAGGAGGTGAATGCCAAAGGAGCAGGAGTTCAAAGCCAGCCTAAGCTACGTAAGACCCTGCTTCAAAATGACTGAACCAAATCAACAAATAGAAAATAAATTACTGCAAAAAAAAGAAGAGAAAAAGAAACCTGTAAATTAAACTCAGACAAAAAGAATAGGAGACAAGTACCCTACAGTCAAGAGAGCACTTACTCTTGGGGGAAGATGAATTGGGACTCCGGCTGCATATGTCCAGGATACCCAGAATATCCAGAGAACGTCTTTCGACATGAAGGATGGACTCAGAGGCACTTGTCTTACATAATTCGTTAAGCCGCTTGAGCCACTGTCAAGGCAGAAAGCCTCCTGAACAGAGGCTTGGATATTTAACAAGCTGAGGCGTAGAAAAACATAATGCTGCTATTCATGCGTTCCACACTGAACCTCAATAGGCCTGCAAATTACATGATCCTTATCAAAAGCTCTGAGAGCACATGAAGCAATTATGGGGAGACTGCTAAAAAGAAATGATATGGGAGCCGGCGGGGGGGGGGGTCGCTCAGCAGAAGAGCCATGAGCTTGAGGCCTATCTGAGGAGAAGTAGGAGGAGGTATATAGTGACGATTGTATTGATTTGACTCCTAATTTTCTGGACATAAACACCATGTGTTGTCTACTGAGGGAACGCTGCGGCCGCAAAACAGGAAAAGGTAAACCAAACTTGTTACCCCGAGCATCACCACACAAAAAGAAAATCTGTCTTTTAGAAGCCGTAAAACAAATTAAATTTCACTTCTACATTTCAGAGCATGTACATGTCCTCGTTTGATTTTCTGTTGCTGTATTACAATACTCTGACCAAAATTACTCAGGGAAGAAAGGGTTTATATTCCATCTTACTCTCCCGAGTTCCAGGCCTCCATTGATGGAAGTCAAGGCAGGGACCTACAGACAGGAACCAAAGCAGAGACCACACCAAGGTCTCTTACTCCCAGATTCACATTTTGTTTCCTTTCTTATACATCCCAGGCCCATCTGCCAAGCGATCTGTATTACCCAAGGAGGGTTGAGCCCTTCTCTAACAATTGTCAGTCAAGAAAATGCCACATAGACAAGCCCACAGGCTACACTGATGGAGGAAATGCTCCCCCCCCCCAGAGAGATTCTCTCTAAGCAATTCTGGGTTGTGTCAAGTTACCAGGAGAGTATATATCTGTGCTCAAAGCCAAACACGGTACAATATATTATATCTTGATATATTACCTGAAGATCACGCTTATTACAGAGCTTATATAGAACCTTATGCTGAACAGCATAATTTTGCTACTGCTGGGAGATTGGCAAGACTTACCTCGATTTGTCGTTGATATTAAAAAGTATATTTTAAATAGGTTTCATAAGAAAGTAACTATATACTTATGCCTCAATTCACTCAATTATTACACACATAAAAGTGGTGTTAAAAATCTAAAAAGAGGGGCTGGAGAGACGGCTCAGTAGTTAAGAGCACTGGCTGCTCTCCCAGAGGACCTGGGCTCAGTTCTCAGTACCCACATGGTAGATGACCTGTAACTCTGGTTCCGGGCAATCCAGATCTTTTCTGATCTTTATCAGTACCAGACGTGCATGTGATACACATACGATAAATGCTGGAAAACACTAATTCACATAAAATGTTATTGTTTTAAAAGGCAAGTGGAGAAGCAGTTTGGCAGATGCCAGGCTATTGCGCAAAACCAGCCTCACTCGGCCTCTGCCCCCTAACATGGCCCCATCCATCATCTAGTTTCTTCCTACTGCTTGTGGTTTGTGAAAATAAGCACAAAGTGGTTAGTACACAGCAAATGCAAATGAAGCCACCACAAGACATCACTATGCATTCACTAGAGCGACAAAAATAAAATGTCTGACAATGCAAGTGTTGATGAGGAGGTGGGACAGTCAGGACCACTGCACAGCTGATGGGACCACACAGGATCACAGCCACCTTAGAAGATAGTTTGGTAGTTATCTTGTAAACACACATCTGTTCTTCAATCACATATGTGTGTATGAATATTTGTACATATATATAGTACATACATAGGAGAAATGAAATTGTATGTCTACATAGTCTTTAAAAAGGCCATTTGACCTCTGGGAGGCAACCAAGGGCAAGAAAAAAAGCTTATATTGTTTTGGGTGTCACTTGGACTACCCTGACCAACAACTCAAATAAAGATTTCTCACATACATATATACATGCATGTTTGTATCACATATAATTTTAGGTAAATAAAAATTAATATGACTCATCGAGGGTTTATGAAACATCCTTGGTGTTATTTGTCCTTCCTCCTTACCTTTTTATTTTTTTGTATTGACTTCCCTCTCCCATCCCAACTAAATCCCCACCCCCCATTTTCCTATTTTCCATATCCCCTGTGTCCTGCTTTCCTCCCCTCACTAGAGGACCTACATGGTCCTTCTTTACTTTCCTGGTTTCTTTGGTTACTTCAGGTTATAGAGCCACATCTGAAGATTTAGAATGAGGAACTGCAGATGAGAGAGAATATGAAAGCCTTTGACTTTCTGGGTCTGGGTTGCCTTAGCAGTATAACGTTTTCTAGTCTTACTGATTTACCGTAAATTTCATGATTCCTTTTTTCTTTGCAGCTGAATACTATTCTAATTGTGTATATGTACCACATATCAATAGTGGCACTTAGCAGTAACCAACAGATGTCTAATTGAACTTAAGGCCTTCTGTTCAACAGAAGGGAAATCTTGCCTGGTACTGTAAACCTAGCCAACTACCCCGGGCTAATGAGGTCACAGATTTTAGAGGAGGGCCTACTGCTGCTATTTTACCAGGCCAGCATAATTTCTGACTGCATTCTAAAATGTAACCTTATATCTACAGATAAGGGCAGCTTGTTCCTCATCAAAGAAGCTTCTCGTTGCAACAAGTGGAGCCATTAAGGAAAAATCGCCACTGGTCATGATACAGAGATAATTGACTGTGGAGCACCCAGCCCCAAGAGATACATTCATAACACAGCTTCAGCATCTACATTTCAGGGAACACCTCAGAAGAGGGGGTGGCAAGATTGTAGGAGTCAGGGGGCCAGGACGTTTGTGGGGAGTTTGTGTCTCCTAGAAATGACAGGGAAGCTTCACCCAGGATACCCACCAAAATGGCTGCCTAAAGAAGACTTGAACAATGAGCAAAGAGCAATAGACATGCTAAAGTGAGAGGGGCAACAGTCACAGGGCCTCACCCCTAGATAAAGAACTACTTGCCATGACAGCTGAGAGAGGGCAAATTAGTCTCTCCTAGGGATGAGCCCCCTAGTTAGTTATCCAATACAAAATGGTTAGTGCTGAAATTATATACATATGAGCAGCACTAAACAGACTTAGCAGGTTGTATTTATGTATAGCTAGCTAGCTAGCTAGCTAGATGATAGAGAGATAGATGATAGATAGATAGAGACATATACAGTATGTGTGTAAAAATAATGATCAAAGAAAAGCCATTAATTGGAGAGGGAGTGAGGGAGAGTATGGAAAGGATTATTCAAGGGGAGAAAGAGAAGAGGGAAGTGATATAATATTTTAGTTAAAACTTAAGTGTTAAAAAAAAAAAAAAAAGAGCCGTGACAGATCTCACCTAAACACAAATGTCAGGAGCATAAGGAATGTGGATGGGCCTGCTGTTTTTCCTCGTATATAAAGATTTCTGTGAGTCACAGTGGAGAGAAACAAATGCAAAGTATATGTGAAAAAGCTCTGCTACCCTCACCCTTAGGGTACATGTCAGAGGTCGCATGGGAAAAGTTCAGCACACACATGAATAACAAATGCAGGAAAGTCTTTAATCATTCTCCGTGTTGGGTCAGAGGGACCCGACCCTTGCTAAGCAGTATTTGCCTAGGGACTAAACACGGCTAATTTTTGTTAAGAATGTTAATTTTCTAGGTCTTTATTCTGAGTACCCTCTTATGTTTTTGTTTTATGAATGAGAAAACTGTCAAGAGTATGTGCTGGGCCCTTGAGTGACAGCTGACTGGCCTTCTTCTCATGGCTGCCTTGAGTGGCAGCTGTCAGCCAAGTAGCCTGTCGTCTGCCTTGAGTACTCTCCTCAGTCCAGAGAAACTCCTCTCCCACTTTAGGGAACATTGCAACCGTGGCTGCTTTGGAAGCTCCACCTTCTGCTTCAGGAGGCCTTGCTCGCATCACCAGGCCAGATTGCCTGGGCTCCCTCAGACTTTCCCTCAGCCCTGACAAAGTTCTTCGGATTCTAGGCAGCCACACCCATTCTGCAGCCTGTCTTGCTGTGGAAAGGGGCACAACCCCTCAAGGACATGACAAACACCTTACGACTGGTGCTTCTTCAAAGCTATTCTGGTTGGTGCGTGTGTTAGTGGTTGGCGGTGGGCCTATCACAGAAGCCCTGTGCAAGCCTGCAGTGCTCTTCCCCAATCTGCTTTCAAAGTTTCTTCTCAGGTCAGTCTGAGGTGCTGTCAAAAGATGCTGGTCAAAAGATACTAACAGAATTATGTGGGCTGCATCAGTCTAGACATTGAATTGAGGATATGAAGGCCACTGTTAAAAGCATTATATTGTACACTGAAAAACTGCTGCAAGCTGGGTGCTTTTCCCAGGCTTGCACAAAGGAAGCCACCTGCGTGGGATGAAAGAGTTGAGGTTAGTTCACAGTCACAATCATTCTACCATATACAGGCACATCAAGGTATGCTGGGCACATTAAATAAATGGATTTATACTTACATTTTTATTTTATGTGTGGGAGTCTTTTGCCTACAAGTATGTATGTGCAGCATGAGTGCCTGGGGCCTCTGAAGGTCAGAAGAGGGTATTGGGTCCCCTGGAACTGGTGTTATGACAGTCAGTGGACCACCATGTGGATGCTGAGAACCGAACCTCAGTCCTCCATAAGAGCAACAAGTGCTCTTAACAACTGAGATATCATTCTGTGATAGTAAACGTTAGAAATATCCAAAATTTCCAATGTTAAGTACGTGAGTCAACTAATCAAAGTATACTAGCAAAATGGAATATAATATAGCAATAGCAAGGCTTGCTACCCACACTGGCAAAGATGATCCCTTCCTTCCTTCCTTCCTTCCTTCCTTCCTTCCTTCCTTCCTTTCTTTCTTCCTTTCTTCCTTCCTTTCTCTCTCTCTCTCTCTCTCTCTCTCTCTCTCTCTCTCTCTCTCTCTTTCTTTCTTTCTTTCTTTCTTTCTCTTAGTTTTGAGGCAGGATCTCACTATGTAACCTTGGTTAGCCCAGGACTTGCTATATAGATCAAGCTGGCCAGCCTGATCTACAAAGTGAATCCAGGACAGCCAAGGCTACACACAGAGAAACCCTGTCTCAAAATACCTAAAAACAAAACAAAACAAAAACCCTCTAAATCAAATGAGCAAAGCTCATATGAACTCACAGAGACTGAGGCCTGCACATGCCTGCATTAGGCTTTCTGCATATATATCATGGCCTCCAGTTCTGTTTTTATAGGGTTCTTAAGTGTACAAATGAGTGGGTCTCTGATTCTTGTGCCTTCTCTTGGGTTCTTTTCCTTCTGTTTCTTTATCTTGTCCAACTGTGAAATGATAGTTTGGGTTTATTTTGGTGTATTTTATCATGTTTTTTTATATATAAGATATATATTTTTTAAATATTTATTTATTATGTATAGAATGATCTGCTTGCATGTGTGCTTGCACACCAGAAGAGGGCACCAGATCTCACTATAGTTGGTTGGGAGCCATCATGTGGTTGCTGGGAATGGAACTCAGAACCTCTGGAAGAACAGACAGTGCTCTTGACCTCTGAGTCAGCTCTCCAGCTCTCTTGTTATATTTTTAAAATGAGTGAATGACATCCTAGCCACTAGGGTAAAGGTTAACCTAGATATATTTATTTGTTTTTGTCTTTTGATTTTTTTGTGACTGGGTTTCTATGTGTAACAGCCCTGGCTGTCTTAGACTCACTTTGTAGAGCAGGACTTGAACTCACAGAGATTCACCTGCCTCTGTCTCCCAAATTTAGGAATTAAAGGCATGCTGACCATGGTCAGCAGAAAATTTAATTTCTAAAAGGATTCAGAGTTCAGAAAACTTCTAGTAGGTTACTGTTCCGAAACACAGCTTCCTGGAACAAGAATTTTGATGACACAAATCTTCTTGAAGAGATAGTGGGAATAAGAGATGAAAATAGGAAATTCTTATAGCAGGCTTAAAAATTATTATTATTATTATGTTTTCAAAGTTTGGGATTGGGGTTGGATTTTTCTTTTTTAAAAAAGTCACGTTGTGGAGAATTAGGCTTTTATTGTTTCTCCAACATTATTTAGCAACAATAAAGCACCTTTTAAAACTCACCAGTGATGAAATGTTACAGATTTTAAATGTTTCTCAAGGTTTTGTCTAATGGATTTTCAGGGGTCTGAATAGTTGTATCTTGCCCTTGACCTACACAGCTTAATTATCCTTATAGATTGACTCATGGTATTGCCTCATCTACCAAAGTGTGCTATTAATGAATCTCTGTACCTTTTGTGGAATCCAGAGTTCTTCCCTCTTCCTCCTAGCTGGTGATCAAAAACCCAGCTATGTCTCCTCCCCCTGCCTGAGAGAGAAAACTCACAAGACAAATGAGCAGAGAGTTGCACCTTGATATCCTGGTGGAGGTCCACACAAGTGGCTCTCGTATGAGATTCTTTTTAATTACACAACAAAACAAGATGGCGGAAGCAGGGCCAGCCATCAGAGTAGAAAAGGAGGTGGTGAAGACGGGGTGATTGCTGCACCTTAGGAGGACAGGATTGTCTCTTGCAGTAGTCAAGGTCTCATTCCTGTAGCACCAGGTTTTATTTTTAAAATAGATAGCCTTTGAGAACTCCTTCCACGGCAACATTTTAGAGAACGCAGCACTCCTGAAAACGTGGCGTTTTTCAAGAATGTTTATGCACTTTTATGAACATGTGTGTGCGTGTGTGTACTCAGAAAATGTATAAGCAGACTTCCAAAGATGAGAATTCTTTCTAGTTCTCTCACCCAAGCTGTTCCTGCCTCTCATTGTCTGAACTTGTTTTGCTACATTTATTATTGACATCTTGTTTTGACTTTTGAGGCAGGGTCTCATTCTGTAACCTAGGCTATGTTGGAACTCAGTCTATAACCCAGGCTGGCTTTGAATCCCTGATGATCTTAACAGTCTCTGTTTCCCAAGTCCTGGGAATACATGTGAAAGGAACAGGCTAGTTTTGCAGGTTTCTTTATAAATCTTATACCCCGTATTAAACTAAGCTCTTCCAGTGCTTTTCCAGGAAGCAGAAGGACGAAAGGAGAAGCAGGTGAATTGAGACAAGACCCACTCTGTTGCAAAGAAATGCCAAAGGTCTCCACTCCAATGGGGAAGAATGTCCAGAAATGCAGTACCAGATAGGGTTGCCTGGCAACTGGTACAGATGTCCTGGGAGGGAGTGACTGGACTTGGGTGCCTAAAATGAACCAATCATTTTAAAAGTCAACCACCCTATAGCCTCTTCCCTCAATCCTAAACTGCCAAGCTTGCAAACTCCCACCCCTGTGCTTCCCACATTTTTCCCTTTAAAAACTCCAGGCTTTTGTCTCTCGGTGCTGTTCCTCAATGGTTTGGAGGGCAGCCACAAAAAACAATGGCTTGAATAAACCTCTTGCTATTGCATCAGTTCACTCTCCCAAGTTCCCTTCATCTGCCTGCCCGGTAATTGGGCTCTCACTGGGTGCAACACATGAATGAACCACCATACCCAGTTTTGAACTTATTTTTTTTTTTTTTTACATTCTGCAAGAAAATTTATTGTTAATTTTCACTTTATTAATCCTCCTATAAACTATTTTCCTATTTAGTAGAATAAAAAATTATCTTACCCTTATTATTTGTTCTGTTTCATTTTGGAAATTTTGATGATTCTGTTAGTTATAGACAACCAGCAAGAGATTCTTGTGTAGGTAGGTACATAGATAGATGATAGAATCATTTTAAAGGCAAATCTATTTTTAAACTACTTGAAAATTCTCTTAAGAATTATTTGAATCTTTGCTCTTTAAATGGTTCTTTGAACAAGTTGTAGCATCTTACTGTTTTCCTTATTACTGAACTAAACAGGATTTGGCACATGCATGCTTTATGCTTACTTTACCTGGCTGAAACCTGGCCTTTTGGCTGGGGACCTGGTTTGGTGGCAGAGCCGTTCCTGTAGCATGCATGAGGCATTTGTAAATACACACACACACACACACACACACTTACACACTCTCAGATTTAGAAATACACACATACACACACACACACACACACACACATATAGTAATGAGGATCAAAGCTAGGACCTTGCACATGTGCAGTTTCAGTTTCCCCAGAAAGATATTAGCTGAAACTAATGGACAGGACACTTTGAAGCTATGCTAATGTAGGGGTCAGCGTTGAAGGGCACCTACCTCACACAGCTGCTAACAAAACCACTTTATTATTCATCCCAGGACTTACTGAGAGGAACTTCAGTAGAAATCTTCAAACAATAAATTGTGTCACTAGTTTTTTTAAACCATAGGCCTTACTTTGCTGAGGCTGTCAGCACTCAGGTATTACATTATACATTTTTTAAAATTTCTTTTTAAAGATGTGTGTGTCCTCTGGAAGAACAGCAAATACCCTTAACCACTGAAACATCTCTCCAGCCCCTATACCACAGCCTTTTAAAAGTGAAAAAGAAATAAATTGTACTCCATATGTACGGGTGTTCTGCCTGAATATACGTCTGTGCGCCACATGCGTGGCTGGTGCTTGTGAAAACCGGAAAGAGTGCCTCCTCCCTTGGAAGTGGAGATGTACTCAGTTGTGAGCTGCCATGTGGGTGCTAGAAACCAAACTGGTCCCCCGGGAGAGCAGAAGGAGCTCTGAACTGCTAAGCCATTTCTCAAGCTCCTCCGCTATCATATTCTTACCTAGTCTTAACCGAGGCATGTCCTTACAATACAATGGTAGTGTAAATCAAACTTTGGAATCCGAGTATATGTCCCAATTCACCTTACTCAGTCAAAGACATTATAGTGCCAGTCTGGATAGTTCGTTCTCACTGGTGTTTTGTCAGCGGGGTGGTTGTGGTGGTGGTGGTGGCGGTGGTGTGGTAATTTGGGGAGCCAACAATTCAAATAAGAGCTACTTATTTCTAGTCTGGGCTTTTAGGGCTGACGCTGCTCCAAACGCTGCTGTGTATTTTCCTTTTGTTGGTCCATTGATGTTTTTGAGAAAGGCTCTCCCTCATGGCTTAGCCTGGAACTTACAGAGATCCACCTGCCCCTGCTCCTGAGTGCTGGGATTAAAGGCCAGCACCACCACGCTCAGCCCTTGTACATTTGTAAAGTGGCTGCACCCACCCTCTCTTGGAGGAGGTTGGGTGCTTGTGTTCTCATGTCCCCAAATGGTACGTTCTGATAACTTTGGTCTAGGGCGATGAGTTTTTACTACCACTGGCATCAGTGATGTGATTCTACTGTTTGAAGAGACTCTTAGGCAGGAAGATAAAAGTCACAAACACAATGAGTTCTTGGGGAGTGCAAAGCCAGGGGAGGCTGACGGTGATCTGTGTCACTAAAAGAACGGAGTCTTCCTTCATCAGTATGTGCCTGACAAAGTCAAAGTGAGCACAGGCATGGCTTTGGCAATAATTCTTACAATAGCTGAGCTATGAAGCCAGCTGTTGCTGGATGAATGGATAAAGATAATGTGTACTAACGGCATCTTATTCAAATATAAAGAAGAATAAAAGTATGTTGTTGACAAGAAAGTGGGTACAACTGGGGATCTTTGTGTTAAGCAAAACAGGCCATATTCTAAGACAAATGTATATTTTCTCTCATGTGAGGAATCCAGATTAGAAGAAAAAGGACATAGACACATAAGGGGAATAATTTAGGAAGAGAAAGCAGATAAGTGGGAGAGAAAAGAGGAGGCATAAGAAGGTAATGGGTGATGAATATAATGAGTGTACATTATATACATGTATGTAAATGTCATGTTGAAACATTTTCTTCCTTTCATTTCTTCTTTCCTCCTTCTCTCCCCCCTCTCCCTGTCTTTCATTCCCTCTTGTCCACTTCTTTCTCTTCTCTTTTTTCTTTTCTTTCTTTTTTTTTTTTTTGTTTGTTTGTTTTGTCTTTTAAGATAGGATCTCAGTGTGTAGCTGAGGGCGGCCTTGAACTTGTACTCTCCCTACTCCTGGTTGCCTAGTGCTGGATTCACAGGTATTCCCCAGCAAGCCTGAATTAAGTGGCAGCACTAATTTAGACAGCAATGAACTCCCCCAACTCTGCTTCATCCACACCCTCACCATTTCCAAGTCGCCTGCCTGCTCCAGTGGGAATTTAGGTTGTAATCCCCCTGCCACGCTCAGTGTGGGAAAAGCCACTCTTTAAACTCTGAGTCTATTGCGTCACAGGTAACTAAGAGTAGGTTTTCCAGGCGAGGACTCTGCCCGCTAGAGTGTAAGGAACGAGGCCCATCGCTTTCCCTGGAGGGCAGCAAGCCCAGAGATGAGTTAGGACAGCTTGACCTGTTTCAAAAGCTAACTAAGAGAACCAGGGCTCTGCAGAAAGAAACAGTGGAGAGATGCGGAAGAGAGAAGAAAAAGATAGAAGAAGAAAGACTAGCAAAGAGGCCTCACTCAGTGTCTCTTACTCATCACAAGTAACATTTATGAACCATTTACAGTCGGAGGGGCTGCAGCTGCAGAGAACAGAACAGCTGCACGTTGCTAAACTGAAAGAATTCAATGCGCTGCAGAGTCTTTTATGTTATGAAAAAGAAATTAGTCATTAAAGACCATTACAGAGGTTATTCTGGTAGACGTAGGAGCAGAGCAGAACAGAAATCAAATGCAATTCCACACAATCAACGGAGACCCGCCGACTCCAGGCGTGAGGTCACGACTGTGCTCGTTGAAGAACTCTTTCTTTCCTGAAGATTTTTTTTTTAATTGGGTTGTTTGTTTTATTGTGTTCCTCCCCTCACCCCACCACCCCAGACTGGAAATAATGTGCTTAGGAGGCCTATCTGTGCTTGGTAATAATAGGCCCATTAAGAGAAGGAAGTGGTCCGCCTGTGCCTCCTGCCAGAAATTACAAAGAGGAAGGCACTCCTTCCCACCACCACGTGGGGAGGGAGAAATTGTCTCTTCACCCTTTCTTCCTATTCATTTCTGCTACAGTTGCTTAACCCTTTTGTAACTGGTATGTCTCTATCTACTTGGCTTCCTGTGACAGTTTGGGGGTAACTGACAGGTCAGCGGGGCAGAACAAGACGGTGGGGGGCTTGCACATTGTTGGAAATCCAGACACACACCAGCAACCGGAGGTGATGGTTCATTTCTGGAATCTCAGCATCTAGGAGGCTGACGCAGGAGGACTGAAACGAATCCAAGGCCATTCTGGGCCAGGCCACAGAACGAAGCCTTGTTTTTAAAATAAAACTAAAAAGACTGGGGAGGAGGCTCAGCTGATGGCCTGTCTGTCTTGCAAACATAAGGATTCAAGTTTGAGACTCAGAACCCAGGTTAAAAAGGCCTGGGGTGGGGTGGGGTGTACTTGCAATCACAGCACTAGGAGGTGGAGTCACACAGATACCCCAAGCTCATTGGCAACCCAGACCAGACTATTTGTTGAGCATCATGGAAGTCTCCTCCTTCCAGAGAAGGAGAGACCTGGTAATAACAAAGACCTGTGAGAGATACCTGTTAATTTAAAGGTATGGTCTAACAATGTTTATGATTAGTCTAAATTATGATTAGGGCAGTATATCTAACCTGCTATCATGATCAATACAAGACACAGGTACCTGATAGATTTCACAATAGCTTTACCTTACCTGGGGCAAGGCAGATATTAACCATCTAAACTACCTTTGTCACTTCTAAGCCCTTACCCCAGGCTATCTGTTTTAATCATTCCTATCTGAGCTACTACCCGTTCATAATTCCATAAACACTTGCTTATTCTTCATCTGGCCGTTTTTCTCCGTCCACTCGGGCCACGTGCTACACTCTCCTTCTAACCCATGGCGGCCTCTCCCTCTTTCCTCTTTGTGCATGTTTCCTTCTCCTTCTCATGAGCCTCCTCCCCTGAAAGTCCTCAGACTTGGCCACACCTAGCCCATTCTGCCTTGCCCAGGTTTAGGCCTTTTAATCAGCCAATCAGAAATAATCTCTTAGGCAAGGTTACAAATGTCATTTTGAGGTCAATGAGGGTCATAAAAGAGAGCAAGCAGGCCTCGGGGAGCAAATTAATAATCAAATACAAAGCACCAGATAATGCTCTTACAGATCGCACGCGTGCGCACACACACACTAGATAGATAGATAGATAGATAGATAGATAGATAGATAGATAGATAGATAGACAGATAGATGGAGTAGAGGAAGCCAGGACAACAAAATAATTGGGGTGGCTAGTAGAAAGCAAAGGACAGAAGGCCAAATCCTAGGATGCTAAGGGCCAGCCTTAGTCTTCTGCATCCCCTGTAGCTAAAGGAACACTGCTTTCTAGTGGAGAAGGGAGGCTGGCCTACACATCTGGGCTACCTAAGTATTGTTTAGGAACCAAAGAATTTATACCTACCATCACTTGTCACAGAGTTTGATGTGAATCTAAGGACTCCATCAGATGTCAATGATGAAGACGGATGGGAGAACAGCACGAGACTTCCTAGCAGTTGAGTGTGGCTCTCCTTTATTTCAGACCAGAAGCTGCTGCTCCCAGCCTGTTCTGAGACCGGTGTAGGTCTGTCAAAACAGAGCCCTGTCTCTACTCTCAGATCCCCTGTGGTGCCTTCCCGGGTTTCCACTCTGCCCCCAGCCACAGCCGCCAATACTTTCATCCCCCGAGACAACCTGGGCCCTCTTAGTTTAATTTCTGGATTTTACCCTTAGTCCATTCCCAGGCTCCTTTGTCCTGAGTTCAGAGGGTTGTTTTTTTTTTTTTTTTGCTTTTGTTTAATATTAGCAAATTATTTTTACTCATGTGGCCTCAGAAGCAAATGGATACTATTCTTAAATTGAATGTATCCAAAAGTATATACGATAGGTAGCCATTTACATTCACCCATTCTTCTGTTACTTATGATGATATAAGCAACGTTTTTTTTTCTGAACTCATAATCTTTCTGCGTCTACCTCTCAAGTATAAATGGGTACCACCACATTGGGCTAACAGATGCCATTTCTATTGATATCTCCTCTCCATGAAATTATGACTTCTACATTGCCCACTCTGGTGCTTCCTGGTGTTCACTCCTTGGCGAGTGACAAGTCAGCAACCAGATCTCTCATCTTGCCTCCCACTAACAATCTGGTCTTCTGGTCTACCCACAATTGTGCTTGAGCCACGTGGGGCAAAAGGTGGAGGCCAGCCCTAGCCTATTGTATCTAAAGTGACCTTCCTTCATGAAAGAGACCTATTCCTAAATAATAACGAAAGAGAATTCTGGTCCCCAGAGCCAGTGAGTAAGCCACAATGCTAGGTACGGGTTGTAAAGATAGTCCTTTGACAGGCTGAGTTTCCTTAGTCTACTCTTGAGAACCCATTCAATAAGCAGCCAGGCCACGTTTCTTGCTTTCGTTTTGGAAACTATTAAAGTGAGAAGCGTCTCAAGATGTCCCTCCAACCTAAATCAGAATCTCTCAGCCCTTCATACCGTTTTTGTTGCTTAAAAACTTTGTGACTTTCCTTCTGCCCAGCATAACAGTGTACTTAAGTTTGCTCACTGTCTCATTGACTTTGTATTCCTGTGTTTCTAGAGGTGCATCCACAACAAAATGATGACTGGAATATTTCCAGAGGTTATCATTATGGAAGCATTTATAGTTTTTAAATGTGAGGTATAAGCCAGTTTCTTGGTTACATCAATTGTCAGAGCCAATGGACTAAAACCAAGCTAGACCTTTTGCAGTGATTTTGTGGAAAATGTTAAAGATATAAAACACATTTAGGAGATATTAGAAGAGCATCCTAGAGAGAATTATGTTTAATGCCCTCCATTTTCTGTGTAATAACCTGTAGCTGCTATCCCTCAAAGCTCATCAGTTTCAGTAGAATAAGATATTTCAGGAGGTTATAACCACAATTTAGCGTTTACATCGGGAGCTCACTCTAACACGTTCACCTATCTCTCTCTGGAGTCAGCTTTATAGTGACCCCTGTGCAGAGCCCTAGGCAAAGCAGCTCCATGGGGTCATGAGCCTTCTATTACATGTCAGCTCCATGATCATGATTATCACGCCACACATAAGAGGTTCACAGCTTCTTGAAATTTCTTTTCATCGGGAGGAAGTTAAGAAAAGGGTCCAATGGCCTCCACATTTTCAGAGCTGACATTGTATTATCTCATTAATTTTCTATTACATAAAATTATGCCTTTATCAGTCAGGCCAAATAAGTGCTGAACTGTAACAAGGAAGATGAAGGGAATCTTGAAAAGAGTTTCAACCCAGCACCCCACCAACCTTAATGCACTCTCCATTATCTGATGGGGGCAGTGGACTTTTAGATATAGTCCAATTCAGTTAGCCAAGAGGCAGCCTTCCAAGGACAGTGCCATGCCCAATCCCCTCCATTAGGGAAACCCTAGAACCCTGTAATTGATCAAGGGGTTTATGGAACTTGGGACACTGTGAGTCTGTCTTAGTTGGGTTTCTGTTGCAGTGATAAAGCACTATTACCAAAAGCAACTTGGAGGAGAAAGAGTTTATTTAGTTGACAGGCCACAGTCTATTTTCATGGTAAGTCAAGACAGGAACCTGGAAGCAAGAGGCCTTGGAGGAATGCTGTGCTGGATTGTTCCTCATGGCTTGTTCAGTTGGCTTTCTTATATCATCCATGACCACCTGCTCAGGGGTCGTACCTCCTACAATAGACTGGGCACTCCCACATCAATCATTAATCAAGAAAATGCTCCATAGGGCTGCCTATAGGTCAATCTGATGGGGGGGGGGGTGGAGCGCATTTCCTTAACTGGGGATTCCTCTTCCCAAATGACTATCAAGCTTATATCAAGTTGACAGAAAAACCCAACTAGCATAGGTGGGAATTAGGAATAGGGGCTGTGGCAAATGAGAGCGCATGCCTCCCATCTGTGGTGGACCTGATTGGTCCCCAGCTGGACCCCTGAGTGCCGTCTGCCAGCTCTTTACACAGTGCTCAGCTGCAATGCGGCTTGCTATTAATATTCCACCACCACCACCACCCCCTTTTGACCTTCCAGAAGTGTGTTCTTGGGTCCAGGACAGGGAAGAGTCTGGATTTAAGCCCGCCCCCCCCCCTTTCTGGACACTGAGATGCATGCCCACCTTTAACTCCAGGCAGGACACCTTCTGAGCTATATCCGATGCTTCAGTCCTCCCTGTGGCATCAGGCTGAACCCGGGGCACTCCCTGCCTGTTTGCTTTGCCTTCTGACCCGCTTAGCATCTTCTGCTGGGAGTCCTTTGTGCTTCATGTAGTCCAGGCAAGCCTTGAATTCACTATGTAGTCTACGATGACTCGTGATCTGCCTGCCCCCTCTTCCCAAGTGCGGGGGTTACAGGAGTGCTCCACCTTGCCTGGCCTGAGAGTTCTTTCTTAATAACCCACTTGGACCCAGATCTTTGGCTCAGAGTCTGATTCCAGAAGAACTTGACCTATAACACCATCTAAATGCAAGCCTATGCCATCTGTTAACCGTTACTTACTATCTGCTAAATGATGTACATCAGAGAGCCAAATTCAGCTGATAGGGTACCCGTTTGTAATATCTGCCTTAATTTAAGAGAGCATAATTATTCCCAGTCCATTGAAGAAACCAGGGAATTTGATAAGGGCATTGAAATGTTTGACACAAGTGCTGAAAGTCTTCAGAGGCACATATCAAATGCCTGTGGCTATCAAGAGCTTTTATTTCCTAATGTAGTCTGTTCTTTCTGCTCTATATATCAACCCTTGCTTCTGTAAATGTGGCTCCTAAGTGTTGGAGAACAGAAGCAGAGTGAGGTAATTCCTGGGATGGTTTATGATGCAGAGTAGAAATCGCTTCCACGTCCATATTTTAGAGATACTGCTGTGCTCCTTGTGCTAATAATGCCTAGCGTTTGTTTAGTGTGTTATTGCTTTCAGAGAGCTCTCCAATACAGCATTCTGTGCAGTTCCTGTGAGGTCTCTAGGATGGACGGTAAGGTCGCTGTTTCACGGATGAGGCCTGAAGTCTGAAAGTTGCAAATCAGATAAATGGGCTCATAAAATAATAATAATAATAATGTTGTTGTTGTTGTTATTTTAGTATATGGAGAACTGGGGAATGATGCATGGTCTTGGAAACTTGGTGGTTGCAAGATAGAAGTGGAATGAAGATCGTGTGAGAATTGGGCTGAACAGAGAGAATTCAAAGGCAAGGTAGGATACTTGCCAAAAGAAAACCAAAGAAGGTGACATGGAGGAGAGCTGGAAAAGTGAGCAAACCCACAGGGAGGTCAGACACTTCCCACAGGGACCATGGCTTGAGGGAGTGGAAGCTGATGTGGATATCTGGGTCTGAGCTGGGCACCTCTCTGCTGGTAGAGGGGTAACCTAGTAAGCACGAAGCTCTGAGGACTGCATGAAGTCAAAACCAAACAAAAACAAAAAACCGTGAAACCTGGCACAGATTGGAAAAGGGCTGAAACTGTGATTTTAGATGAATGCCATAGTCAGAAGTCGTGATATGTGCTTACCATTCCAGCACTCAGGAGGTGGAGGCAAAAGTAACAAGTTCAAGGTCATCTTCTGCTACACTATGAGTTCAAGGCCAGCCTGAGATATATAAGGTCCTGTTTCAAAGACAAAAACAAAACTAGAGACCCCCCCATCAAAGAAACTGAAGTCTAAGGCATAGAAAATTTTAATTTAGAACACGGCTGCCACATCCAAAGATATTTTAGGTCTGTGGGATTCAGGTGGAATACAGGGACACCTTTAATCCCAGGAGACAGAGGAAAGGAGATCTCTGAGTTCAAGGTCAGCCTGGTATAGAGCAAGTTTCAGGAAAAGAAAAGCTTAGGTTTAGGCATGGAGGTACGCATCCTTAATCTCAGCACGGAAGCATGCAGTTCTCTGAGAGTTGGCTGAGAGGCAGTGCAGGGAGTTGAGTTTGTGGCAGTCCAGTTCATGGAATTCAGAGACAATTTCACCAGGAGAGTTTTACAGAGACAGGTTGAAGAAAAAACAAGCTCGACACAGATAAAGACAAAACGGGCCAGAGAATGAGAAGGAGCCAGAAGATTAGAACAGATTGCTAGACTTAGTTTGAGGTCAAACAGAGCATTCAGTCAGAACTTGAGAGAAGCCAGAGTTTGAGCCAGAACAGCTGAGTTGAACCAACAAGCCAGAGCACAGAAAGAACTGGAAAGGGTGAGCTTATTAAGCAGTAAGTCTCAGAGGCTGAAAACAGTCTAGGCCTAGATTAGCTCGTATGAAGGCTAGAAGCTTCCAGGACCAGGCCTAACTTGGAAAACAGGCAGTAAGTCTCCAAGATGACAATTAAATCTGGCAAATAAAAGTTACTTTAACATTAAATCAAAGCAGATCAGTTTGGGTTTACAAACCAGCATATTGCTGAGCTGAAGTTACAATTTTTCCCTTTTTGCTGGTCAGTTTGACTCTGGAATGTCAGCAATGAGACTATGGAGAACAGTCGTTGAAAATATAGACTCCTAAAAACAAATAAAATACAATAGACTCTTTGAGATCACATGTATAGTTCAAGCCCTAGCTCTGCCACTCGGGAGCTCATTGACTATGGATACATTGCCTAAAACATACTATAGGTGTTGACAAATGTGTGGGTGAAGTTGCAGCTGGCACAAAGAAAGGACTGTGGCCAAGAAACCAAGCACATTATTACAACTAGGGAGTGATGAAAAGTAACTAAGGAAGCAACTAACAGTTTTATCAAAGGCCACTGGATGTCTTTGGAAAAGGGCAGTAGGCACTGTGGTAAGAAATCACTGTCCACACTTGACAGCTTCATTTTTCTCTGCGGCCTGTAATCCTCTCTAGGCTGAGAACATGTGCCCATCTTTGTAAGTCTCTTAAGGTCAGGAACTTGGCAACAAAACTGCATTTTTGTCTGCCTTTGTTCTTTAGTTTAACTGGCAAACACAGAGAAGCGTGATTCCATTAATACATGGATCCTTCAAATGTGGACATTTCTAGAAACTGTTCTGACTCTTAAAACCTTCTGCCTGAGAGAATGAATGAATGCCTAGCGGTAGGGGAAAGAATAATGTTGTTATTTGAAATGGATGTTTTATCTAGAGGTTGGGACTTACACCTGTAAGCTCAGCATCCAGGAGACAAAGGCAGGAGGATGGCAAATTCAAAACTAGCCTGGGCTACACAGTAAGACCCTGCCTCAAAAGACTCTAATTAGGACCTGGGGATATGACTCAGTGAGCAAAGTGCTTGTAATGCAAGCATGGGGCTCTGAGTTTGCATTTCCAGCATCCACATCCCCAGTGTTTTGAAGATGGGCACAGGTGGATCCTGGGAACTCATTGGCCAACCAGTCTAGCCAAACTAGTGAGCTCCAGTGAGAAATTCTGCCTCAAAATATAACAGGAGGGGCTGGAGAGATGAATCAATGCTTAAGGCCATAGGCTGCTCTTCCAGGGCACCTGGATTCTATTCCCAGCACCCACAAAGCAGCTCATAACTCTCTGTAACTTCAGTCCTAGAGGAATGACACCCTCTTCGGGTCTCATTGGATAAGAGACCCATTCATAGTACACAGATATACATGCAGGCAAAGCATCCATATGCATAAGGTAAAATAATTTTTTAAGTGAAGATATTGGAAGACACCTGACATCAACCTCTGGCCTCCTCGTGCAAAAGCACACACACACATACACACATATATACCACATGCATCAAAGAAACCCAAAATGAAGTAAAATAAAATAGATACACAGCATTTTGCCTGCATGCCAGAGGGGGGCACCAGATCTCATTATAGATGGTTGCTAGCCACCATGTGGTTGCTGGGAATTGAACTCTGGACCTTTAGGAAGGGCAGCCATTGCTCTTAACCTCTGAGCCATCTCTCCAGTCCCCAGATAATCACAGAGATGGTTTTTATAACGTTGAAGTAGATGCAGAGTTCATTAAGTTATTGCCCGTGGGAGCCAGAGGGGATGGCTCACTGGTTAAGCACTCTGGCTATTCTTTCAATTCTCAGAACCCATTTGGCGGCTCACAACCATCTATATAACTCCAGTCCCAAAAGGTGAGACACTCTGTTCTAGCATCAATAGGCACCAGATGTTCCCATAGGGCACAGACACACACATAGGCAAAACACTCATATACATAAAATAAAATGTTTAACTTTTTTTAATTTCATGTGCAAAAATTATCTATAAGAGCTTTGGGTCACAAGAACTTGCTTGGGTAGAAAATGAAAGCCTGTTGCCTCTGCCTTTTTAGAACACTGTTTGAAGACATGTAATAGTGATGGTCACACACAAATACCTAAGAACAGCAGGATGACTAGATCCCGCAGAGGATCCAGATCTGCTATTCTGTCCACACTAATTTTTGAAGCCCATAGCATATGATTGACTGTGCTAATCACATTCGTCCGACACATGGCTTTCACTCCCATAGATCTGTTCCAAATGGTAACATCACAGCTATTTGAAGTCCGCAGATAGTTCATCTCTTCTATTATAGCAACCCATCTATAAAGCTGAATTAAAATATTAATTTTCCAAGAGCTCTGAGAATTGCAATTTATATTTCTATGGATATTTAGCACCTCCTAAAAGTGAGCTATGACTGATTTGATAGTTTCAGTAGGATACCCCTGAAACTTTTTTTTTTTAATTTTTTTTTCTTTCCTGACAGTATAGGTTCTGGCTAATGCTGGAGTGGCAGAGAGCAGAGTGAAAGTTAGCAAACACATTTTCTGAAAGCATTTTCTCAGTCTGACAGATAATGGCAGTGATAACCCAGTGTGAGAAAGAGGCTTGGAGATAACCAAAAAGCCAATACGAGTACCCGCTGAGCACCACTGCTAGAGTTTGATCTGAAAAAAGACCAGCTAGGCATGCTCCTCTGCAAACAAACATTTATGAGTCTCCTACACAAAGGCTAATGCTGTCAGACTTGGTGGGAGAATCCAAATGAACGAAACTTGTTAACACTATTCTTTTTTTCTTTTTAGATTATATATATTTATTGTTTATACAGTGTTCTGCCTGCATATATGTCTGCAGGCCAGGAGAGGGCACCAAATCTCATTATAGATGGTTGCGAGCCACCATGCAGTTGCTGGGAATTGAACTCCAGACCTTGAAAAGAACAATTAAAAGAACAGCCAGTGCTCTTGACCTCTGAGCCATCTTTCCAGTCCCCATCAACCCTATTCTTGAGGATGCTTGTAGTCCATTTGGGGGGAAAGAAACAAACATACATGAAAAATAGGAGAAAGAGGACATGCCAGATTGGATGGTCTCTCCATTTCCATTACAACTTTATCAGCCACAATAAGAGAAATCAGTTTACACAGTAAAAGGCATTTAGGCTTATGTAGCTGCAAAATCTAAAGCTCTGGAGGGCTACAGTTGAACTGGTCACTGAAGTCCTAATGTCTCCTACTTATTTCAGGTCATCTTGCTTTAGAATACCCTCCCTTGAAATTCAGGAAAGATGGTCACTGACCACGTTACTAAGGTTTGACTTTGCAATGCCCCCAGTGGACTCATGTTTTGGACTCTTGTTTTCTAGCTGGGGATGCCATTTTTCCAGGCCAGGAAATCTTCAAAGGAGACAGGTCTAAACTGAGTCCCACCTGGTCTCTGTGAGTCCTGGTCTGTTGGTGTAAGGAGTCTATGACATGTTCCTGCTGCCTTGACCTCCACCATGCCTGCCCCTTCACAGTGAACTGAGACCCTCTGAAACTGTGAGCCAAATGGGTGACCATTGACCCACGTGATGGATCAATTGGATCCATTGATCCCATTGATGGGAACATCAATATGAGACAACTGGGGGGCTAGAGAGATGACTCAGCAGTTTAGAGCGCTCATTGTTCTCAAAGAGGACCTGGGTTCAACTCCCAGCAGCCACCTGATATCTCACAGCCATTCATAACCACAGTTACAGGGGACCTGATGCTCTCCTCTTACCAGCATGAGCACCAGACACATGGGGTACACAGACATGCAAGCAAGATGTTCATACACATGAAACATAGATTAAAAAATAAGTATTTAAAGCAATTGGGACGCATGTCTGAAACCAGAATGAGGGTGAGCTTCCCTTTCCAAAGTTTCTAGGCTGCCTGAAGGAAGGATGGATATGCAAGGGTGTTGAGCTATTAAGAAGTGGGGAGGAAAGAGCGACATTATTATACAAGTAGCCACACAGGCAAATTAAAGAAAGTCTCAAATCTTCTCTAAACTTAGTCTAGGGATTCACAATTTTAAATGTGAATCCCTATTTGTTACAGAACATTTGATTAATGTACCTGAAAAACCTAATTGTTAGCACAAATAAAAAAGCCTAAATAGATATTGCTTGCGTTTGTCAGATGCAATTAGGTATGTCCTGAAGAGAGGCAATTTGTGTGTGTCTCTAAACGCCTCCAGACAGGAATGCTGAGGAGTGGCAAGTTCCTGACTGTTTCAAGGCAAGTTGCTTGGGAGAGGCCTCGTGTGAGGGTGGCCTGGAGCTAACCTGTCTTAAAGGTGACATGGTTAGAACTGCCAACGGTGTAAGGGAAAGAGCTAGAGACATTTTTTATAAGCAATTGGACCTGTGATAGAGGTCTGTTTTTTTTGGCTTGGAAGAGCCCTTTTTTGAAGGAGCTCTGGTTAAGAGATAGAGTTCCTCTCTTTGGGCTTGCAGGAACTACAGAGAAGCAGTTGACAGGACACAGGCGAAAACAAAATTCTAGGAACGAGAGCTAACAAGCCTTCTTGGGTTTAGAGGTGCTAAAGAGAAAAGTAAACTAGCTAGGTAGAATGACACAGATAAAGATTTCTAAAGAGCTAGTAGTTGTAGAAGCAGGCTTGTAAATAGATATTTTGTATATAGTTCAGAAAATAAAGTTACCTCACTGAGCCCGCAGTTTTTTACCTCAGTTTACGCCTCCTGTGTCTTTATTGGTATATACATTAGATAATTTAAACAGTTACAGCTCTTTCGGTGAGATCTTTGTTACAATTTAAGCACATGGGTTTTTCTTCTTATTCCCTTTTACCCCCAACACCTGCTTGCTTATTTGAAGAGCGGGCTGCTTATGCTTACACCTGTGGTAGATTTAAAACTACTCTAATCCCTTCTACTTCTCCAACCGCCTCGAGTGTGATCTATTTTCATCCTCTGGACATTTTCCCTCTCTTCTCTATAAGCTCTTCTGTCCTCAGGACATCATGTGATGTGGGCTCTGCTGGATAAGGTTTTAGTCTCCGGATAGCCATTTATTTGTGCTTGGCCTATGATGATAGACACCCTTTTCTCAGTGGGGTTCCAGAGGCCTCCCCTGATCTGGGTGAACCCAGGTCTTATAAGGAACATCATATAGCCCTCAGGGCAGATTGTAGACCAGACCCTTCCCTGATAAGGAAACTGCTCTAGCAAGCATCTAGGAATTCCTAGAAATGCCCACCCTGCTACAGTGGCCTTCAACTGTACTTGGAGATTCTCCCCTCACCCTTAGAGTAATTTAAGTACTGCATTTTCCTTCTTGTGATAGGAACATTAAGTATCCCTGACACCCTGACCCCAGCGAATCAAACACATTCACCCTCGAAATCCCTCCCCCTGCCCAGGGTTTATATTGCCCTTGATTTCATACGAATAAAGGTACAAGCTTTCTCACTTCAAGACAATCTGAGATTCCTCTTTTATCTCCCACAGGGCTGTGTCTCCCTGGGCCTGCCCTCTGGCCCGCTGGGTCTAGCCCTTGCTAGACCTGTGTCTTGCCTGCAAGCTGACCAGGCATGGGCTTCTGCCCACACCTCTGCCACGTTCAGCACAGCAATTTATAAATGATACAGTTTAACGATACGCTTTGGTGTGGTCATAGGCTTTGGAATACCCGAGCTTCCATTGCCACCAGCGATGTCATTCTAAAAGAGCTAAACTGTAACACTCTGTGGAAAACTATTTCTACACCCTGGCCTAGAGCACTCCAGCCTTACCCTAAAAGCACTCTAGCTGCCTCTGAGAGAAATGGAACCCCATTTTATTTCTGGAAGCCAAGCTCCGGGGCTCCCACTAAAGTCTGGGCCCTTGCCTAACGGAGAACAATGTTATAGCACAAAAATGACCTTGGTGGAGCGCAGTTCATGCTAAAGCTCTGACAAGAAGCTGTCATAGCAGAAGCATGTCATCTGTGCATTTCAGTTCATGTGGAGCTCCCAATGGTTCAATTATACTTTTCTTTTTTGAGACAGAGTCTCTCTGTGTAGCCCTGGCTGTCATGGAACTCGGTATATAAAATAGGCCTTGCCTCAAACTCTCAAGAGGTCTACCTGACTCTGCCTCCCAAGTTCTGATATTAAAGGGTTAAAAGTGTGAGCCACCAGGACCTTATTCATTTTTTAATTAAGATATAATTAAATCCACCCCCCACACAACCCCTCCCATGCCTCCAACTCATCCCTTTCAAATTCATGGTCTCTTATTTGTAAAGTATTATTCTTAGATATATACATGAATATATAAATACAATCTTTCGGGTCCACTTAGGGTTGCTTGTATGAATATATTTTTAGGGCTGGCCACTTGGTATTGGATAGCCATTTAAGGGGCTCATCTCTGAAGATTAAATTCTCTCTCCCTCAACCATCTTTAACTGACTATAGCTCTTCATCTATGGATAGATTCCCCTATCCATGTTGGCATAACAACGGGTGTTGTCATTGTTCAGGTCTTGTTTCGGCAGCCATATTGTTGAGATTTCGTGGATACAGCTTCGTTGTCAAATCTATAACACAATCTTGAAGCAGGCGCCCTGGTCCTCTGGCTCTGATAATAGGGATAGAGGTTGTAAACTCACATCTTCAATATGAGGAATCCGAGGACCCAAGGGTTAACTAACTTGTCCTAAAGCATGACGTAACAGCTACTGGATTAAAGTCCCGTATTCTCTGATTTCAAGGGCTGTTCTCTTTACCTGAACTGACTCTAAAACACTCTAATTGTTGTGTAAGCAATGCTGGGTGTTAACTAGCGTCCTGTTCCTTTTAGCTGTAAACTGACACAATTTAGAACCACCAGGGAAGAGTTTCTGCTCTGGACTTGTAGACGTGCTATGTTGGCCTGCTTGAGTTCCTGCCTTGACTTCCCCTCAATGATGGATTATACCCTTCCCCCCTTCAACTGCGTTTTGGCCACCGTGCTTTGTCACAGCAACGGAAATGAAACTAGGACAATTGTTGAGAAAAAGTATCCCCTCACATTATGTAAATTACAAAGAAACAATAAGTCTCAGCACCTGCATGTTTGTCACTTAAAAATTCCCCCAAGGTTGATATGTTAAATAGGCTAGTTTTCAGTTTTTTAACTGTGCCCCCAATCACTCAGTTCTCCTCGACAGCCAAGTGGTGGGGGTCAATTGCAATGACAATATAGAAATGATTAATGATTTACATATGCTAATAACATTTTTAGAGCTCTCTTTCAAGTGTTGCTGATTAACTGACTTTTAAACAAGGTTACTCAGTCTTCAAAATGCAGGAAAATAGACCTTTTTGCCGTCACTGTCAGTAGAAATTCCCAGACTGAAATAATTGGGAAGGTCAAAAAAAAAAAATGCAAACAATTATATAATGTTTGAGTTTAAGCAAAGGGAGAAAGGGACTCAATTAAAGCCAGGACAAAAAAAGTAATTAGGCTGCTCATCCTTGTCAGAATGAACTGGAACGAGAGAAATGAAAGCTCTGGTCGGGAGAGGAGGGAAAAACGTCACGGCCCCGTCACCTACATTAGCACAAAGGCACGCTTTTGCCTCCCCCACACCCCGCTCTTGCGCGAAAAGGCTACTGTGCTTTCAGAGGTGTCCTACTGTACCTGACAGTCTTAACCCAGGCTTCGCGCCAACGATTGCATCCTTGCAATTCCAGTTGCCTTTCACATTCTTTTTTATCATCTTTCAGAAGCTGAGTGTTCTTCTCAGGGTCACAGAAGCCAGGATCTATAGTAAGGACCTTGAGAAGAACGCCAGGATGTGAAGGGAAAGAAGATCCTGCTGTATGCAGAGGCCCAGCGAATTCGGGGAGAACGCTGTGGCTTGTTGGGGATGTTTCCAGGCGCTAGAAGAAACAGCGGAGCTGGGGAGGTGGCGCCTGTGGTCAAGTGCCGGTCACCAAAGCTGGAGCGCAGTGGCTCGGATTCCCAGCACCCGTGGAGAGAGTTGGGTGTGTCTGTAACCCCAGGGGAGATGGAGAGAGCGAGCATCCTTGGGGTCTGAGGGGCAGTCAGCGTAGGTGAACTGGTGAGTTCCAAATTCAGTGACAGACCTTGTCCCAAAAAAATAACAAGGAAGCTGGGCGCGGTGGCTCACGCCTTCAATCCCAGTACTCAGGGAGGCAGAGGCAGGTGGATCTCCGAGGTTGAGGCCAGCCTAGTCTACCAAGTGAGTCCAGAACAGCCACACAGAGCAGCCCTGTCTCAGAAAAATCCATATATATATATATATATATATATATATATATATATATATATATATATATTCCTACATCAGCACCTGCACACATGCACACACGTATATACACAAACACACACATGGCTTTCTCCTGTTCACCCTAACATGAATTTCTGGCACAGTAGATGCATCATCATCATCATCATCATATAATAAATAATAAATGTATTATTAAATATTATTCTAAATTAGCATGCTTATAATAATTATGTTTATTGTACAGTAAGTATACAAAACAACATTCCCCCCGGCAAAGAAACTGTGTGCGCATTGACACGCTGTAACAAATCAACTACTTTACCTGCCCCTTTATCCTTTTCCAGTTCATATGTATAAGTTCATGTAATTTTAACTTTATTTACATTTTAATACATTCTGCCTTATTTATTCAGCTTTGAGTGATAATCACTTTATATGTTACCCTCAGTCACAAATTGTGTGCATGTGTGTGTGTGTGTGTATGTGTTTCTCTTTGCCGCCGTGTAAGACTGTTTAGCTGGTCCTGGAACTCCTGGGGAGTCCCCCGCCTCCCCTTCCCAGCTCTCCATAGGGGATTACATATGTGTGCACTGCTGTGTCACCCACTGGGCCATCTCTCCAGCCCAATATTTTAAATAATTTCAGGATAAATAACATAATAGACCATAATTTACCCAACCATTTCTCTGGTGTACGCATGAATTATTTTCAAATTTTTATTGTAACTGAAGTTGCTATCGAGTTTCAACTTGTGCAAAACTTTCTGGTTTTGTATTTCTTCAGGATACACTCAGATATCTTCCTGTAATTGTATGTAGATGTGTGTGTGTGTGTGTGTGTGCGTGTGCATGAGTGCTTTTAAGTGATATTTTTTAGGTTGACTCTGTGTGGATGGTCTGTCTGTAATGCTGTCATTTTCTTCCTTCGTGTCTGGCAGCGTGCGCCTTATGTGCTAGGTGATCTCATCCCAAGGGCATAGATACATATAGTTGTGACACTTCCCTTCCCGTTTGAATCTACCCAGTCATCGGTATATAATGACCATCTAGGCCTCTAGAGTAGCGGTTCTCAATCTTCCTAATGCTGAGACCCTTTAATGTAGTACCTCATGTTGCGGTGACCCCCTCCCCCCCAGCCATAAAATTATTGTTGTTGCTACTTCATAACTGTAACTTTGCTACTGTTATAAATGGCAACGTAAATATTTTTAGAGACAGAAGAGTGTCAGAAGAGTCACGCCCCACAGGTTGAGAGGCACTCGCTAGAGGCAGGCTTTTAAACTGACGTCAGCATTCTTTACCCAACTAGAACCCCTCCTGCCTTCTTTCAGCTCCAGTGGGCGGTTCAGCTCCCTCACACTTACAGCTGTTGATAGGGAAGGGCTGTCCGCCACGCTGGTGACTGTTTTGTTTGCCCAAGGATTTGGGTTGTTTTTGTTTGTTTACTCCTTCTGTCCTTCTCTTGCTGTCTTTTGTGTTTCCCTTGCTTTTCTGTGTTGATAGATTTTGATCCATTTCTCTTTCTCATTTTTGTAACCAACACAGATGTTTCCACTGTGGTCATGAGAGGCTCACACAGAATACGTGTGGGTTGTAACGGTCTATTTAAAGGTTACAACAACTTCTCTTGCATGCTCCCTCTCCATATTCAATGTCATTAATGTCACAGTTTACAATTACATATTATACACCACTAACATAATTTAGATATCATTGCCTATAACAATTCATCCCTTTTAGATTTTCTTACTAATTCAAATTTACTTACTCATACAGTAGTAACACGATATTCTTTTCTGTCTACATATTTATCAGCAAATTTAAATATTTTAATGCTATCATGTTGCTGTTTACCTTCCTCTCACTGTGAAGAGTTCTCTTTAGCATTTCTTATGCAGAACACCTGTGAGAAACCCCTTCACGTTCATTATAAAAAAAAATCATCTCTTCATTTGTGAAGGATAGATTTCCTAGGTATGGTGTTCTCGGTTGGTGTTTAATCCTTCAGCCTTTAGAACATATAATTGCATTCCCCCAACAAAAGACCACCTCACAGCTGTTGGAATGGCAAGGATCCATTAGACAAGAGATAGCAAGTATGGCTGAGGGTGTGAAAAGGGGAGAACACTCCTTTGCTGTGGGTGGCTATACAAACTGTGCAGCTGCTGTGGAAAACAATGTGGAGGGCCCTTACAACATTAAAAACAGATCTGTCATCCCGCTCAGCAATCTCAAAGGCAACGAAGACAGATCCTGGTAGAAAAATCTGCTCCGTTATGGTCACGAAAGTATCATTAATAGCCAAGTTATGGAAGCAACCAAAGTGCCCATTGTTAGATAAATGGGCAAAGAAGATGGAGTATTACTCAGCCTTTAAGAAGAATACACCCTGACTATTCTTGGAGAACACTGGGCTAAGTGAAAAAAGTCAGACACACAGAGAGAGATGATGGGAATGGGGAGATGGTCTAATCGGTAAAGTGCTTGCCAAGAAGGATAGGGACCCAAGTTTGAGCTGCCAGCATAGTGGACATCCACATACGTATCTGGGAAAGGCAGCAAGTGCTTGTAACCTCAGGACTTGGAGGTCAGGACACAGAGGCAAGAGATCGCTGGAGTCCACTCAAGGTAGCTGGATCTGTGGGCTCTAGGTTTGGCAAGAGACTGTCTCAGAACATAAGGGGAGAGTGACTGAGGAAGAAAACACCTAATGTCAACCTCTGGCTGTCACAGGAATGTGTCACACATACACTAACATGTACACACACACACACACAAAGAACTGACAAAACTGTCTTATCTCACTTTAATGTAGACTCCAAAACATCAGCCTTCTGGCTACTTATCAGCCTTCCGGCTACTTTTTTGAGAGCAAATGGAACATGGGTGGGAACCCAGTAGTTAGAAGCCCAGGCTCTTCTTAAAGCCTTTAATAGCTGGATGACAAAATGAGATTTTTGAGTGTAGAATTTTCCAGCGCAGAAGGGAATGGACTGAGAAACGTTTTCTGAGGGAAGTGGAAAAATCCAATTAACTGTTTTCATAGCAGCAGCTGGTTCCTTGGAGTCAAAAGAAATAACACCTCCCAGGAGTGAGCAGTTATTTTACTTCCAGTTAGACATGCAGGTCGTTTGCTTCCTTAAGCCACCACACTATCTGTTAAACAGCCTTGGTGGTAATTAGGGCGACAAATAACAGCAAATACTAAGGACACCAATTCTCACTCTCCTGGCTCTCCTCTAATCTTTATTTAATTTGCCTCTGTGGCTTCAGTACTAATGAGATTTTTAAGTCTGTTTTAAGTTCAGACTCACTTTCCTGTTGTACAAGCACGGGGTGCTTCGTGACAGTTCCCACGAAGCTAAAAATAATGAAATCTTGTTCTGAGAATTTCCCTTTCCGGGTGGTTAGCATACAACAGACACCTTTAAGAGCATTTAATAATGTGCTAGCGTATCGATGGAAACAAAACATCTCATTAAGGACTTGCAAATGCAGGATGAAGACACTTGTCCAAGGCCATGCGACTGCGGCCTTAGTAGGCGCCACAGTAGATGGAGCATCTGATGGCGAACACCGTTGTTTCTAACTTCTTCCCACAAACACTATTTCTCCCTCCTTTCTCTCCCCTCCTCCTCATTCTGTCCTTTCCTTTCCCATCTTCACTTCTTCACCCTGACCTCTGCTACCCAAACCTACTCTTCTAAGTGACAAACCAGCCTTCAGCCCTCCTAACCCCTAACATTCTCCTCTCCGGATTTCGAGGACACTCCTCACATATCCCTTTCCCTTCATTTTGTCAAACTCCTACCCAGTCTCTCCTGCCATTTCCTTCATTGTCCTTAACCTGGCAGCCAACTCCATCGTCCAGGGAGAGGGGTGGATTAAAAGGTATGTCTCTCACAAACGTTTTTGTCCATATACAATTCACCATTAGTTCATATATGTGTATGGCTTTCCGGGACAGTCCTCAGACATCCTCCTCTGTCTGCCAATTACCCAGGAGACCTTGTCCCTTCTCCTGCCTTAAATAGATCTTCAACTCACTCTCCACTTCAGTCAGAAGTAAGACTGAGATGCACACTCGGCTATCTTCTTGTCATCTCCAGAATTCCCCTACCTAAAATATCTAAACCCAACACCCAACAGCATCCCATAAAAACAAATTGGCCTGATTAACAGCAGTCTTTGAGTTATAAGCAGACAAAGCATCTTCACAAGTAAATAGGTTTGAAAAGCTTAAGTTTTATCTCTACAGACACATAAAAATCCATGTCACTTGGCCAGGATTGGAGGTGTAGGTCTGCAATCCCAGCAACTTTGGTGGCTGAGGCAGGAGGATGGCAAACTCAAGCCCTCATCTCCCAAGGAACTTTGTTAGAGCCTGTCTCACTGAAAGAAAGAAATAGGTGCAAACACAAAGTGTAGAAATGCCTAACATTATGGTTGAGAACTGTATGCGTCCAGCTATGATCAAATGAAAACTTTTGACATATAGCTCCTCAGTAACCTTTATAGGTCTCTTTGTGTGGTCAAACACATCCTGGAACATATCTGGGAACTGGGAGGAGGAGTAGATCCAGTCTGGACCCGTTTTGGTTTCACACACAGGAAGGAAGACTGTCTTCTTTGTGAACTTTTAGAGGAAATCCCTTGCTCACCTCTTATGCATATGAACAAACGGGCATGTATATGATTAAAATGAGATTCATCATGGGAAAAGTACAGGAGAACAAAGGCTTATATAACCCAAGCTTGTCAATCAAAACAAAACAAACAAAACAACACACCTTTTCCCTAGTAACCAACCTTTCTTGGACCCATAAAGAGAAATTCCATGTAGTGACCAAGAGCTCTTGAGAAAAGGTTACTCCAAGGGGCCTGTCTTCTTGCAACGTATCTGGCTTGTACTTTTCTTTGCCACTTTGCTATCTGTGCACACTTCTTCAGTTCTTTAAACAGGACACCAACAACCTGGAAACAGCTGATCCAGGAAAGAGACAACTGACAGTAGTCAGCAAACCATCAAACAAACAAACAAACAAACAAATATCACAGCAAATATTATCTGTGTAAACACAGATGTACAAAAAAAGGACTGTTCTTTCTTTATGAGGGCACATCAACAAGAGAACAACTATAGTATTCATGCACAAAATCAATGTTGTGATGATGCTTTTTCGTGAACCCAACTCAAAAAGCGCATGAAGCAAATCCCAAATCTTCACATGGCTTACTCCTCCTGTCTTTCAGCTTTCAGGATTCTAAAACAACCAGGATGAAGGCTGTCATAGTTAGGGTTTCCATTGCTCTGAAGAGGCACCATGATCATGGCAACTCTTATGAAGGAAAACATTTAATTGGGGCTGGCTCACAGTTTTGTCCTTTATCATCATGGTGGGCCATGGCAGCCTGCAGGCAGACACGATGCTAGAGAAGAAACCAAGAGGTTGACATCTTGATCTGTAGGCAGCAGGAGAGAGAGAGAGACTGGGCCTTGCTTGAACTTCTGAAATTTCAAAGCCCATCCTGAAGTGACACACTTCTTCCAAAAAGACCACACCTCCTAGTAGTGCCACTCCCTATGAACCTATCGGACCATTTTCATTCAAACTACCACAGGGGCATTCAGGATTACATCATTAGAGATTATGATTGTCAGCACTTGGATTATCTAGCCCCAGTCAAGCTGTCAGACTATAGCTGCAGGCACAGACCCAGGAGAGACATGTAGAACCAAGCAGCCAAGGCCAGTCCAAACTACAAGTATGAGCAAAAATGTTGTTTTTAACTTTAGGCAGCAATAGCTAGCTGATAGAAGGAACAGCCTGCAGGAGGGTGGAGAGCAAGCTAGATGCAGTGTGATGCCTGGCTGCTGCACAGAGCAGAGACTCTCATTCCACTGTTGATGGCAAGACATCACTTCTAAATCACACACCATGTGTCCTTCTCCCCTTTCAACACAGCTAGCTATGAAGTAAACAGGGAATTTGTCTGTCTTGTATATAATGGATGGGAGTTTCTAATGATGTAACTATAAGACCTGGGGTCTCACAGCTCAGGAGTTCAAGATCGCACCCTTCCCAGGAATTCCCACAGGCCACAAGTCGATTAAAAAGCAAGAGGTTTATTTTAACCATTGCACAATGGGGTCACCCCTGCTGGTCAGCAAAGAGTGGCACCGGGAGACAAAGGCCTTGAGTTTTTAAAAGACAAAGTGCGGGAATTTTGAAGTTGCAGTCTTGGCAATTTAAGATCGGATGAGGAAGCTATAAAGTAAGATAATTGGTTAGTCTTAGGTGCTCAAGCTTGGCTAGTTCTGCCAAGTGTGGATGCAGCTGCAATTAAAGGTGGGGGTTGGTTAGCTCATCCTTGAAGATCAGGGCTGCGGGCTTTTGGCTGGAGGTCAGGAGCTACTCAGAAGAAGGATTGAGGCCGTCTGGGTTGGTTGCTAAGAAACACTATCTCAAAGACAAGGGTCTGGTCGTTCTTTTTGCTGAGTGAAGGTCATTGCTTGCTCGCTTTTTTTATATCTGTCCTCACAGATAGGGCCACATTCCTCTGTTCTCTGAAAAGGTACTAAGAGGCTTTAGCTTAACCTGGACCTAAAACTCAAAACTATAGGCTTTAGAAGACATATAGGTTACAAAGTTAGTTTGATCCTTTCAGTAACAACAACAAAAGCACCCAGGACATTCAGGAGGATATTTGGCAAGGACCCATGGGCTTTCCACTCTGTCAGAACTGTTCTCTCAATGCAGGGAAAAGAAAACAGACTTAGAGAGCAGTTAGTACCAGAAAACACTCTTCTACGCCTTTCACATTAATATATTCATTCAACAAACGGGCCTTCGACTTATGCTGTGTGCTAGTTTTTGTACTTCGCATATGCCAGTCCAAAACATCAACACCACAATGGAGGCTGGGGGTTGGGAGGAAGGCCCTAGAAGCCTACACTTTAGCAAAGGGACAAAGGAAAAAATAAGTATGTTAATTGGCATATCGGAAAATAGTCACAGCTGTGAGTGGCAGCATTTGACAGTGTGGCCCACAGTGGGATTTCAGAGAATGAGGCAACATTCATTCGCGCTAAGACCCTGAAGCCATCAGAAGCATAAAAGAACTTCCTCAACCCCATAAAGGTCATCTGCTAAAACTTACACCATAGTAAATGATGGAAGAACAAATGCTCTCATCGAAAGATCAGTGTCTCTGCCTGCTGCCTGTAGATTGGATGTCATTCTCAGCTACTGCTCCAATGCTATGCCTGTCTGCGTCCTGCCATGAGAATGAACTAAACCTCTGAAACTGTAAGCAGGCCTTCAGTTAAAGGCTTTCTTTCCTAAGAGTTGCCTTGGTCGCAGCAATAGACCAAAGCAATTCCAGTTTGCCTTAGTCACAGAGTGACTAAGCCCATCAGGAATAAGACAGGGTGCCAGGCTAGATAGTTTTATGTCAACTTGACACAAGGTAGAGTCGTCTAAAAGGAGGGAACCTCCATTAAGAAAATGCCTCTCTAAGGTCAGCCTATAGAAAGACTGTAGTGCATTTTCTTAATTATTGGTTGATGAGAGCAGTCCACTGAGTCCGCTTGGCAACCCTGGGCTGGTGGTCCTGGGTTCCATAAGAAAGCAGGCTGAGCAAGCCACAATGAGCAAGTCAGTAAGCAGCACCCCTCCATGGCCTCTGCATCAACTCCTGCCTCCAGGTTCCTGCCTTATTTGAGTTCTTGTCCTGACTTCCTTCACTTCCTTCAGTGATGAATAGTGATCTATAAGTAAGTATCAGCCAAATAAACCCTTTCCTCCCCAACTTGCTTTTTGGTCATGCTTTTTGCTGCAATAGAAACACTGATTCAGTCAGGTGTCCAGTGCCACTATTTCTGTTTAACATCACTTGGAGGTTCTAGTCAGGAATACAAGGCATCCATAATAAAAATTAAGCCCAGTGTAATAGTGGATGCTTGTAATCTCAGTACTCAGCAGGAAATTGTGGCAGGGAGGCTTGTTATGAGTTCAAGGCTAGCCTTGGCTACTTACTTAGCAAGACCTTCTCTCAAAAAATGCAAAAGAAAAAAGTAAATAAAGGAAAAAAGGGAAAAAAATAAGAAAATGTCTGTAGGTGATATATCTTGTATAAAGGAAAATGTAAGAAGTCCACTAAAAACTGACTAGAACTAAAAGTGATTCAGTAACTTTTCAGGATATGAGATCAAAACAGAAAAACAAAACAAAAACATCAACAAACCACTCAAGTGCATTTCCATGTGCTGATAATTAATATTCCAAATATGAAGAGATCAAGTCCATTGATCCTTACGCAAAAGATGAAAGAAACACTTAGAAGTAAGATTAACTGTAGAAATATAAGGCTTGAACACTGCAAACTACCAAACTATTGACAAAAGAATTTAGAGAAAACTGAAGTCAATGGAAAGATATTCCCATCTTGCTAGAGACCGGACGGTCAATTTCCACTGATGTCCCACTTAGTTAATGACTGGTCCCCAGGCTGGAAGCACTACCAGTTGGTGGAGCTTTTGGGAGGTCGGGTTTGGTGGCCAGTGAGGAAGTTACTTTGAAGGGGATGGTGGAATCTCTCTCTTTTGTTTCCTGGTCATGGAGGGGGCATTGGATTGGAGTGAGCGATGTATACTGATGGAACACAATCCTCTTGTCACGCTGTGCTAACTTGACACGGGCACAAAGCAGCATGGCCACCTGGTCCGCTGCAGTGCCCAAAATGAGGAGTAGAAACAAACCACTTTTCTTTATACATTGACTATCTCAGCTATTTGTTGCGGTAAAGTCAAACAGATTAACGCATACACCCCTGGATAACAAAATTTAGTGTCTCACTTAGAGTTTCTATT
This sequence comes from Meriones unguiculatus, assembly GCF_030254825.1. Lineage (NCBI taxonomy): Eukaryota > Metazoa > Chordata > Mammalia > Rodentia > Muridae > Meriones > Meriones unguiculatus. Next base: position 45,527,172 of record NC_083354.1, read on the forward strand.
GCTACTATAAAACACCATGACCTAAAAGCAAGCTGGGGAGGAAAGAGTTTACTGGGCAAATCCAAAACTTACAAGAGAGCAACTGGGGTGCACCTCAGTGGCTGAACAGTAGCCACTTACATAAGGCCCTGGCTTCTGTCCCTAGCACTACACTAATAAATAAAGAAAAGAGAGCTGGGCATAGTGGTCTAACACTTGTGAGGCAGAGGCATCTTGCTCTACATAGTGAGTTTGAGGCCAGCTTCATCTACAGAGTGAGTTCTGACACACCCAGAGCTATGTAGTGAGACCTGTCTTGAAAAGAAAAGGAAAAGAAAAGAAAAGGAAAAGAAAAGAAACAGAAAGAAACCATAGAATTACCATGTGACCCTATGAGTCCATTTATATATATTTATATATACATACATTACAAATATATACTATATATAATAAATATATAATATAGTATAAATATTTATATATACATACATATGTATATGTGTGTATGTATGTGTGTGAATATACAGGTCATAATCACGAAAGCCCCACATTGGGACCAAGTGATAAATAAATGATGAATAATGGACATGCATTCAGTGGACTATTATTCAATGATAAAAAGAAGGGAAGTCCCAATATGTAGCATAACCTTAGCCCTTGAAACATATTAAGCCTTTGAGCAATGGGATACTAAGAGTGACAGTGAAAATGTATAGTCTTGAGGGCTGGAGAGATGGCTCAGTGGTTAAGAGCATTGGGTGCTCTTCCAGAGGACCTGGGCTCAATTCTCAGCACCCACATGGCAGCTCACAACTGTCTGCAACTCCAGCTCCAGGGGATCCAACACTCTCACACATACACACACACATACATACAGGCAAAACACCAATGAATATAAAGTAGGAATAAATAAAGTATTTTTAGAAAATGTATAGTCTCTCCCCCCCCCCCCCCCCGAGACAGGGCTTCACTGTATAGCTCTGGCTGGCCTCAAACTCATTATATAGACCAGGTTGTACCCAGGGGTACAGGGGTACTTCTTGAGGCTGTGAAAATGATCTAAAGTTGAATATGGTAATAGCCACACAACTCTGCCAATACACCAAAAAACCATTAAAGTGGATTTTATTTCCCCGAGAACTGAACCATCGTCAGTGCAGGGATAGACAGAAAAAAGTGGAGGCCTAAAATGAGATTGGAAAAAAAAAAAGTGGTTAAAAAGTAAGGTGTTACCCTGACAAAGAAGCGGAGATAATGTCAGTAGAAAAGCGACTCTGACAGGGGCAGCAGATGGGAATTATCCTGGGAGCCTTTGTGCAATTGAAATTTGGTTTCTACTAAAAGCTTTGTAATGAGAGTGGAATCCTCTCTACTTTTTAAAGTGTTCAAACTGAGCCACAGTGTCACTTTTACTCAGCACTCTGAGGACAGCCTTAACTCAAACCCTGTCAGCTTATTTTGGCCCTGCCTGGCCCATATAGAAGTTTCTAGCCATTTACTTTTTTTTGAATTGGAAGGAAATCACATGTGATGGGTTTTCCTTTGGCTTCCTGGAAATAATGGCTTCCATCAGGGGAGCCCATTAGAGCACTTCGCTACCACTTATATGTGTCTCCTGTAGGCATACTTTTTGGGGTACTTTATCCACCCCAATACCTCCCAACCTCCAACACTAGGCAGGCAAGAAAGAAAGTTAGAGGGAAACGGGGTTGTAAACCTCTTTGGACTATTTCCTGCTGATGAGGGGCATTAGGTTCCTAGGGGCAAGTCTAGTCTCCATTGTCAGAATATCTAGCAAACCTGCAATAGCAAATTCAGCAACAAGGGACCACCAGAGCAGCAGCAGGGACCCCCCAGGAGCAGAGACCAGCAGGGACCAGCAGGGACCAGCAGCAGCAGCAATAGTAAGGGATCAGCAGTGGGGAGAGCAGTAGCCACTACAAGACTCTCTCAGGCTTCTCCCATTTATCACCTCTCAAGAGTTCCCAGAATTAAACTATCTGCAGCTAGCAAAAATCACACCCCTTCCAGAGCACGAAACACATTATAGTCAGCTGCTGTGGACAATCCTGAAGCAGCCCCATACCCCACACCCGGGGATTAAAAACAAAAAACATATTCATGTACCATAACTGGGTTGGTTTTTTTTTTCTTTTTTTTTAAAGAAACCAAAATTCTCACTGAAATCTCCTCTACTTCTTTATTTCCAGCTCTGTCGTGCTTCAGCTCCTCATGATCATGTGAGACTCATGCCCTCTCCTCCCCCTTCCTGCACCACACGAGGATATGACTAGTACAACAGCCGCTTCCATCTTGCGGCTGATGGGAAGGCTGATGGGAACTTCAGAATGCCAGCTCATGCTGCGTTGCTGAGCGAACCCTGGAATCTCCTTCCTCCAGGTTTCTTGTTTTGGAACAGACTTGGCTGTTTACTTTTCCTTTAAAGCAGATGGCGTCCTGATGAGTCAAGCAGTCACTGATAGCATCCCCTCCCCCCCTTACCCGCGAATGTCTTCCACACGTCTTCCCAGTACCATGCTGGGGAAGAGGGGTAGAGGGTGACACGGTCCCTACCTATTCTTTATCCAGTGACCAGTGAATTGTCATATATCCTGGGTGACAGATGCTCTAGCTCCAAATACTTTCTCTCCCTCAGAAACCAGGCCACATCTCTCTAGACACAGAATTGATTAGCCCTGCCCCTACCTTGCACGGTGAGTTTATGACCCCACCTAGTGCGTGCCTCCTTGGCTCCTGGTAGAGGCTGGGTCACACACTTGTGAGGCAGAGGCATTTCCTTCGTCCTTGGGATCTGAGGGGAAGTGAGGAACCAAATCTCCTTCACGAGTCTTCACGATAGCTGCCTAGGGCCACGATGCCATTTCTCCTGCTAGTCTGGAATTGGAGGCTCTGTCTCCTTCAAACCCTGCTGTGTTGTCTACGGCTAACTCATACTGATGTTGTGCCTCTTCAAGGCTTCATCATGGACAGTCTGTGGCCATGAGCCTGTACCTCTCCCAACAGCGCTTCAGAAGGGAAACTGGGTTAGCTTCTCTCTTTACAAACTCACCATGATTGTCCTTCATCTAACAATACGGGCTCCAAATTTCCCACCTCTGTCCCTCTCACGCATGCCTCCCTCCTTCTTTACCTGCCCCTAACCTCCAGCTTCCCAGCCCTCAACAGTCAAGCTCTGTCCAGACTTCAGTGAGCTCAGAAAACAAAACAAAGGTGCTGTAGGAATCAAGACCCACCCTCCAAGACCGCAACTGCATTTTCCCACTGTGGGGCTGTGACATAAAGGGATAGCTGGAGATCACCAGCACCATTTCAGTTGTCTTTCTTCTGTAGAACTTGAGTTTTGAGTTTCATAAAATACTGAACATCATCTCTCCATTTACTATCTTGGTTTAATCTGGTGAAATATTTTCTCCAATTCAAGAACCAGTACGCTTCTGAAATCGTGTGTATTTTTTCAAGTTTTGGTAGCAAAAAGTAAATACGATTGTGCCCAATGGTTTTGAACTGTGCATGCATTCTTGATGTCTGCTTCCAGAAGTCTTAATAAATTCAGTTCTGCTAAATTCCGTGCTTCTACCCAGGTCGTTTCCTTACTGTGACACTATCCTTCCGTGATTGATGGCAGTTCCGTACAATGTGCTGGGATATTAAAAGCGGTATCGGGGCTGCCTAACGTAATCATCGTAAGCACCACTTTAGTAAACCCATTAAAGTGATCTCAGCAATCTCTAGTCTAGATCAGGACCAGCTTGGGCTGCTATTGTCTTCTTGGGCCTTTCTTTTATGAATTCGAATGAACCCGAAGTCTGTCTCAGACTCAGGTATAGCCCACGCTTTATGTTTCTGCGGAGCTGTTTTTCATCACAGACTAATAAACGGTAGACAATGCTCTCGGTGGAGTCTGCTCACTGCATCAGATTTCCACACTGCTGTGTGACTGTGTGGAAAATGAAAACAGAGGGGGGCTGAGATAGCAGGTGGAGACGCAGCCCACAGACACGTGGCAGAGGTGAGGGATTAGTAACAGTCTGTCTCCCCAGAAATGAAAAGATGATTTGTCACTGTGACAGAAGGTGTCTAATGCATGCATTGATGATTTTCTTCACAGACGCTTCGGGTCTGATCTGTCCTTACTGGATTCCGTTGGGAAAGGAATTCAAACTCTGTGAATTCTTGAATATTTCTGAACCGATTTTAATGAAAAAGTGGCATTAAGTCTTCTCTGCACACTCGTTAAGGGTTTCTGCACCTTTGCCGAAGCAGTCCTCAGAAAAAAAATGGAATTTGGCCCCAGGCAGCACATCATTGGATTTATATGAAACATCAGCCAAGGTTTGATCTGTGGCTCTGATCATTGTTTTATTATCCTAAACTACCTAGATTCTCTTGTCAAGACTGGTTTCCATGTCAGTTACACTCCAGAACAAGCAGGATGTTTCAAACCTTCTCCTGGGCTGAAAATGCAGTTCAGTTGGTGAAGCGGTTGTCTACCCATGGCCAAGGCCCTTGGGTTTATCCCTGGCGCTGTGTGGTAGTGTAATCCCAGCACTCAGGAGGTGGAGGGAGGAGAAGCAGAAGTGAGGCAGAGTTTGAGGCCAGCCTAAGCTACATGAGATCCTGCCTCAAACAAACGAGCAAAGAGACAAGAACAAACAAACAAAACGAGCTTCCAATGGCTGTGTGCTAGAGGAGCAACAGTGTCTTCACCTTAGAAGGCTGTCGGTGTGACCTCGAGAGCAAATGAAAGCTGACTGCGGTCCTCATGGCTTGAGCTTCACCGGACTGGACAGTTCGTGTGGCAACAGAAGCAGATGGGGAAGGAAAGGCCGCTGGGGCTGTAGGGAGGCAGTGTCCACATGGCTCTGATGCCTAACCTGCCAGTTAGCAGCCATGATATTACAGGAGGCTTAGCTGACTCCAGTGACCTTCGTTCTGGTGTAATCCTCTTCCCTTGAGAGTGAATAGGGCTTGTGACTCGAGGTCAACCACAGAATGTGGCAAACACGATGCTTTGCAGCCGCTCCTGTTATGTTCCGGTGTGTGATGAAGGTGATAAGATGCTGCCTGGATGACTCACATCCATGCAGAGGATCCCATCTTAGCCCAGGCTGGCATAGGCCTACCCTCCTGACACACAGAGGCAGACACATCATGAATTGAAAGTCAACTGGGGTTACATAGTACGTTTAAATCTAGCCTGAGCTACATAGCAAGAACCTATCTCACAAAACAAAGCAGCATTTCATCTTAAACTGTACCTTGTATAATCCTGTGTCTGTAACTCTAGTACTTGGGAGGCACCTGAAGGAAGATCAAGGAGTTCAGTGTCATTCTCAGCTACAGAAAGAGTTTAAGGCCAGCCTGGGCCATATAAGACCCTGTTTCCCAAAACAACACACCATAAAATTGTTCTTAGTAGACCCAGGGAAGGTCGTTTTAGCCTCAGAAAAACAACGATCTGACTGTGAAGAGGGTCATGTGATGGGGACAGTGGGCAGGCACAGAGGAGCAAGAATTTCTGTTGCTAAGAGCCAGTAAGAAGCTGGGACCCTCAGTCACGTAGCAGAAGGAAGTGAATTTTTTCCAAAAACCCAGGTGAGCTTGGAAGTGGAGTCCTCCTCAGTCCAGTGTCCTGGAAAAGATGTGCTCCACCTAACTCCTCCACAGCAGCCTTGTGGGATCCTGAGCAGAAGGCCTAGACAGGCTGAGCGCAGATGCCTTCCACGTGCATGCTCCCAAAGGGGTCTGTGGGACACCAGTCCCTCTTTCTGTCTTTCATTCTAGCTATCTCTTGAATGAGCCTCTGTGTATATACTTTTGTCATGATGGTCTGTCTGAGCAGAGGCCCAAAAGCCGTGGGTCCAACTAACCACTGACTGAAACCTCCAAAACCGGGAGCCAAAATAGCACTTCCTCTCCATGAGCTGATCCACTCAGGAATTTCATAGAGCAACGAAAAGCCACCTAGCGCCCTTCCCTATTAGTAGGCTAAGTCACATCAACTGAAACAATAGCTCTTACCACACATACAGTTGTTCTTATCATCTTACTAATATACTTTTGAAGGCGGGGAGCTATCTCAGCCTGTTAATTGCTTGCCCTGGAACCTCAGTCTTTAGAACTGAGATAAAAGCGGGGGGGGGGGGCACGGTGGTGCCAACTTGTAATCAGTCCCAGCACTGAAGAGGCAGAGACAGGTGGGTCCCTGAGATTTGCTCGCTATCCAGACTGTCCTAATAGGCAGTTCCAGGACAATGGGAGAGCCTGTCTAAAAAACAAGGTGGATGGTGCCTGAAGGTTGACCTCAGACCTCTATTCACATGTGTACATATGTGTGTGCACACACGCATATCTACATGAATACAAACCCACACATATGAATATGTATGTATGTATGTTTGTATGTGTGTATATATATATAATTTGGAGTTTCTAGGAGACCTAGGCACCATGCTGAGTTTCAGGAGCCAAAGTCTCACTCTGGGACTTACTCTAGAAGAGCCCAGGGAATCCACGCCCGGTGGACACAGACACATCTATCTCTTTTTTAGCTCCCTTGACTCTGCACCATTATCTACTAGATTTTTTTCCAGTCACCCGCTCCATGCCCAGGAAGACACAATATCAACAGGAATGGGAAGTTCTCCTTCTCCTTGACCTAAGAGCACCCAAGTGGTGACCAGAAGCCATATGATAAGCCTGACATTGGAGTTTTGCGCTTGGGACTGAGATCCTAGATTATGACAGGGACACACACCAAGGTCCTCATCCATAGGGTCCAGAGAGAGGCTGTGAGGTGGTTTACATCCTTGGTCATGTGATACTGTGAGACTGGGCTTTCTAGCAACTCAAAAGTGATACCTTACAGGGAGTTGGTGAGAACTCAGGTACATAGTCCTAGCACCATGGTCATGAACCTGGAACCTTCCAGAAGGCAGGCCCTCCAAGATAAGGTGTCTCTATTAACAGTCTTCTCCAAGAAGAGTCAGGTTCCACCCTTTTGCAGTGTTGATGTGGGAAGAAAGAGCTGGGAGACTCTTTGCCTTATGACTGAAGTTTTGGGGTTTTTAAAAACCTTTTAGTGTGTGTGTGTGTGTGTGTGTGTGTGTGTAAACAAGTACATCACACAGGGAAAATGTGAAAGCCAGAGGGACAATTTTTGGAAGTCAGTTCCTTCAACTGTGGGTTCTGGGGATCAAAACTCAAAACTCAGGTGATCGAGCAAACATTCTCCAGCTAAACCACATCACTGCTCCCGGACCCACCCCCTTTTAAGGATAAGATCTCATGTCTGTGTCCAAGGATGCTGTCAAAATCAGCTTGTAGCAGAGGATGACCTTGAAGCCCCTCTCCTCCTGCTTTCATCTCCTCATTGCTGGGATGACAGGCTGGAATGCAGTACTGAGGACAGAACCCCAGGCTTCAGGCATGCTACACTAGCATGCTGCCAGCTGAGCTGTAGCTAGCTAGCCCTCGCCACTCAGGCTTAGAGGCTTGGGAATAAGCTCTTTCAAAACATTCTCAAGCTCTTGAAAGCCCATTGCTGATCGATGTGGGCCTACAAGTTTAGCCTGAAGTATTTTGTGCTAGTTGTCTATTTAGAGCTACCCTGTGTGGACTGTCAACACATTTCCTTGAGGAGACAGCAGGTGACCTTGTTAACTAACAGCAGGAACTTAGTCTAAAGATGGAAGCACCTATCACGCCCTAACTGTCCTCCTCTGAGCTGCCTGATGAGACCCACTGTCTTGTCGCTGTCAGATTTCTTCATGTGGCCCTGGTTATCAGCCCGCCTTCTAAGAAGCAGAGAAAACTAGTCTCCTGGTGCTTGCTGTTGGTGATGGGAGAGGAGCCCAGCGGAAACTTGCCGAGCTGGAGCCCAGTCTCTGGAGGTGACAGATGACGGGGGACTCTAGCTCAGCTTCTCCACTTGCCACTTCATCACCCTGACACCGTTTACTTAACCCCCTGAACCTGACAATCAGGCCAGCAAACACGAACACCACGTTAGTAGGCATTCGCCCCAGAGCCCAAGCCTGGGCAGTCCTCACTGATGATGGCCATTACTACGTTATCATTAGTAACGGGCTATTACTAATTACTCTCGTGGCTACAGCTCTGTGGCACACGTAGGCGTTCGTACAGCAATTAGCATCTCTAGTATGGCACAGATCAAACGACTCCAGGTAAGAGGAGACTCCCTGGTGCTTAATTCAATGACGCGAATTACTTGAAATGTGTTCTTGCCACTACATGCCAACTTCCTCGGAAAAGGTCTTGAAGGCCAAATGGTCTGTGGCAGACGAGCTTGACAACAGCCACAGATAATCTGTAAGCAAGTGGCTGTGGCTGTGCTCCAGCTGATGGTCATTTGCAAAGAGAATTGGCTGCCTGGATTTGGCCCAAGTGGCTTGCCCAAGCCCTGTCCTAAGTTTTTGTTTGTTTGTTTGTTTTGTTTTGTTTTTCTGCCTATGTCAACAAGGTGGTCCTGAACTGAGCCCCGAAGCGAAGAGTCAGACACAATGGGATCTGAGTCTTGATAGCCTGTCTCCACTGAAGCATTCTGGGAATATTACCCAACTTTGTAGTGTTCTGAGAATATTACTTCACCTTCCCAGCCCTCAGGTTTTTCCTGTGCAAACTTTAGGCAGCAGAACTTCCTGGACAGCTGACTGCCCAAGTCTATGAAAGCTAATGTTTACATAAAGGACTGAATATATGTAAATTAAAGATGTGAGTGTATTTCAGGGTTTGGTGGTGGTGGTGTTTTGTTTTTGTGTTTGAGACAGGATCTCAAAAAGCCAAGGCTGGCTTTGAACCCCTAATCTTCTCTCTTCTGCCTCTTGAGTGTTGGAATTACAGAAATATGCTACCAGACCTGTCGTGTGTATGTGTGTGGTGTGTGTGTGTGTGTGTGTGTGTTTCCAATTAGTCATTGCTTGCCTTTACTTCTGCACCTCCTCTAGATGTTGGAAACAGTGTCTGCACAGAGCCGGGCACAGTGACAGCCAAGCTTTTGTCATTCTCAAAGCACTAATTGTTCCTTATTAGCAAGTAAGAGAAACCAGTTCTTGCCAGGAGAAACAGGAGGAGAACTTGTTGGGGGCTGGGGCATGTAGAGACAGCCGTACCCTAGACAGGCAGCTGCTGTTAGGCTTTAGCCATGGACTCCTCCACTCCCTTCTGGACTCCCGGCAGCTCTACAAGGCTCTACAAACTCACGGCTCTATATCTGCTTGAATCCTGGAAGATAAGACGTTGCTTCTGAAGTGGGAGTATTTTACTAGCCCCTCAGATAGAGATGCTTTTCAGAACTGGCTAGAGGGAATGGCAAACCTCCATTATTGCGATGATCATGTGCTTAAACTGAGGCACCTGTTTTTGGACATTTGGATGGGAACGTAATCCACCACCACCAAGACTTTCCTCTGATGGCATGTCAGGCAGACAGCAGGAGAAGGCAGGCCCTGCAGGCTTTTTCTCTGGCTGCTACAGCAAGCAGACATGTGTCTGCTCTGTCTCTTCTCCACTTGTGCCAGCCTGTCTCCTAACAGCCAGCACCTACAACTTCTTATCTGCAACCTACTTTACCTCTAAACAAGGCAGGCTGGGTACTTTATAACCCATTAGAGGCATCCCTTTCCTAGGGCTTAGAGATTCCCCAGGCCCCCATGATGAAATCTGTGTTTTATGCTATTTTTAAAACTTCCCCGAAGAATTAAGTTTCATTTGCATACCATGGTAGCTGCCTTTAGCATTGTCTATCTTACAGACTTCTCTTCCTTACATTAACACACACACACACACGCACACACACACGCCTCTGCCAGATCAACCCCATGCCTTCAGTCTTTGTCTAAGGTGCACCCCGGAAAGGGGACTTACTGGCACATCCTCCTGTAGCTTAATGTTGGCACACTATTTTTCAGACGTATCAGGAATATTGTGACAACAATCACCTCATCACAAAGCTCTGTGACTCATAAGAACGATTCCAAACGCTTAGCCAGCATCTCTCAATTATTAAAGAAATGTTACTACTTTTTTTTTTCCCTCCTTGCAAGAGAATATTAAGAATGAGAAAGGCACTCCTGAGAATATGCTAGTGAGCTGGGGAAAAGGCAAAGCCTCAAAAAGAGAAGAATCGGTATTCTTTAATGAATAGCAGAATTACATGTTTATATGAGATTGGTCCCTTTGATAAAAGCACTGATGTCAGAGAGAGAGAGGAAAGGGGGATGGCTGGGAGAGGCAGGAGGGGAGGAAAGGGGAGAACAAAGAAGAAAGAAAACAGACAAACATTATTTAGGGGAACGGCAGCCCATAAAAGAGAAGGGCCTTGAACTTCTGAGAGATAAGGGAAATTGCTTTGAGGCAAGAGAGGAAAGGAACGCCTCCTGTGCTCTGGGAAGGGGAGATAGGAGAAGCATGTGAGAAGGGCTGTAAATCACGGGGTACTCCGAGCAACATTTATTCTGCAAGGGCACTGCAGAAAGCTATCAGAAGATGAAAAGTCGGGTCAACTCTCTCTGACTGAAAAAGCATAAAGCCATCCAGTTTTGAAACTGAAGGACTCCTCTTGATATTTTGAGAGGCATCCAGGAGCCGTGGTGGCTGCTGCTCTCCTCCTGAAATCGGGAGAAGTAGGGGGCCGGGGGGGGGGGGTAAGAGGTGGCTCTTGTTGGATGCTCTTGTACCAGGAAACAGGTAAAGTGAATATTTCTCTTCCCCTCTTCTCTGCCACCTGAAGAGATTGAATTGTGATGATGAAGATCTGGCAACTGCGCTGAAGCTCTGAACTCTTTATGAAATAACAGCGCAAGTGCTAAACTCTAATCTTGTTTCTCTTTGTTGGGAAAGAGAAGTAATTGCTGCTTAGGCCGTCCCTGACTGCAGAGATAGGGAGGTGCACCGTAGGCCCTGGGGGCAAAGCTCTCTCTGATGAAAGGAACCGGCTAGGCATCCTAATTTCTGGGGAGGATAGGTGTCCAGATAGAAAAACAATTCTTAGGGTCGAAGGAAGATTAGGAGTAGACAAGTGAAAGGGTAAGAAACCAACCGGATGTGGAAGGAAAAGCAACAACACGGTAGATGTACTCCGGCTGGCACCAAATGCCAGGACCTGGACCAAATGCCGGCGATACCTCATTATCCCGCAGGAAGTCAACACCGTGAGCTTGAGCAACACAGACAATCTGGCCAATACAAAAAAGAAAATTCTGAATAAAGCCTTTTTTTTTTTTTTTTGTGGCCTCATAAAACAAGTGTCATTGCCATCAACTGCAAAAAAATCTGAACTAGACATAAGGTCCCTGGAGAGTGTCTGGATGATTCCAAAAGCTAATGTGCTGATTACAAGTCCGTGCCTCCCTCTAATTGATCATACCACAATTTCCTTTGTCGCAGACAAGGCCTCATCCGCCAATTAATTTGTTTACGGCACAAAAAAGCAGGCTGCCCATTTCGAGTCTTGGACAGATCCGGAGGTTTTATTTGGTAAGGGGTCAAGCAGCCCACCCATATCATCTAGTTGATCTGTGTTGGGGCCATGGTTGATTTTCCCCACAGACCATCACTTCCCCATCCAAACCGCTAGAGCACAGCTTCTTCCGGGACATGATTCTTAACATACGCACAGGCATGCAACTACAATAAAAACCACATGAGGCCACTAATAACTGTAGACACTGCCAGGTAGCAGATGCAAAGTGAAATGACATCCTGAGCAATTTCCCTATGCGATCTTTAAAACCCTAGTTTTTGAACATTTTGTGAGCAGACGGTACAAGTCAAAAAGGCTGGCCCCCATTCTGAACTTAATGCAGCATTTCTAAGAAGGCTTCAGTAACCAGAGCCTGCCAAAATTGTATATGTTTGTGTGATTTTAAGGAATGTTTGACATAATCACACATTGCAAAGTTGGAAAGAATGTCAAAACATTCCAAACGTCAATGTCAAAACTCTGACAAAGTCCTGGAGAGCAGAGAGAGGAAAAGGGCCAGTAATGAAGAAGACAGATGAGCTGGGTAAGAGAGGCAACTGCCAATGAAATGAGGCAGGATCATCTTTGCCAGGGGACTTCTGTAGCACTCAGATTGTCTCTGCTGCTGAGGTCTTTGCGCTTTGCTTTCTGCAGAGTGCTAGGGATGATGGATTTTTTTTTCTAGACTTTTTTTTTCTAAACCCCTTATGGCTAAAAGCTAGAGGCCATCCATAGCCAACTAAATAGAAGTAATGAATCAGAATAATCAATACACATTAACATAGAAAACAATACAAACTAGAAAGGGTCAAGCACCTCCCCTTTAATTCAGTCTGATACAAACGTTTCTTTAATATTTCAGATAGGGTGACGTGGTTAGTATTTTCAGAATCATCAGCAAGTTACAAGATGGAAAGTCATTTTTAAATTGCATACATTTTGAATTTTTCTATTACATTTTGTTATATTTATATGTAGCTATATGTGTACATATATTAAAGAGTGGATGGGAAGATGGCTTAGTCAGTAAAGCACTTGCCATACATATGTGAGGGCCTGAGTTCAGACCCTCAGCATACACCTGAAAAGCCAGGTACAGTGTGAGTCTGTAATCCCAGCGCTTCAGAGGTGGAAACACGTAGATCCTAGAGCCTAGGTGAACCAGTGGGTACCATGTTCGGTGAGAGGCCCTGTCTCAATAAATAAGTGGAAACTAACTGAAGAAGATGTTGGCCTCTTCCTCTCGCCTCCACATTTGTGTGCATACGTATGCAGGTACACACACACACACACACACACACACACACACACACAAGAATTCTTTGTAGCTGAGGCTTCCCCTCCAGGGCTGGTTAATCCATAGAGATGAAGGGCCCAGGACAGCCTAGTGCAAGCGTCTGAGATGCCAAGAAGCCACTTCTGACCCAGAAGCCCCTTCACTCCAGGAAATGATACTCTTCTGACACAAATTAGGTGAGACCACGCCTATAGCCTGTTGAAACCACAGATTATCCAGCCCTGAACACACAGTCCCACCTTGCTTTGCTTTTCCTAAGGAAACCCCACTAAAGGCTGTGGCCCCTCATTTCCCCCTTCTCCTGTCTTCTGCCTCCCTAACACTTGGGTGTCTTGGTGCTTCATGGGGTTGTGACCTCCTGTCTTAGGACCTGTGAGTACAATACAGTTTATTCTCCTGAGCATCTCTCACTTCTCTGCTTATGGTGACCCATAACCGACCACCACATAAAAGAACAATAAAATGCTTCTGATAGAGTGTGCAAACAAATGCATTGTGAGACTCTGTGCCCTGAAAGCTCTCAACTGTTGATCTCGTTGTTGAGGATGATGATGACGAATAGGGTAGTTTATTAAATTTATGGCTGTGCTTATGGACTCATAAAGAAAACGTATGAATATTACTTTCATTGCTTCACGATTAAGTTACCACAATTTTAGTAGCTTAACTAGCATGCCTTTTTTTTTAGCTTTGCAGTTTGTTAGGAGTTCAGGGGCAGCTTAGGAAGGTCCTCTGTGCAGCACTAAACCAAGTTGTGATCAAGGTGCTAGCCACGCTGTTCACAGCAGGAGGCTCAGTTTGAGGAGAATCTATTTGAGTCAGGTGCGAGGAGAATTCCTTTATCTCTGGTCGAAGGACAAGGGCCCAGCTCCTTGGTATGTCTGATATGGGACTCTCCCAGTACCTAACATGCTGCCTGCATTTCCTTGTCACAGAGGATTTCCCACCTACACCATCATACGTGCAAGGAGAGTCTGCAGAGCAAGCTTTAAAGTTGGAGTCTTCCTTAAAGAACGCTATTACAGAACATAATATAAGCGTAGATTTCTTTATTACCTGCCATTGGCTAGAAGCAGGGGCGGGCCAGACGGCTCCGTGGGTGACACACTTGCCTTTCAAGCCTGGTGACTTTATTTCAGCCTTTGGAACCCATGTGACAATGGAAGGAGGGAACTGACTCTACAGAGTAGTCCTTTGGCATAGCCCTCCCTACACTGTGGCACTAGCCATGCCCCCTCCATACACATACTCAAAAACTGAAGAAGCAAACAGGTCTCATTTTCTTTTTTCTTTCTTTTTACTCAGGGAGAACTTTACACTCAGAAGTGAACACTGGGAGGCAGAAATCTTGGAAGGCCACTACAGAATCTGTTCTCTGCCATTAATGTACAACTACTAATGAAGACATGCCTGGAAAAATATATATTCCTCTCAGGAGTGAGGCAGGAGCTCCCGACGGCCAGGTGTCCAAACAACAATGGCTGTTCTCTAGGGCTCCCTCGTGCCTTTGAGGTCTGAATTTGAGTGCTTTGATTTGGAAAAGGGCCCAGACTCCGAATTCCATTGATGAACTAACAGCGGCAAGCCAGCCATTCACTGGAGGCTTCTCCACAGACACGAGGTCTTTCTAGATAAGGGCCGAAGCGGCTTCCTCTTCTCTGCCTTTGAAAAGCCCACAAGGAAGCATACTCCTTTCTTAAGAGCTAAATAAACTCTGCCTCTTGTCACCTATTTTTAGAGACAAGGTCTCACCATAATTCCCAAACTGGCTTCAGACTCCTGGGCTCAAATGGCCTGCCTCAGTCTCCTAGGCAGCTGGGGCTCTAGGGCTACACTGCCATTGCCTGTTCCTGCCTTGATCTCTTTTTTCTCTGAGCAGGAAGCAAAACCATCATGGTGAAGAATAAATTCATCCACTGGCCTGTGGTGTAGATTTATGACATCAATTTCATTTTATTTCACCTTATTTTTCCTCCCAGTTTTTTTTTTTTTTTTTAATCATTCCATGGCAATTTTCCACATAAAAGCTTTGTAACTGGCTTTCTTTGGGCCACTCTCCAACCTTTCTCTGTCCTTGAAAACATCAAGGGCCAACTACACCAACGGTCTGATCAAACTGTGCACAAGCCCAACCCAAAGACGAGACTGGCTGAAATGGCCTGAGACGTCACCATAAGGCCATCCTTTTGTGGCTGCGCTTCAGTGCTCTGAAATAACTCCTCCTTAACCTCAGGTGCACCCATCAGTGTCTGCACAGGGAGGGGGAGGCCGAAGATATAAAACACTGAGGAAAGGTGAGGGTACCGCCTCATTACCCATAGAAGAAGCCTCATTTCAACTCTGTGATGGAACAAATTCCTCCTCCTAGGGCTGAGGTACTTAGCCTGATCCATTCAGACATTTTGTGGCTTGCTGAAAGAAAAGCCTCTCGTGGCGTGGCTTTAGAATGCTGGCTTTGTGAAGCTGTTTTCTCTGTAAATAGTTGAGTTTCCTCCTCCTCCTCCTCCTCCTCCTCCTGAAATGCACTTGCTGTCTGTAGCAGAGAGGCAGTGCTTTACAGAGATGCAGAGAGAAATGCGGGGGCACAGCAGCGCATAACCCAGGGCATACCTGTTAAAGCATGAATAGGAGCTGAGGTGTGTAGTACATGCCTGTAACGCTATCTCTAAGAAGGCTGTAAGTTCAAGGCCAGCCTGGGATATTTAGTAAGACCCTGTCTCAAAACAAAATACAAAATGAAGACATTCTGCTGAGTGCAATGGCTTGGAAACGGGATCATTAGATACTGTTATGCACAGACGCTGTGTGTCACCGGATGCCTTTTGGGCTGATTAGTTTTTGTCAATTGCCCTAAACTAAAATCACCTGAATAGTATCCTCACCTGAAGAGTTGTTCTGGTTGTAATTGATGCAGGATGGCTCAGCCCACTGTGGGCAGTGCTACCCCAGGAAGGTGGGCCTGGCCTGTGTTAAAAAAAAAAAAATGCTGAAAAGACAGAGGAAAGAAGCCAGGAAGCAGTTCTCCTCTATGGCTCTTGCCTCTGTTCCTGCTTGTGTTCCTGCCCCGACTTCCCTCGGAGATCCACTGTGATCAGAAGTGCAAGCCACGTAAACTCTTTCTTTCTCCGAGTTGCTTTTGGTCAGTGTTTCATCACAGCACCCGGAAGTAAACTAGAACACCGTCCTAATCATCGACCCAAACGACAGTCTCCTTTCTCTGTGAGGAAGAACAAACGGAAAGAAGTCTTGTTTGTTCTGGAGCACAGTGAGTGCTTCCCTGCCTTATCTTAGGACTTTCTCTGTCTTGTCTGAAATATTTCTATGGTGTTTACCAGCAGTTAAATCCTGGCTTAGATATAGACTATGTCAAGCAACCATATGCTTAACCTCCGTGAGCCTTGGTTAGCCGTCTATTTTCTTCATTATGTTGTAATGATTGACTGACATCACAAATGAAGTGCACAGGATTCACTCTGTCACAGGGCCTCACATTCCCTTCTTTGCACCTCTTATCATGCTCCGAGACTTCACTCCCCACAGCGCTTCGCAATCCGTGTGCTCACTTGATGCTGACATTGACATATGTAACCTTGGCATCTTGTATAGCCACAACTCTTGGCCTTCCCTACCTGGGGCCGTTTTTCTCTGCTGGTTCAGCTTCTCCTCGGCGTCACGCTGCCTAAATCCAATCTCAGCATCTTGCTCTCCTCAGGGTTCAAAGGGTGAGAGGCTGGACAGCAGTTCACAGCTCTTCATAAAGCAGGCGACAGGGAGCTGGCTCAGTGGGTAAACTTGCCACCAGGCCTGATGACTTGAGTTTGATCCCTGAGACCCACATGGTGGAAGGAGAAAACCAAGCCTGACCTCCCTGTGTGTACTGTGGCCTGCATGCGCCCTTCCCACATAAATAAGAACATAAATAAAGACTAAATGAATATACTTAAAATGTTTAAGAGTTTCCATATGACCCAGAAATGTCAAGCCCATGGGGGGAGGATGAAAACACCTGTTCATACAAAGACTTGTACATAGATATTTATAGAAACATTGTTTATAATAGTCCCCAAATAGAGACAATCTAAGATGTCCATCAATGGGTGAATAGACAAATGAGATTTAGTGTGTCCATGTAACAGTACTGAGCAGCCATACAAAAATTATACAATATTGTACAGAACGCAATGTGAGTAAGCCTGAACACGCTGTGTGAGATATCCTACACAGAAGATGGAGTGTCCGGAACAAGCAGGTCCTTGGGGCCAGGAAGTAGATCAGTGGTTGCCGGGGCAGGAGGGGTCCTATGTGAGAACTGGTGGCTTAGGTAATGCAAGAGTTCTGGAATTAGTGCTGATGTCCCACTGTGAATGCACTAGAAATCCCCAAAATGTGCACTTACAAGTGCTTAAGTGATGAAGCTTACTTACATCACACAGATTTTGTCTTATTTCTTAAAAAGCAGATTTCATCAGTGACAGTGACACTGTTCCGAGAGGAAGGGGGAAGGAGTCAAAGACCCAGAACAGTCTTTGTCTCCAGCAACCAAGCCACTCATGAGCAGCACCAGCTAAGGGTCATGAGGCTCTGCCGTGCTCGCTCTGCATACTTAAGGGCTGGCTCTCCTCACTCAACCTAGCAGGCCTTTAGGCAACTTTGCTGGAATAAATTTAAATCTAAACAAAAAGATAAAAGAAAAAAGGAAAGTGGATGGAGATTGAAGGCTACAAAGAGCCAAAGGAAGGACTTGAGGTGGAAGGGAAGTTTCTTAGGAGACACATTTATTATACTCATGATTGCCAAGCTGAATTGAGAGGGCAATAAATCACTCGTTCTGACTGCATTTAATATCTCCCCTGTGCTTTCTCCCTGTCACCCTCTTCCTCCCCCTTTAATCAAAAGCTTGACTGTCAGGGCAAATAGGAACGCTGGAACTTTAATAATGCAACATCTTCTATCCTTCCAAGGACTCAGCCTGAAGCCAGCTTCTTTGAAGGTGGCTGGTCAGATGATGGGGTTAGTGGTGATGAGGAGTCTAGAGACATGTCATGCTCCCCATCCCCCCATAGAGAGCTTATTAATCTTCTGGTTTGGAAAAGAACCTAGGCAAAAAAAAAAATTCCAAAATACCCACCCCCCGACGGGAACAGATCACCATAGCTACAAACTAAAGGAGTCCATGTGTTTCCACTCTGGCTGCTAGAAAGCAAATTTGCTTATCAATGTAGAAGATAGAAAGGAGAGAGCAAGGAGTAGGGTGGTCATAATCTTTTGAAATTTCTCTTAAAATTGTTATTATTATTATTATTATTTTACATTTGTGTGTGTGTGTCTATGTAGGTCAGAAGGCAACTTGTAGGAGTTGGGCCTCTCCTTCCATCAAGCTGGTCCCAGGGTCAACTGACTCATTAATCAGTCTTAACGGCAAGTACATTTATCTACCGAGCTGTCTCATTGGCCCGGAATGTCCCAATTTAGTCAAGCCTTCTTCAAAGTTCTCACGAATAGACCAGGTCAAGTTCAGTTTACTTTTTGGTCTAGTTTAATTCTTTGTAAATCTTTTCTCACTCATCCCCTTTAATCCTGGTCAGCCCTGAACTCACAGAGGTCTACCTGCCTTTGCCTCCCGGGTGCTGGGATTACTGGTGTGCACTGCCACACCATTTTTAAATAGCGTATTTTCAAGATGGAAGATGGTGTCTTCTGGTCCTCTGTTGCACATAACACACTCCAAAAACAAGCAAGGAGAGCTATTGTACTCTGTAGCTGCATTAACTTTCCAGCATATCACCGCTGTGTGGCTTGAACAACAGAAATTCATTCTTTCAAATCTTTCATTTGCTTTTCTTGCCTGTGTATGTGTGTTTGCATATGGACGTATGGCTGCTCATGCACAAATGTGCTTGTGTATAAAGGGGCCTAAAGTTTATGTCAGGTGCCTCTTCCATGACTCTCTGCTTTATTTATGAAGGCAGGATCTCTTACTAAACCTAGAGCTTGCGAATTCCAGGTAGTTCCAGCTATCCAGCTCACTCAATGATCCTGCCTCTGTCTCGTAAGAGCTGGGACCTTAAAGCCATGTATTCCTCTTCCCTGGCCAGCTTTTGTGCTGATGAAGGCAGTAGATCTTTCTCCGTTCTTTCCTTTCTTGGTTGTGCTTGGTTTGGGCTTCATGTTCAAAAGAGAACAGTGGTAGGCAGGAACACGGAAAGCATCTCCAGTGTGTGTCATAAAGATGGTGGGCAGGAACACCATCAGATGTGCCCAGTTTTCTCCAGCAAAGTTTAACTTAAGAAGAAGGAAACTCCATCTGGAAGTATCTTAAAGCAGGGGTTTCCCTGTAAGTGGGGCCTGCTTTGCTTAGCAGCTAACAGCTCTGCTGTTGTGTATGAGAGTTGAACAAAGGTCATTTTTAAAAACACTTCTTTATTTTACTTTGTGTGTATGGCTGTTTTGCCTGTGTGTATGTCTGTGTACCACAGAAGAGGATGTTGGGTCCTCTGGAACTGGGATTATAGACATTGTGAACCGTCACATGGGTGCTAGGAACTGAACCCAGCTCCTCTGCAAGGGCGACAAGTATTCTTAGCAAATGAGCCACTTCTCCAGACCCAAAGGTTATATCTCCAGATAATATTTCTATTAACTCTTTGAGAATTTCATAGAATGGATTTGGGTCATATTCACCCTCCCTGCCAACTCCTCCCTGATCCATCCCCACCTTCTTATTCTCCCAACTTGTGTCCTCTCTCTTTTTTTAACCCATCGGTTTGTGTTGTCTCTATCCTGTTGTGTGTGTGTGTGTGTGTGTGCCTCCCCTTGACAGTGGTCAACCCACCCTCAGAGGAGACTGATTCTCCCTCTCCCAGAAACTACCAATTGCCGATAGCTCCTCGGCTAGAGGTGGGCCTTCATGTTCATCTTCCCTTCCACACTGGGATTTTGTCAAGCTCGAGCTTTTGCTGGGCTTGTGGGTGTTGTCAAAACCACTGTGAGTGCCTATCTGCAACTGACCTGCTGTGCCGGCAAAACAGTGTTTCCTCAGAGTCTTCCACTACCTCTGGCTCTTACAGTCTTCCTGCCCCAAGGTCGTTTTCCTTAGTAGACTATTTCCTACTTCTATGTAACATCCTATGGATAAGCACACAAGTCCTTCCTTGTGTATAAGCGTTTTCAAAGCTACATTATTTACATTAATCAAAACTTAAACTGCTTAGACCTTTATTGACAGGATAATGGTGTGCACAAGGGTTAACCCTACAGGCATGCTTTACTCAGAGCCAGGATACCCCCGAGGTCTTCAGTACTGAGTCTTTTTCTGGTTCTTGGGAAGTGATCTCTGATTGTTTTTGAATTATCCCACCTTTGTATACCTAAAGCATTGGTCTGTAACAGCAGTCTATACCAAGAGTTGGACTCACAGCAAAAGCCTGTGGCTTGGGTCATTGTGTCCATCCGAAATGACTGGCGACTGAGTAATTGTCTGTCACACTGGTGCTGTATGCCCACATGCCTAAATGCCAATAAATAGCCAGGCAGTTTAGGTGAGCTTCCCTGGTTGGCAGCACATGACGTGTTGACATGTGTCATTGCTGGAAGGATAGAGTACTGGCCATGCTACCCCACTGGCAAAAATAGCTATCGTTCCCACAAACCCAACCACGTGGACTTCTTCATCACGCCAATTAGAATCTGTATCTTTATATAGGAATAAAATGTAACGGTGAGCAAAACAGCTTTTCTGAGTTCTCTGAGTCTTTCTAGCATATCATTGAACCTGAGGGTGAGCTTGAGGACCCCAATACAAATGCAGATTTGAATCTAGGTGCTTAGGTAGATAGAGATGTGTTTGTACACATAGATATATATGCATTTATATGGTGGGGTGCTTTATGAGAATGAACTATATTCAGAGCAACATGGATAATTTGCACTAACAATGCTGACACACATTTAAAAAGCATAGCGTGAATCAATTTGTATAAAGTAAGAGAACTGCAGTCATGACTATCTGTGATGCTGGATAAGAACTGACTGATCCTTGAGCAGCTGTGACTGGAGGAGAAATGGGGAAACTTCTAGATGCTGGGAATATTGTTTCTTGATCTGAGCATTGGTTTGAAATGGTTTAAAAGATTCATTACTTATACATATTCATTCCTGCATATGTATTATTGTTTAATAGCACAAGGGTTGAAGGATGTTGGATCAAATAGAGAAAACCTGGAAAGGCTGGATAAGCTGGTTTAACCACACATTCACTAAAGAGCTCCCAGTCTCACTACAGCCAGAGCTACTAAAGACCCCACCGCTGCCATACGGAACATCTGACAGACATCTCTTCGGCCACTATTGTTATGGCTACTGGGAATATGGCCTCTAAATATGAGTTGGTTGTGGTGTATATGCCAGTAGGATGTGCTGAAGAGGTGGAGACAAGGGGATCACCAGTTTGAGGCTGGCCTGGGTTGTACCGTTAGGGTGGGTACTAAAATAGCACGATTGAGTAAAGGTGATTGCTTCCAAGCCTGCTGACCCGAGTTGAGTGCCTGGGAACCAGATCATGGAAGGAGAGGACCAATTTTGCCCTTTGACTTCCACACTCATGCACTGGTAGACATTTGGATGCACAAACACACACCCTAACGAGAACCGGTGTAGGCATCCGTGTTCTTACTGCTGTGTCCTGTCCCTAGAATCAACTCAATGTGCTTCTTCTTAGACTTCTTAGACTAAATCTAGCTATTGGTAAAGGTCCTGGCCTCCTTGTAGGATCTTAGAGACTCTCATTGTGATATCAAAGATGATAGAAAAAATAAGAGACTGGCATTGTGGTTTCTGTAGTAAGAAAGGCTCTACATCACTGGCAGAAGTCAGAGATGCCAGGTAGCCAAAACAATGAGACTTGCCATTCAAGATATTTTGTGAGTCGAGACAAAAATTGAATTCAAAATGTTTATTGACGTCCAACTATATGTTGGGTACCAAGTTAGAGGCTTCCAGAGAGGGAGGGAGGAATATTATAGGAACACGGGAATATTCAACAACTATCAAGATAGAACCCGGATTATCTTCCACCTACAAAAAACCTACCAGGCATACAAAAAAATAGTAAAACAAAATTCATAACAGGGAAAACGATCATCTATGGACACCAACTCGCAGATTTGGAATTAAAAGATGACCTTGAAGCGGCGGTTATGACATAACAGTACTCGGTCAGTTTGAAACATTAAACCATAAAGTGAAAAACACAAACGAAAGAACCAAGCGGGGCTGCTGGAGATGGAAATGGAAACGACTGAGACGAAAAGGTAGATTGGACGGGGCCAACAGCAGGTTTGACACCGTTGGAGACTTGTGAATTGAAGATAAAACAAGAGTATACAAAAGGAACAAAAGAATTAAACAAACAAACAAACAAACAACAAGCTCTGCAGAGCAACATAATACATTGTTACTGGGAACTCCAATTGAAGAGGATGAAATGTCCATTTTTGGTGAAAACTATAAATATGCAAATTCTACAGTTGATGAAAACTATAAATATAAACAAAACACTATAAATAAAATCCAAGTCTGATGAATAATAAGTACAAGAACTGTGAAATAAGAGACATATAAGCAAATTCAAAACCAGCTCTGAGGCCTGGGGGTGTACAGCAGCTGTCGGGGTGCTCACCTAACGTGCAGAAAGTCCTGCATTCAACTTCCAGCACCACAAACTGGGCATGGATCTCTGTGCTCATGAGGTTGGAGGCAGGAGGATCAGGGTTCAAGCCAGCCTCAGCTACTTAGGAGTTTGAAGCAACCTGGGATCCATGTTTAAAAACATCAGCAACAGCCTGGGGCAGCTCAGTGTCCAAGTGGGTTCCCTAGTAGGGGGAACAGGGACTGTCTCTGACATGAACTCAGTGGCTAGTTCTTTGATCATCCCCTCCCTTTAGGGGGGAGAAGCCTTACTAAGCCACAGAGCAGGACAATACAGCCAGTCCTGATGAGACCTGATAGGTAGGGTCAGATGGAAGGGGAGGAGGACCTCCCCTATCAGTGGACTTGGAGAGGGGCATGGGAGGAGAAGACGGAGGAAGGGAGGGTTGGGAGGGGATGAGGGAGGAGGCTATAGCTGGGATACAAAATGAATAAATTGTAATTAATAAAAAATAAATTAAAAAACATCAGCAACAAATTACCAAAGACAAAAATCTGAAATGATTTAGAATGGGGAAAGAGCCTTTTAAACTCACTGGACATATCTGGGACTGTGTTCTGGCATACAGTTTTGGTAATATTTTTAGGTGCTTCTATAATCACACAATCTAGAAAGATTAGAAGGAAAGGAGTTGGGAGGTAAGAGACAAAGAGGAGGGGTTTTAAGGTTTGTCAGTGAGTCTGAGTTTGGCAGATCTGAACTAGGGCTATGAAGATTTGAGTGGAGATTTAAAAATTAAAATTACCATAACTTGGAGACTGTATGTGACTAGCATACTGCTTATGGGGTTCTGGTTGGTAATATTAAGAGTCATTGATTTAAGAGGAGAGATTATGATTTAATTTTAAACATGCTGACTCTAGGAGACATACAGTTTCTCCGTGTAAACCTGGGCAAGATGTCTGACATACAGTTACAGGTTTAAAAGACACTAACACAACAGACTCAAGGTCTTAAAGTCCTCTAGCCTCCTTATGACATCATTCCTTTTATTTTATGATTTATTATCTTAATGTTTTTAAGACAGGATTTCATGTAGCCCAAGGCATTTTTAAACTCTCTAAAAAACTGAGGTTGGCCTTGAACACCTGATGGTACCACCTCGGCCTCTAGAGTACTGGGATTGCAGGTATATACCACCGTGCCCAGACATCATTATCCCTAATATAGTCAAATAAAATATCCTGGATTCTAATTCCACGTACATGCGCGCAAGAAGTCTAACAGCATAAACATTCCAGTGCAAAGTTGGGAGCGGCTAGGACCCAGACTTCTGACAAGAGCAGTACTGACTAGCTGCTATTCTTTTAGCTACTGGGATCAGAGAAGGGGCCTGAAGGCCAGGGCCCAGTCCTCTGAGAAGAAGCCTGAGTCCTCTGAGTGCCTGAGAAGGGATGGCCATGATGCTGTCTTGGGGAATGGTGACAATCTGCACAACAGAGACACTTTCTATGCTGAAACAAATTGCTGCACTGGGGTGGTTCTCATGATGGACAGGAAGCAAAAGTGGAACGCGAAGGCACAAGTTCTGTCTCATGCGTTCAGGCTCACAGCTGCTTTCCATTGGAAAGCCTCATGGGAAAAAAAGCTGGCAAATCAAAAGTTAGTTTTAGAATGCCAGCATTGCTGAGCATAGAATAGCATGTTTAGAATTGAGAGCCAGCAACTGAAGGCTGGTACACCCACTTCCGGGAGAGGATGGGTAGGCATCTTATTGCTGTCATTGCTCTGAGCAGGAATTGTCAGTCCAAGCCAAGGTTTTGCTTTGCTAGGGGGTTTACACGAGTCAGAGTTTTGCTCTGTATCTCAGGCTAGTTTAGACTCACAGTGATCCTCCAACTTCAGCCTCCCAGGTGTAGGCATGTAGCTACCATTCCAGGGACGCCCACCATGGAGCATGTAGGCATGAGCCACTGGCATGGTCATTCTGTGCCTGCCTAGTGGTCATTTGAATCTGGTTGTGTTTTCCAAAGCAAGAATAAAGCATGGTTTCTTCCCGTGACCCCTTCCTTTCCGGGGACAAGATACACTCTGCATTTGAAGACAGATCCTTCGCTAGGATAACCATGAGATGGGAGGCTACAAAGGATTGCTGTGTCTGGGGTATGCTTGGCCCCTCTGAAAGTGATGGGGAAATCTCATTGCCCTTCTCACAAAATTCTCACTCCCAGGACTGAGTGGTTATCATGTCTGTATGTGAACCAGCTCTTCCAGCAGTGGTTCAACCAGTGGATCGCAACCCATGTAGGGGTCACATATCAGATATCCTGTATATCATATGTTTACAGTTACAATTCATCACAGCAGCAAAATTACCGTTGTGAAGTAGCAACGGAATACTGTTGTTGTTGTTGGGGGTCATAACAATGTGAGGAACTGTATTAAAGGGTCACAGTATTAAGAAAGTTGAGAACCACTGAGTTCTAGAGGCTCCTAAGTTTGAACACCCAAGTCCAAATAAAAGGTCGTGGACTTTTCAGGGGGTGGAGCCTCTCTGGAGGCTGTGTGTCCCAGGAAGCCTGCCTGGAGGTCTTAAAGATCTGTCTTCCCAGGCCCTTAGAGAGAGGTTCTGCTTCCTGCCCCCTCCCCTACCTGTCACCTGGTTGCAGTCTCCTTCTGCCTCTTTGGTTAAGATAGCCTTTATCTCTCCTTATGTCTACAGCCATAAAAGACTCTTCTTTCTTTCTTTCCTTCCTTCCAGCAAATAATTTTTTCTTTAAAAAAATTTTTTTTACACTTTATTCATTATATATCCCGATTGAGGCTCCCTCCCTCAACTTCTCCCGCTCCTATCCTCCCTCCGCCCCCCCATCCCCTTCCTTTAGTCCACTGAAAGGGTGAGTTCTCCTCCTCTGCCATCTGCCCATAGCTTACCAGGTCTCATCAGGACTACCTGGATTCTCTTCCTCTGTGGCCTGGCAAGGCTGCATTGCCAGGTGCAAGTGATCAAAGAGCAGGCAATTGAGTCCATGACTCGGGCACCCACATGGAGACTGAGCTGCCAATCAGCTACATTAGAGCAGGGGGTCTAGGTCCTCTCCGTGCATGGTCCTTGGTTGGCACATCAGTCTCTGCAGGACCCCCTGGGCTCAGACTTTTGAGCTTTGTTGGTCTCCCTGTGGGGCTCCTGTCCCCTCCGTGTCCTTTTATCCCCACCCCCACCTTCTTCCATAAGACTCCCTGCGCTCTGCCCAAAGTTTGGCTGTGAGTCTCAGCCTCTGCTGCAATCTCCTGTTGGGTGGAGCCTTTCAGAGGACCTTCTCTAATAGGCTCCCATGGCCCTCAGAGGGTCTTCCTTCTTTCTTTAAGCTGTTTTTGTCAGCTATTTTGTTACAGCAACAAGCAGTTAGATGCCAGCAGGCTGTCACAAAGCACGCCCACTCTACCCCCTCCCCATCCTTGAAACTTGCCTTTTTCACATGCTTGCCTGCTAACCATGACTCAAAGCAGCAAGAAACCTTCACCAGAAGCTCAGCAGATGTTTGCACCATTTATTTTGACTTCAGAACAATAGGCCAAAAGGTCCCTCTTCCCGATGTAGACATATTGAGTAAATCTCCTTTTTCTGTTGCCCTGTTAACTTGCCTTAATTGGTTAATCAAAGGTGGCCAAACCTGCCTTGTTGGGTTACAGGCTTCAAACCTGGTAACACGTTTGCTCTTATAGCCTACTCCATATTGGGTACCTTTAAAGCAACTGAAAACTGACTAAGACAAACGTGTTCTCTAGTTATCCCGGTGTTTAAAATTAGCACGATGAAATTCTTCATTCCTTAGATGTTCCAGCCAATCTGACGCATATTAAATTTCAAATGCTAGTCTCTGCATTACATCTGCCTCCATCAGGAGCAAGAACCCAGTGCCAGACTGAGAAACTCAGCGGCGCTTGGCAGAGTTAGCTGCCAAATGGAGGCACCTGCTACAAAGCCACCTCCTTTCAAAACAAAACAAGAAAGTTCCTAATAAGGACAAGAGTGGAAGAAATCCTGCATATGGAACCTGAAAGCTGTGCACCTGCCGTGTGGGGGCGGGAGCCAGTTTTTACACAGATATACCTGAAGAGAGTCATAAAAATGTTAACTTTCCAGGAAGGAACAAAGATAGGCGAAGAGAGCTTGTGCCTCTCTGTGACTATTGAGCTGTCGCAACACTGAACGGGGTCTCACACTGGGGAAGGGGAAAGCTAGGGCCCTGTGGCCAGCCAGGGCAGGAGCTTGTACCTCAGAAAATTTCACACAGTGCTGACCACATGCAGGATGGACCATGAGGCAGGAGCCAAAACAACGATGGAGGAACTAGGTCTGCTTAGTCCCAGCATGCCTCTCGCCTTCTGCCCAACCCTAATCCTCATGTCAGGACCCGAAGTCACCACACCGCTTTCTTTGTTCTCGCTGGACAAATCGTTTCTCATTTTCACTACTATTTG
The DNA here is from genome assembly GCF_030254825.1 of Meriones unguiculatus. Classification (NCBI taxonomy): domain Eukaryota; kingdom Metazoa; phylum Chordata; class Mammalia; order Rodentia; family Muridae; genus Meriones; species Meriones unguiculatus. Next base: position 45,554,082 of record NC_083354.1, read on the forward strand.
TCTCATTAACCGCCACATTGAGGATGGGTGCCTGAGCCCAGCTTGTTAGGAATGCCAGACTTGGAGCCTAAAATCTCCAGGAACAAAAGCACACAGAGGAAAGTCCTTGGGGAGGAGAAAGCCTTGATGGACTCTTGAAAAGCAGGCTGCTTTCTGGATTTACAGCCCCATAAATAAATCGGCAACACACACTGCCTGCTGCAGGTTTAAGCTGCTTTGCCAGTTCTGAGGAGGCGCAGCAGTAACAGCCCTTTGTTGTCCTTACCTGCCTCTTTGACCTTACATGCTTTTTGAACTTGACAAGCCCAGAGTTTAAAACGCAGCTCTCATTGTGGAGCAACTCAGAATCACAAGATGTCAGATCTAGACAGGACCTTGGAGCAGGAGAAATTGTAAAGGGATAAAGGGAACTCACAAGCAATAAAGAAAAAAAGATGTTATAACTATAAACAAAGGCACCTGGAGAGAGAGTTGTGCGTGTGTCTGAAAACCAACATGAGGGGAGAAAAGATATTGTTTGCAATAGTCCAAGGAAATAACTCAAAATAAAACTTTCTTAACAAATAACTATGAATTAGAATGGGAATTGTTTTGGAATGCTGAAGATAGAAAGTTCCTTCCTTTCGATGGAATGTGTTATACCATTGAGCAATACAGGGGTTTTTCATCTGGCAGACTTAAGCATAACGTACCTAAGTTCTGAGGCGTTATTACTCAGAATGTTATAAAAGTAGAGAGGTAGAGCAAGTCTGGACAGGTGTTGTTCCGGTCACAGAGCCAACAGTGGGTTACTAGCAAGGACAACCTGCCTACCCTTCCCCCGGAGTCAGCTCCTGCTGGTCCGCCTAGCACTTCTCGGTATTCTGCTTACAGGCTAGCACGCAGGCGTTCATTGATGACCTCACAGAATCGAAACTGCGTGTGCTAAATTGCCTCTTTCATGGTTATTTATTTCCATCTTCCAGTGAAGGCTTTTATGCTATTGATTGGCATGCTGACAAGTACTACATCAGGAAAACAGGCGATGAGCTTGGCCTGAGGTTACAAGACCAGAAGGGCACAGGGAGGAGGAGGCCAAAGCGACTTTTCAGTTGGGAGCATGGGCTCTGTTTACTGTGCGAATGAAGACGACTTTGGTCACACACCTGTGACCACACTTCAGGCACAGAAATCCAGACCTAGAATAGTTCACTAGTGACCAGGGCTTTTAACTAGAAAGGCTGACATCGTAACAATCGGCTGGCATACTTTTCAGCTGGGTTTTATTTTATAAGTTCCTATGTTTATCTACTGTGTGCATTTTGTTTACAGGTAAAAGATCCAAAAACAGCCATGGAAACGGTAGTGCACGATGGTTAAAAAGTTGGGACTTAGGGTCACATAAACTGGATTGGGCTCTTAAGGGGATCACTTACTTCCCCTGAGCTTTCAGGCACGTAGTAATCATTTGACTTGTTTGATGCCTGTTCCTACTTTGCAGGACAGTTACAAGATGTTACAAATCAGTGGATTCCAGCCTTCCTAATGCTGCCACCCTTTGATACAGTTCCTTACGTTGTGGTGACCCTCAACCACAAAATCATTTTGTTTCTACTCCATAACTGTGATTTTGCTACTTTCATGAATCATAATATAAATATCTGAGGTGCACAACATCCGATTGATCTTTGATCCCTGTGGGGGTCATGACCCACAGGTTGAGAACCCCTGGTATAAATGAAAGCCACAAGCAGAGCTTGATACAGAGTCAGTCATCGATAGATGATGGCAATTAAGATCAAATGTGAATGTTTGAGAACAATTTAAGCTTTTACACTTTATTTATTTACACGTATGTATGCGGGTACACAAATGCCATGGTATACGTGTGAAAGTGAGAAAACAGCTTTCTGGACTTGGTTCTCTCGTTCTACCACGTAGGTCCCAGGGTTTGAACTCAGGGCCACTGATTCATCTCACTTTCTTAGTTAGGGTTACTATTGTTGTGATGAAACACCATGCCCAAAAGCAACTTGGAGAGGAAAGGGTTTATTCGGCTTACACCTCCACATCATAGCCCATCATTAAAGGAAATCAGGACAGGAAATCAAACAGGGCTGGAACCCAGAGGCAAGAACCCCCGATGCAGAGGCCATGGAGGGGGCTGTTTACTGGCTTGCTCAGCCTGCTTTCTTATAGAGCCAGGACCACCAGCCCAGGGATGGCCACACCCACAATGGACTGGGCCCTCCCCATCAATCACTAATTAAGAAAATGCCATACAGGCCTGCCTGCAGCCTGATCTTAGGAAGGCATTTTCTCCATTGAGGTTCCTTCCTCTCAGAAGACTTCAGCTTGGGTCAAGTTGACACAAAACTACCCAGCACCTCAGCAAAGAATAACCTAAACATTTATTTGAGCCTTGGGAGCTTACAATCCAGCTTGAAGGCAGAAACTGACATTTCTATAAAAAGTGTTACTGTAGAAATTCAGATAAAGTATATTCCGAAGTATTTATTTCCAGCAGGAGTGAGAAGCTTTGCAGAAAGTCTTATGAAAGATGAAACACCTGAACTATTAAGAAAAGTCAGCAGTAGATTGTCTTTGTGCATGTGTGCATGGTGATGACAACGAGGCATGGATAATCACACCATTTGAAGTTGTCCAGGTTGCTGTGTGTTGGGGGGGGGGGTTGGCTCACAAAATCCACCTGTTGAAGTCAGAGCTGCCTGGACCTTGGAATGTGACTTTGGAGACAAGAAGACCAAGCAAAGGCAAAGGCCACCTGCAGGCAGAGGGAAAGCAGGCCCTACCTCCTGCAGGACCTTGGTCTTACAGGTCTCCTGACCCGTGAAAGCAAAAGTGCCTAAGCCCCCAGGCTGTGTGGTATTCTTAGCAAACACATGCAGGCCTCTGGTAGGTCTTAATTAATCTTTTCCACAAAGTTAGTTTATTTACATCTTTTTCTTTTCATTTTAATATTTATTTGTTCATCTATGTATTTGTTTATTTGTTTATTTATTTTGTTTTATACAGGGTCTCAACTTTGCAGCCCAGGCTGTCCTGAAACTCACTCCGTAGAACAAATTAGCCTCAAACTCTTGGCTGTTTTCCTGAGTGTTGGGATTGGAGTTACAAGCCACCACACGTTACTTGTTCACATCTTAACCACAAACCTTTATCAAGAGCTTTTGAGAGATTAGGGTAGGGTCTTAGCCTGGGCTGTCTGGAATACATAACACTACTGCTTCAGCCTCCTATGCACTGGGAAGGAGAGGTGGCTGTAGACAGAGAGAGAGGAGGAATGAGGAAAGCGGGGGGGGGGGGGGAAGGAGGAAGGGAGGGAGGAAGGAAGGAAAGGTGTGTGCACTGAGGAAGGGGCTCTTTATTGTTATCATCTCTTTAAATGTGCCGTGGGCATGTATGCATGATCATGTGTTCGAAAGTGCACGTGTGTACAGAGCATCGTGCACTCAAGGCTGGCCTCACACTCACCATGTAGTCAGGGATGAGCTCAAGCTTCTGATCCCGCCTCCATTTCCCAAGTGCATGGGACTGCAGGTACAGGCCACCTCACCTGTTTTTTCGGTAGTGGGTATGGGGCCCAGAGCTTAATGCCAGGCCAACACTCTCCCTATCTACTGAGTTATAGCCTTAGTGCTTATTTGAGACAAGGTCACTGTAGCCCAGTCTAGCCTGTAATGCACAGCAATCTTCCTGCTTCAGCCTTCCTAGCATTGGGTTGTCATATGTAACCACCATGCCTGAGTAATAATACTGCTTTTCATGTCACTCCAGGTTTAGTGGACTGGCTTCATGAAGAAGGGACATAGCTAAGGAGGAAGAAGCCAAGGGGATCATAATTTAAATACAGCAGTTTAGAAAACCTCTTCAAGCCGGGCTTATACAGCACATGCCTGTAATCCCAGCACCCCGAGAGGCGGAGGCAGGCGGATCTCTGTGAGTTCAAGGCCAGCTTGGTCTACAAGTGGAGTTCAGGACAACTAAGGCCACAACACAGAAACCCTGTCTCAAAAACAAACAAACAGAAAAGAAAAGATAAAAGAAAACCTCTTCAAGGAAGTATTATTTAAACCAGGGCCAATTGAATGAAAACAAACACGATTTCACACAGGCAGAAATTAAAAAAAAAAAAAAAAGTACACATCCCAAGAAACAAGAGAATGTGAGAAAAAATATACTCCATTCTTCTGCAAAAATAATGTTTTAGTTGTGGCCCAAGTGCTTCCTGAAGGTTCTCAACCAAGCTTGCTGCTTCCAACCCTCTTTCCAGAACCACTGATCTGCCAATCCCTAAATCAGGGTGGAGTGGGGAGGAGGGAGGGTGTCCAATGTACAAACCAACAGTTTCCTTTGATCTTTGCCTTAGGCTTCATCTTATTTCTTCTGTTAGGTAGATGCTGTTTGCTCTGTTCACTGGCTTCCACATTTTGTAACTATTTGTGGTCAGTACTGGGGGTAAAATGTTGACTGAGTGATAGCTCAGCAGTTAAGAGCATTTGCTGCTTTTGCAGGGGACCTGGGTTCAGTTCCCAGCCACCTACATAGTGCCTTACAACTTCCTGTAACTCCAGATCCAGGGCATCCAACACCCTCTTTTGACATCCAAAGCCTCCAGCACACACACACACACACACACACACACACACACACACGCACACAATGGAGACCGAGGTGAGTGTGGTTACTGGAATACATGCACCAATGGAGAAGCCAGAGAGAAATAAGTAAAGCAATTAATTTAATAACTAAGTGAATATTAGAAAAGTAACAAACACAACAGAAAAATTGTTAAACACTTCAGTGTGGGTTATTGGGCAAATTCTTGTAGCCAGGGCTTTAAAACAGAAGCTTTAAAGGAGAGGTGATATTGACTGATTTTGCATTAAGAAAGAGGTACCAGGCTCTTGATAATCAAAATGGGGTGCATGGGACACCCACATCACTGCAGAACTTGTTATAAATGAAGACTCTTGGGTGCTACCCTGAGACCTCCTAGGAGGAAGAGTGCATTTGAAAGGCTAAGAAACATTTCACTAGAATCCTGAACCATTCCAAAGGCTTTAACAGATAACACGCTTTACAACTCTTGAATCTCTTATCTTGTGTCTTTTGAAAAAAAAAAAATCCTCTTAGGGCTGGGGATGAGCCTTAGTGGTAGAGTGCTTGCCTGGCATGTACAAGGAACTGGTTGCATCCTTAGTATTATGATAGAAAATTATATTCCTGGTACTAGTTATCGACAGTAAAGAACACTTCATGAAGGGACTATTGTAATCGGACATTGTCATAGGGGACAGAGGCTGGGCTCGAGTCCAAATACAATAAGGATAGGAAGAAATGTAGTCAATGAGCAGGTTCGATATCAGTGAGTGGAAAATCACTGAGAGGAAACATCAGGTCTAGAGGATCCTTTGTTAGATGGACTCAATTGGATTTTTGCAGGAGGCAGCCTGGGTGATATTGAGGGCAAAGGATAAGGAATTTAATAAGGCAGCGACAGAGAGGCACGGTTTCCGCTGTAATAACCGAGCAGAATTCTTGGTAAAAGTGGACTAAGCAGGCCCGAGGTAGAGCCCACAGTTGGCGTCCAGTGAGAAAACAAGAATAAAGGCCTCAGAGGAACCTGAGTTTGGATAGACACATTGTCAAATGAAGGTCAGAGAATCTAGCGAATGGAGAAACAAGGCAATCATCTTAGGAGCAATGTCTTCATAGCCAAAGCAAGGCTTGAACTCAGGCTCTTCTATTCTTAGGTTCCCAAGTGCTGTGCTTCAGCTGGGTGTCCTTAAAAGACATGAAGAACTATTCAGACATTGTCATAAAAAGGATCCTGTGTGAGGAGCAGTATGCCAAGTGAGAAACTCGGAGTAAAGTTTGGGGATTGTGCTGAGAAGTGGAGATTGAAAGAAGGGTTCTGGGAGTAGTGGCCGAAGAGCCTCTTACAAATGCAGGAGTGGGTGTGTTTCTGGGAGAACAGCTTATGACTGCACAGCGGGCCAGAGAGCAGAGAATCAAATGGCCGAAGCCTGGAAGAAGCTTTGGACCTTGAGAATCTCGTGGCCTTCCCTGGGAAAGTGAGCCTTGCTAGGATATCAGGCCCACAGTGGTGTGGCACCAGAGTTTGAACAGGAAAGGGAAGAATGACATCACCCAGCAACTGGCAAACATTTGCTTGAAACCATACAGAGACATAACCCATGGCTCCCAGAGGTACTGGACGAGAAATGTGCAGAAGACATAAAGGAAACCCTGTAGACACAGAGGAAAACATAAACTAGCATAATTTGGGCTATCTTGATTGTAACCAGTCTGGATTCAGAAACCAAAGGGATGTGAGAAAGCTCAAGGGGGCCTACACTCTGTGTATAATCATTATGCATAATTAATCACGTGCTCCTTTAATATGTCTGTTGATCGAGAGGAAAGTCTGATGAACAACAGATAAGGCTCAGACCCTGGCCCCAAGGCTGGATGGGAAGATGTCTACAGCCAAGGGGCAGCAGACTGGTAAAACAGGTCCTTTTACGAAGTTGATAAGTAGGATCAAGTCATATGTATTTTCATTTCCAGGTGGCATATGCATCACCTGAGGATAGTGTGATCTTGCATTTTTCACAAGCCCCAGGACCAGAGGACACTGATGCTGCTGGCCCGTGGGCCTTTTGGAATAGCACGGCTTTAGGCAACACCTAACACGTATCTTGGGGGGGGGGAAGTAAATATCCCTGAATTTATTTATTATTGTTGTTGTTGTTATTATTAACCACTGGGTCCTCTCTCCCCACACCCAGCCTAACTCTCACTCTAAGAACTGAAAAATGAACACACCCACATGCCCCTGTCTTTTACACTCAAGATGTCAGCAAGAGAGACAGACTGACCCTATGGTGATTGTTGCTCATGTTATTAAGCCTCTGCCTAGTCCGTGCACCAATATGAAAACTGCTTGTGATCCAGCCAAAGTGGGGGGGGGGGTGTTTACATATGTATGTAAGGGAATTTCCTATTGCATTGAAACACACACACACAACACACATGTGAAGGAGCACAGGATTATAAGATTTGCCATAAAAAACAACCTTTCTACTGTCTTCCTTTCAAATTAAATCATCCACCGTCTCCTTCAGGCTCCCCTAGCCTACTCAAACAGTAAGCTTCCTGGTGGCTCCTCGTGTTTCTTTAAAGAATTTGTTTGTAGTTAAATCACTGAGGCTGTAGAGACTCTGCCTAAAAGCAACCACACTGAAGATACAGGTAGGCAGATTATGCTGGGGAGTGGCTTGCACAGGGCTGTGGATCCTCGAAGTCCTGGTTTAAGGCTTCCTTCTCTAACTTGAAGGGGGGAAGGCCCTGTGGTAGAAGGTGAAGGCAGAGCTGTGGTTTCCGGCCCATCGACTGACAGTTGATCTCTCTGTGTTAGTGCCAGAGCTGATAGTGTCACGGCAACGTGATAAGAGGAACTGAGTGAAAGTTTGAGAGCCATCTGATACTAAGTCAAGACTTGTCTGAGAGGACAGGAGTTAATGGGGATACCTGAGAACCCTGATAGCTATGGGGGCCTCCTCATGAAGAAGCAGCTATAAGAAAAGAGATGGCCTTTGGTTTGGGGGAACACACCAACCCTGGGGAAACGCATTTACAAATGTGTGATGAGTGGAAGCTCTCAAACAGGGTGGTCTCTGCAGGAGCCATCCCTTTACTTCCACACCCCTGCTTGGCAGCTCCAAGTGAAGGTCCTGGCCTAGCGGCATCAGCACCTCCAGAAACGTAACAGGGGCCAAAACTTGCTGCTCACCCCAGACTTAACTGAATTAGAAACTTGGAGGGTAACGCTCTCACAGACCTGCCAACGGACCACACAGGCGATTCTCACATGTGTTCAAGTTTGACTCTAAACCAGTGCTTCTAAACCTTCCTAGTGCTGTGACCCATTATTACAGTTCTTCGTGCTCTGGTGACCGCCCCTCCATAAAATTATTGTTGGTGTTATTTCATAACTGTCATTTTGCAATTGTTATGAATTGTAATTTATTTATTTATGGAGATAGAAGCTTGCCAGAGGGGATGAGACCCACAAGTTAATAACCACTGGGTCTAAACTCTGCAGAAAAAATATCATTATTTCTTAAATAGTTTTATTGGTACTGAGCTATTGTTAAATCTGAGACATTAACATGTGAAATGAGAAATCTAAAGTCATCAAAGGTTATGCAGCTTAGAGAACAATTAGATGTGGAATTTTCTGAGTTGTGGATGAAATTGGGGATGTCCAGGGATTCTCTATGTTGCTTTTAGGAAAGTAAAAATGTCCCCTACGTAGCTGTAGGCTAATCATTCCCTCTGTGGTATGGGCTCTAAGAAAATGCCCTGCATAGTTGCAGGTGGAGTTTAATCTTGCTATGAGGTGGAATCTGACACTGTCGTTACTTGTCCTGATGAGCAGGGTTAAATGTCTCCCATTCCCCTCTGCTGATCCCATTTAACCCTGTCCTTGGGAGAGAGGCGGAGGCCAGGCCAGCATCTGCAGATCAGGAGGGATGAGAGCGATTTCACAGTAGACTTTATAATAAAAAATGGCTTTCGTGTTCTGGGCTAGCAGCTTCTCCATCATTCTGCTTGCCTGCTCGTCACTCTATTTCTAGATTGGATTAATTCCCAGAAAGTGGAGTCATTTTCCTGATGGAATGTCTTAGCACCGATTGGAAGGACAAGGAGATTAGTGAGGTTTTAGTTTTTGTCCTGATGAAGTTTGGAAAAAAAAAAAATCAAAGTATCCTGGAGATGTATCCTGGAGATACATTTTCTACGGTCCTTTTCTGATCCCCAACCTGAGTTTAACTCTTGGGTTCCATTCTTTTTCCATTCTTCTCTTCTCTTTCTTTCAATAAGTTTGCAATTGTGTGCATTGATGCAGCACCCTAACTGTGCTAACTGTGTGCAATACACATGGCAGAAAACTCACATTTTCATCCCCTCTTCTCTAATATTTGAAAAGGAGAAAACTAATCCCTCACCACTATTTGGCCTTTCAGTGTTGTTGCTTTTCTAGTCAATAAATAAATAAGTAAATAAAACAAACAAACAAACAAAAAAAGGTGGTTTAATCCACTTATTAAAAAGCTGGCAATTCTTAGAAACTAAAGAGAACACAAGATTGTCCTCTCACAGTGGGGATGCAGCCTCACTTTTCTAGATATTTGGTGCCTGCTGGCTATTTTTCTATAGAGGAGACGACAAGGGGTGGGGCCGAGCCGTGCACAGTAGCAGATAATTGGCCTTATCCCCTATTGTGCTGTTGTGCAAGAGGCAGGGGCCTTTTGGTCCTTGCAGATGTATGCTATAGTCACGAGGACTCTGGTCAGCTGCCTCTCACCAGTTACAGTGGCAATCAAAACTGTCACCCGTGGAGGCCACGCCAGAGATGTCCTCGCTAGAAACACAAGCTGGTTATGACTCTGGCCTGAGAAACCCGGTACGTAAAAATCCTTGCTCATGTTTGCGTTAGCATGAGACGGGCTGTCGTAACCCGTGTCAGCAGAGACAGGCAGTGCTGTGGCCTCTCTGCGACATCACCAGAATCACAGCATGAAGGAATCTTTAAGAGCTTGGTAAATCAAGCACTGTGGCACGCACACGGTCATCTCGTCTACCCTGGAGGCTGAGACAGGAGGATCAAGAGGTCAAGACCAACCTGGGCCACCTAGCAAGACACTGTCTCAAAATAAAAGTTTTCAGAAGGGCTGGGAAAGTGGCTCCGTGGCAGATGCTTGCAGTGTGTGTATTCTTTCTACAGAAAGTTCAGGACAAGAAGTGTATGATTTCTTTTTTTTGTAATGATGCATCTGGTCTTCAGTCTGATCATCCTAGTATGTAAATTCCTTCCAGCCTACACATACTTTTCGCTTTAACAGCTTTTGACCCTTAGTGCATTTCTGGGTGTGGGTTAAGAGGCTGTACAATGTGCTGGTTGGGCAGGCAGACTTGGAGGAAGGCTGATGTGCTTAAACCCTTCCCTTTTGTTTTGTAGCTATGTGATCTTGCTACATTGTTTACCTTCTCTGGGTCTTCACTTCATATGTGCTATAAGGTTACATTGACACAGGACAAATAATTCACTATAAATGTCCAAAAGCCAAATTGTTTCCTATAATTTATACGTGTTATTAGTTAAATACCTAACGGAATCCTAGCTGCATTTGTTTCACCTGCTTCTTTCTTTTTTCCCCTTTTGTGCAACCCTGGGGACTGTGCCCAGAGGCCTGCTTTCTGCTGAGCCACATCTCCAGCTCACCGAGATCTGTTTCATGTGTTCTATTTTATGTTATAATAGAACAGACATTTGTCTTGTGCTTTTCTTTTTTTTCCTCTTCTCCTTTCTCCTCTCTTCTCTTTTCATCGCTCTCCTTAGGCCTGGAAAAGGTGATCACAAAACAACCATCAGGTCTAAAATGAAGTCTGCTTTGTGCTCATCATTGGGAGAAGGTTTTGATCAGCAGCCATGCTGGGCAGGCTGTGGGCTTCTGCCCACAACAAAAGCATAAAAGTTCAAATATTCTAAGAGGAGCCGTAAAGGGGGCAGCTTGTAGATCCCACAATGGATGTGAGCAGAACTTGTCCCTCTTATCCCTGGGGCCCTCTTTCTAGGGACTTGGGGTGGCCCAGGTGTCTGGGCTTGCAAGCTGATTGCTTTTCTGGGTCATGAACTGGCAGAGAGCACATTGCTTCTCTTCTGCCCTCATTAGAGTCTATAGTCTCCTTGGAATAGAAGAGAACACCCAGAGTTTCTGTACACAGAGCAGTGAACCTAGACAGGTGGCAGGAGGGAAGGGCCTCTGAGGTGGCAGGGGGGCAGGGCCTCTGAGGAAGCATCGCCAGCGGCAGTAGGGAAAGGGCTTCTTGGAATGGCTTCCAGGCCCTGATGAATCTGCTGATGGGCCCTAGGCCAACCTGACGATGGTCTCAGTGGCTGGTGGCATGCTCCACTTCAGGCCATCAGGTGTGTTCCCTGAAGACAAGTGATCCATCCAGGAGTGCCAGGGGAGCTAGCTGTCCCAGGGAACAGCTCTGTCTGGAACATGAGCTTTGCCTAGCCCCTCTTTGTCTCGGCCTCTGCTCTTACTGGAGGGGAAAAGAGACTAGCGTTTCCTCTTGCAGCTCACCTCCGAGCTACATGCTTGTGGATGGGTGTCCACCTCAGTTCCTACATGACAGCTCCTAACTGGAATGGTATAACATTTCTACCAATCAACTCAGCTACTGGAAGGTTTTAAAAGGCTAGGAAAGAACAAAGGTGGGGGGCAGGGGTTGGGAGATGGCTCAGAAGGCAAGAGCACTTGCTATGCCAGAGTAGGGTTCTGAATTTGAATCCCTAGCACCTGCATGAAGAGCTTGGCACTATATTTATTCCTCTATATTCCTGTGACAACAGCCCTGTGCTGAGCAGAACGCAAGAAGATGGCTGGGACTAATCGGCTTGGCCAGTTAGTCCAGGTTCCCTTGAGACCCTGTCTCAAAGGAATAAGGTGGAAAGTGACAGAGGAGGACATTGAGCCCCTAGCTTACGGGCCAACATGGATATATACAACTGCACAAACATGGCTGCATGCACAAACACATGTCAACACACACACCAGCATACATGTGTGTGGGTGCACATGCACTCCCTGACACACAACACATACAAACACACAGTGGGCGTGGGGTCTGAGGACTTAGAGGACAAACCCTGTGACCTCTATAGAACACGAAGAAATTGAACTTTCAAATGTATAATTTCATATTCGTTAAGACCACAGACCTCTTGTTGTATTCTTTTCTTACCCCCACCCCCTTTTTCTCTTTTGAAAGCACAAATCCTTTTTATAATAGTTAGAAGTATGCGTGTACCAGTGTCTCTCCCAAACACTCAGGAGAAAGTCTGGGGGAATTTAATGGTTCTGAATTCAGCCTGTGGATTTGTGATAAGGATTCAAGGCATGAAGCCTTTTAACTCGGGGAAGAACCTGTTTGCAGCCATTGTCCAATTAATGCAAAGCATGGCAGGTAGCATCATGCAGCTCAGAGCACACTGAGGGTCCTTAGAGCTGGCCAGCTTCATAATGCCAGTGTGTGTGTGTGTGTGTGTGTGTGTGTGTGTGTGTGTGTGATTTGCTCAGTTTTAAAACAGAACTCTCCTAAAAGGGCCCACAGAATCAACTGCTGGGGACTCATGGGAACTTGCAGAGATCAGAGAGCCTGTAGCCTGTGCATATATGTTATGGCTGAGTAGCTTGGTGTTCTTGTGGGGATTCCTAACAGTGGGAGCTGTGGGGGGAGGGGAGCTGTCTCTGACTCTTTTGCCTACTTGTGGGACCCTTTTCCTCCTACTGGGTTGCCTTGTCCAGGCTTGATGTGATGGTATATGCCTGGTCTTATTATAACTTGTTCTGCAGTATTTGGTTGAGGTCCCTAGGAGGCCTGCTCTTCTCTGAGGGGAGGAGGAAGGGGGTGGATGGTGAGGGGAAAACTTGGGGTGGGGGAGGGCCTGGGAGGAGGAGAGGGAGGAGAAACTGTGGTAGGAATGTAATGTGTGAGAGAAGAATAAAAATACAAATAATCAAAAGGATTCTCCTAAAACAGTGCTTCTCAAGGCGGAATGAACTCTTGAGCTGAGACACAGTTGAAGGTTGTTAGTGTGTACTGGCAATGACAAGAAATCTAAAGGGAAACTGGGAAAACCACATGTCATGCCCTCTTTAAAAAAAAAAAAAAACAGAAATACTGTCAAAAGAATTAAAATTAAACCTCACGAGAGTCTGTGGGCATGGAAAGTCACCAGCTAGCTAATATTAACATAGCTTGCAACAGAGCACCGCTGCTCAAAATAGGACACTCAGTCACACTGCTATCGCTGTTTACATTCTTTGCACCAGCCCCAAAACTTCTTCTGGCTCCGGCCCCTGGGCATTGCATTTCTGGAGGCTTCTAGATGATCCGGCCACACTCAGCTGTCTGCTTTCTCCAGGAACTCTCACTCAAAGAGGAAGATCTAAGAAGGACAACTGCTTTGCTTACAGTGGAAGTGACAGTGACGGAGCTTCAAATAATCCACTAGGCGTCAGAGGCCAAGTGGATTTGAATTTGGTTGCTGGCAGGGAGGGGCAGACAAGGACCCTCCGGTATTCCCTCACTATGGAGAATTTATTGCCGCCATCTAGATTTTCTTACTTCAAAAAGTATCCTCTCCACTCGATTAGGAAATACTTATCAACGCTGAGAAACCAAAGAGCCGAAGAACAGGTATTACTTTGTTTGTGCTCACTTTAAAAATAACTGGTGCTTATTTCTGGGTGTGGTTTTTCCATGCTTAGGAAAGGAGTCTCTGCTGGTTTACTTGTTTTCTTAGGCACAGGTCAGATCCAACTTGCACTTACTCACACTTGACAATCGGAGGCGCAGGCTTGTTTGCAAGGGTTTACTTGAACTTGGAAACATTTGGCTCCTGAGAGGAAGCAAATGTTCTGTGAGGAAAACATATACTTTGCTTTCTTCCATTAACTAGACAAACTTACCATACCGTGAAGCTTGTTCTTTGATGCTCTCATAATTTTTTTTCAGTATTTCAAAGACAAAATTTGAAACTATTCATAGCTCAATAGATGAAATAGCAGACCCTAGAAACACATTTGTTTTCCTGCATGTTTCTGTGAGTATGTTAATGTCACCAGAATTTTCGAAATGAAGATTATCTCCTACTAATGATTAATCAGATCATTAGTAGGCTGATGAGATCATTTAGATATAACAGGTAATTTCTTATACGTGATGGGTAAGGGACAGAGCACAATAATGATTAGTCCTTTTAGCCAAATGAAAGCTACGGTTTCCAGCAGGAGACTCTAGTACATGGGTGTATAAGCATTTTAAAAACCTGTTTAAAATGTCTAGTTATTCTCATTTAAAGACATGTGTATTCATTACACTGATTGCATTATACACTGATATCTAAAAACTGCTTTTATAATTGCGCTGCATTGTCGGAAGGAATAACAATGCGTGGCCCACTTAAATCCCGTGGTTCATTTAGAAGCATGACGATGGAATACAAATGTAAAAGACAGATCTGTCACCACACTGAAGATGACCAGTCACGAGTGATATGCACTGTGCTTTAACCAGAAGGGCAGAAGTGGGCAGGAGATATTGCCCGTGTTCTGCATTTGCTTTCCTCTGTGGTAGAAATGGAAGCAGAGGACGGCAGAAGGAAAAGCCTTTGGGCGATTCCTTTCCCCAGAAGCTCAGGCCTCATTTGAAAAAAAATGACAGGTCACCGTTATTATGATTATGGAGGAAATTGCTTTTAGGCTTCTACTTCCATGTTCTTAACCAATGCTGGAGGTTCAGGTGCTCTACATTAAGGGAGCTAGGCTAGGTCCATCTCCGTCTCAGCTGTGGTATCAAACTCAGTGAAAAACATTTCTGTGTTTGCTCTCAGAGTGACTTGGCTTTGAAGTGGAAAGTGGGAGAACCACCTGGTGATGCCCAGCATCTCTGTTTTCCCCAGGATTGATGTCATAGGCTTCTTCCACAGGGGAAGGGAAAAACGGCTGAAAGAATGGGCTGACACAGCATGGGGGTGGCGCACCGATTTCTTCGCCATTCTGAGTACTGTGTGTGTAGCGAGATGGCTATGTTGCTTAACTAATCCCGTAGGCTTTTAGGTTTGTTTTTATCGTTCACTTATTTATTAAGTTATCTCTCTGTGTTGTGTGTATAAGAGAGTGTAGGTGGTGTGTGTGCATACAAGCATGTATGTGTGCTGTGTTGGGGTGCCCAGGGGATGGGTGTGAAGGCTAGAGGTTGAGAGCAAGATGTCCTTGCTTGGTCTCTTCTCCATGTTGTTCTCTGAGACAGCCTTACTGAAGCTGAGGCTGGACGTTTAGACTGGCTGGCCAGCAGGCCCTCAGGGTGCCGCTCAGCACCCCAGTGCTGGCCTTCCAGGCGTGTGCTGCTGAGCATGGCTTTTCATGTGGGTTCTGGGCATTAGGATTCAGCTCTTCAAGCATGTACAGCAAGTGTATTTCCCTCTGAGTCTTCTCCCCAGGCCCAACCTTTTTTTTTTTTTTTTCTTTCTAAGACTTGGTCTCACATAGCCTAGTTTGACCTAGACTGACTTTGAACTCCTCACCCTCTGCCTCCACTCCTCAAATGCTGGGATTAGCGGCATGTGCCACCACACGCAGCTACTGAAAGTGTGTTTTGAAGGTGCTACACAATCATGCCTTCAGAAGAACGTTAGCATCCAGTATGGGGACATGAGGCTTAGGCTGCGTAGGTGTTCACCTCCCCAATCATGGGGTGGTCTGGGAACAACGGGGAGCATCATGCTGTGTTTTCAACCTCCTATATGTGTTAATGGAGAAATACTGTCCTTTTTAAAGCCAATTACAGCCGGCTAACAGAATTAGAGAAATTGGGTCACTCCGGTTAAACTTGGTGAAAAGTTACAAAGAAGGTTAATGATGTCTACCTTTGAATGACCTGCACACGCATTGCCTCTATTCTTTACATTCCTGTAAACCAGATCTACAACAGAAAGCTAAGGGGACAGGGAGCATTGTCCTGGAAGCCACCCAGCTAGAAAATATAAAAGGGAGAGTTTTTAAAATATAAAAGCATGAGTTTTTAGGCTTTATCCTTTCTGCCACACTCCCCCTCTTAACAACGTAGTGATAAGAACAGGAGGCTTACTGACCTGTCCTAAATAGTATTCCAAATCTCAGGCCACTGTCAGAATTCTGACTGCAATTACCATGTAGGCAAACGACTGCCTCCTATTTTTTCTGTACATATTTCTTAGATCACCCATTAGCAAATTTGCTCAGGGGAAAAAAAGCCTATTGCTGCTGTAACTGAAAAACACCAACATAATTTGTTATAACCAGAAGACTAAATACACTTAAAGCAAATAGAGAGTATTACCTGTGCGGCAACCCACACCTTCTAGCTCTTGGAAAGCTGAGGTAGAAGGATCACAAACTAGAGTCTAGCCTGGGCTACATAGTGAGACTCTGTCCCAAAAATTCAGAAGTGAGGAGAAAAAGAAGAAGAAGAAGAAGAAGAAGAAGAAGAAGAAGAAGAAGAAGAAGAAGAAGAAGAAGAAGAAGAAGAGGAAGAAGGTGGCTTGCAAAAGAGGTGTTTGGGGGTTTGGGGCTGGGAGTGTGCCTCAGTGGTGTACACTTAGCATGGGCAAGGCCCTAACGTTGACACTCAGTGCCTCCTACCACAAGGGAGAAGTGTTTAAAGCATCCTTGGAGGCCAGCGGAGGGAGTCTCCTGAATTGAAGATGGGGGTGGTGGTGCTTGGGATTCAAAGGTTGGACAACTCTCTCAAGTCTGGGTGACTCATTGTTACTGCATGTAACGTCTGTGCACCAATGTCTTCCCTCTTCAGTACCAGCAGGGATGGTGTATCCCAGACACACCGTCTGCTTCTGTTCCCCCGTGCATTCAAATACACCTCTTTGTTAAAAAGTTCCTCCTCTTCCTCTTGTTGGCCTGACTGGAGACGCCCTCCTTGTCCTTAGACTCATCGCTTGGACTGAGAGGGGAAACTCTCCGGTTCTGTGGGGAGGTACAGTACAGCTCTCCCTTTCCTAAGATGGTCTGTTTGCTCCGATGGCTGCTATATTCAACGTGGTAATGGCTGACCTATGTGTCAGTATACACGTGCACATGTGACCTTGCCTCATATGCTATTTACACCCTCGGGCTCACTTTGCGACACAGCAAAGGTGGGTGTGAGAGTCACTCGTACCACAGACAGATGATACATTCCAGATTGTCCGTGACCACACTTCACTTTTACCCATGTCTTGAGTAGACCGGAGGGGCCCCGGGGTCATGGTCTAAGTCACGGTCATTGAATTGTTATTCGTATCCACTGTGCTTCCTTTGAAGTATCACCTGGGTGTTCTTCCCCTTGTCCTTGGTGCTATAGAGACAGGATTGGACATAGCATGTGGTTTGTGTGGTAGTTTTGTTGGTGGTGGTGACGTTTCTGTGTATAGCGGAGCAATCCACAGGTAAATGGCTGATTGTCAAACTGGGAACAAGTCTCACGCAGAAAACATTTCACAAATCGAGGTCCCTAAACAGGTAAAAGATTAAGGTCGTGATTAGGTGACGAGGCTAAAGATTGGGAAGATTCGTTGACATTTTTATCAAAATCCATGTGATGGTAGTAGCAGGTAGCCTGAGCCTCGGTGGACCTCAGGTGAATCTGGTAGGTCTGCCCAGACACAGGGGAGACTGCATGGTTGTAGTGACTTTCTTTTGGCCTTAGGGCAACAACCAAGGTCTGGTTCAGATGGCAGCATCCAGCTAGTGGAAATGAATGAAACTTGTAGGCATCGTTCTTCTGATACCAGAGACCAGCCGTGCTGTGACTCAGATGACCAAGAGGGACACTGAGGAGTAGGGAAGGGAGACTCTGTTCTTCCTCTTGAGAGCCTGTTCCTTGGCTCCAGCCTAGGGCGGCCTACAGGGATCACGGTTTGTAACAGTGCAGACTTGGCATAGATGTTATGTGAGAATGTAAGGAGCCAGATTGTGAGCTCATTTGGAAAGTCTGTTCTCTTTTTGCTTGATGAGGGCTGCCGTTCCTACAGCTTCAATCACTGCCTATAAGCCAGCCGCTTTCAAATGACTACTGGGAGGACACCACAGCCTCGCATACCCAGATACCTATTCCATGCCTCCATCTGAATGTCTTGCAGACATGGCAAATTGAATGTGTTCAGAGAACTCACCCCCCCCCCAAACTAAACTGGTTACTCTTCCAGTTTCTTCATCAATAAACCTAAAAGCTCAGACCATGAAACCCTGGCATCATCTTCGTATCTGCCTTTCTCCTCCTTACCACCCTTTCCTGATTATTTCAAAAGACTGTGTTCTTTAAAGGAAAAGAACTGATAAAATGTAAACACACACACACATTGAAATGGCTTCCAAGGAAGATGTTGGGTAATACAACAATTTTTATCAACATGCTAGAAGCTAAAAACCTCACAGCTGTTCAGTCCATAAAGCTGAATGAGTTAGTATTCCCATTCTGGCGCTGAAGGCCTAGAAGATTCCTAGAGAGTCAGTCAACTCCAGTCCGTGTTGGAAGACTGAAGAAGCTAGAGTCTAATTCTAACAACAGTAACTCACAGACATGACAGCAAGAAGCAGAGGCAAGCAGGCAAGCCACAGTGCTCTTCCTCGGCTCCCTGTATGGCCACCCATCAGCAGGTTTTCAAGGTGATGAGCAAGTAATGCACCAGCCAATTCTCCAATAATTATTGAATTTGCCACAACCACCCTACCACCTTTCCTCATTAGGTTATTGCAAGCATAGCCTTCCAGCTGGTGTCCCCTATCCACTCTCACTGCTCCAATCCTGTCTTCGCAGCGTTCAGATTTTTCTTCTCAAAGTAAAATCTTATTTCAGCCCAGTGAAGGAAGACAATCCTTTTCATTTGCTGTTTCAGCACCGGTACCCAACATGTATCTGGCACAAATGAGACACATTTATGGAGCTGAGTGAACGAAGGGTGCTTCATCACTGTGGGAGAAGTTCTGGGCGTAGGTATGTCACAGGGGTCAGACGCTGTCATTCACAGAAAAAGATGGTAAGAGCGATGACACGAGGCTTGGCAGAGAAGAGCCTGGCTTTGAGAATTGGACGTCAGTACTTCCATCAACCTGAATTTCTCCTTCTACAGATCCCTGGCAAGGGGAAGATAAGAGGAGGGGTCAGAAAATATGAGTTGACTAACTTAATGGACCAGGGTTCGAGATGCTCTAGGCTGCTAGAGCCTTATTCTCTCGTGTGAAAACATTTCTTTCTGCATAAGCAATACCCTCGAGAACGCTCCATCAACCAGATAGAGCGCGCCCATTTAACAGCAACTCTGAGTCTACCTGAGATAAGAAGAGGTCTCCTGTGAAGCTGAGGGACACAGCATAATTAAAACTACATTTTAATTATAGCTTATAATCAAATCTTGTTTGGGAGGCTGGTCTAAAGTTTCTCCACAATGGTTTAAGAGAATGTGCCTGAGTCAAACAGGCTCCACAGTTTTATAATTTTTTTTAAGCAATTTCTGTGCTTCCTCCTCTATTTGCCTTTTAAAAACAATGGCGTTGAGACTTGGACCCAGGGCCTTGCACATCCAAGGCTCGACCCCTGAGCTAGACCTCTAGCCTCATCAATAGCTTATTTTTTTCCTTCCTTGTTTATCAGAGAACGTCTCTTCAAAGTTGAGATATTAAGTATTTGAATTGACTTTGACCTTTAGAAAACTGGGCCTTTATTTTGACTCTTACCCCTGACCTGAGTAACACTCTAAAACTCGAGGGCACTCTATTTCCCCCTCCCAAACAAATCTATGTTGAGGCTCAGCATACCCGATAAGGTTTAGAGGGTTGCTGATATATGCTTGGCCTTCCTAAGTGGAATGACACACATTTTACTCTAGCATGTTCTAAGAAATGTGAGAAGTTTTTAAGCTCCTTAAGGTAAATTGGTTAGCTTGAAATTATACCAAAGTTATTTATTTTTAAAAGTTGTGGGGTTCTGTTTGTTGGTTGGTTGGTTGGTTGGTTGGTAGTAAGTCATGATGGGGCTGGTGAGATGGTTCAGTTGGTGAAAGCACTTGCTGCCAAGCCTGGTGACCCGAGCTTGATTCTCTGAGACTCACAGGATAGAAGAAAGAACTGAGGGCCTGTGTACTCACACATATACACATATACACATACTCAGACATGCAAGAACGTATAAAGAAGTCATAAGAGATGGTGATACAGTGGCAGAGCTATTCACTTATCACCACAAAGCTCTGGGCTATGTCTGGCAGGTATATGTGTGTGTGCGTGTGTGTGCGTGTGCGTGTGTGTGTGTGTGTGTGTGTGTTATGAAATACTGAAATGCTGTTGATAGTGACATCTGAGGGAACTGGAATGTGTCCAGTGTCCTTGTGATTGGTTTGAGAAGAGTAAGATTTAATGATCTGGGTGTAGGAATAAAAGAGTATCTGTGTAGAATTCAAACTAGAGGCAGAGATTTTAACTCTACCTCGTGTAGGCTTTTTGTAATTCTATGTAGGTTGCATTGGGAGTCAATTGCTGCCCCGTAATATTTTTTACTATTAAATATGTCATTAAAAGTGAAACTATTTAATCACGATAATTACAAAATTCCTCTAACTGATGGGGGGGGGAAGGTTCCCAATACCCTGATATCCTATAATTGAGGGGGTGTGGAGAGATTAATGGCTTCGGAGTCACCATCACCCCGTGTCATGACCTACCATCCTGACAGACCTATGCTGGGAACCGGCCCCGCCCATGCATCCTGTAACCCAGCCAGGCCCTTTGTCGTTCCCCAGTCGGTATCTATGTGGTCTCCGTGTCCTTTTACTCTTATACCTAGATTCCTGTCTTCTCTCTTCCAGAATCTTACCCCAGAGGCCGTAATTACTTCTTGCCTGAGACACAGAATAGACTCCTGGGATTCCACTTGGGACAGACAGTCTTTCAAAGACAGGCCTCCCAGGCGCCTGCTTGTGATCTTTCAGTGGCTCTCACTTGCTCTGGGGAAAAGGATGGGGCTCCCTGTCATGGAAGGCCTTGACTGAGCTGGCTCTGATGGTCTTTCTCATTGTATGTTGATCTTGCTTCCCTCTGTCCCTCCCATGTTCCCTTCTGCTTACCCCATTTCCCTGTTAACTTCACGTCCCACTCTTCCCTCCACTTGTTCCCCCTCTGTCCTCTCGTTAATTTAACACCTACTCTATCTTCAAAGCTTCATTATGCACTGACTCCTGCAGGGCAGCTTTCCCTGCTGGGCAAGTGTCTACACTGCACTGTGTTTCCAGCCCTAGGCAGGTTCCCCACCTCAGTCCTAGGTCTGATATATGCTCTAAGGAAACCATGCAAGACTTCTTTGCTGTATCGGTCCTGAGCAATTTCCATCCATTTGTGGAGCTATTTAATACCAGTAGGTCAGAGACAATTCACAATGTGCCTATCAGACATGGGGCACTGAATACAGGCTGATGGAAATGAATAAATGGGGCTAAGGGGTGTCAGGAAATCTGAGACAGAAGTGCTTAGAGAAAAAAAAAATTCCGTTTATTAGGCTCCTCGAGGAAGAGACAGGATATGATTGCTTTCATCTGTGTTCGTGTATATGTTTCATAAGATCCATAGGGCTAATTTGTGGGGAAAGCCAGCAATGTACTTTAGAGGCTGCAGAAAACGTTAAGCGTGACTCGTGGATAGAATTGCAGGCAAGGGTTGTGATGTCATAGTTAAGTCAAAGAGGAAGGAGTGAGTAGCCACTTACAGAATACACCGTTTCCTGTCCCTCTTTGAAGATCATTGTTAACAGTGGTTTCTGCTTATCAAAGAGAATACTGAATGACTTATTTGGCCCACTCTAGCCCTAAGATTCTAGATCAGTGGGCAATGGAAAGATGAAAAGCACAGGATTAGGTTTTTTTGTTTTTTGTTTTTTTTTTTTTTTTTAATTTCATTTAGCTAGTTGAAAAAATTCTATAGAATGAGCAATACTACTCTGAGGTCTAAGAGCAAGGAAGACAGAATCAAATGACTTGAGAAATTCCAGTAGTATACAAATCCTCCAGCAAGAACGAGATGTAACTGTGCCTAGCAAAGACCTCGGGTGAAAAGCTTCTGTACCGAGGACTAGCTTTCCTGAGCCTAATGGACCATTGAATATTTCTATCCATAGCTTCGTAGCTTTTATAGCCCCCTCCAGTCTAAGGATAAATAACCTCGTGTACTTATGTAGTCGTGGATGGATAGGAGCTTGAGGAGTTTCAGGTTTTTCTCTGTGACATTTAAACCTTTAAGCCCCTCCCCGCAGTGTAAAGCCTCTGATTCATTTTAATCTTTCTTCCTGGATGTAACGATGCCAGTTTTCTGTTTTTCAATGGGAACATCTAAAGATCACGCTCTGTCCTTCGTGTTCATATCATCACAGCTGTGCAGAGGAGACACCTGGACCCTGGGCTGACTTCTGAGCTGCTGCTAATCCTGTCATTTGCTTGTGAATTTTCCCATTTACTGTACTCAGCTGCCTTGGAAATGCAGAATAAACGGGTGACTGCCTGGACTGTTTTTATGTCTCTGAGATACAGGAACGCAACTGCAAGCCCTCGTACATTCATGCGGCCCCTAAATTGTGTGTTCATCAGATTCTTTGATGAAACACCAGAGGAGATTTCAATCCATGGTTAAGTTTTCTCATTTTGGTGGCTGGTGGCAAGTCAGGAGACCATGGCGGGAACTTTAGGGAGAGGAAACTACCCACTTTTTTTGTGTCTGGGAAAGAAGGGAGAAAGAAGGGTTGTTGTCTGAAATATCCCTTTTGAGGGAATGCCCTCAGAGGCCTTCCTTTCCGTAGATTCTTCATCCTGATGTCCCATCATCTTTCAATAGCATCAGGGCTTGGGGCTCTTTGTTATGTGATCATCTGGGAGACCTTCAGGATCCCAAATACAGAGGTTTGCTGCCCAACTTCACTCCTTCCACAGCTCACAAACGACACTGCCAATTTCTGTTCAGAGCAGAAGACAACACACTCTCACACAATGTACAGACAGTTCCTTGTCTCGACAGAAAAAGAAACAAAATCCCTACATACGTCGTACTGCTCCAAATCTGCTCTGAAAATGAGCAAATTATTGATTTTTTTTTTTTTGCTGGCTCATCCTAGTGGAGATATGACTTGGGAAAAATAATGATATTGTACATTTTAGAATAGGGAATCTTAAGCTGTTGTTGTTGTTTTTAATCAAATGTCTTACCTGTGCTAAGCGCTTGCTTGGCAAGGTCTTTTAGAACAGTCCTCAGCTAACACTGTCCTTATAACACTGCAAAGTGGGTAGCGTCCCCCTCATTTTGTGACTAAGAGAAATGACATTTAAAGAGGTGAAATAACTGGGTCTATAGTTCATAAGTGGTGGCAGGAAGATTGTGGATCCAGATCTGTTGACACAACCTCACCACTCGAGACACAGATCCAATACTCCCCGCCCCCACCTGATTGTCCCATTTCTCCCCCTTTCATTTTCTTAAACTTACTAAGGGGAACAGAACCGAAGAGGTGGCTCTGCAGTTAGAAGTGCTAGCTGCTCTTCTAGAGGACCCAGGCGCAATTCCCGGTACACACATGTAACTCACGTGTGGTATACAGGTATATATGCGGGCAAACCACCAATTCACATAAAAGAAATAAAAATTTTACAAAGGTAATGGTTAGAAATAGGTAAGTAGTGTTGGGAAGATGTGTCTTTTTTAAATCAAGATACTTATATTTATTATGGGTATTTATGATGTATATATTTCAGGATTATGGAGGCTTAGAATTCCCATGTGCTTTCCTTTGCAAGTTGAAGGACCAGAAGAGTTGGTAATTTAATTTGGTCCAGGGAAGAGGGCCTGAGAACTGGGAACACTGAAGACAGGAGATGAAGGTCTCAACACAGAAGGAGCAAACATGCCCTTCCTATGCTTTTAAGTTCCTTTGGGAGCTGCACACACTGAGCTACTGATTCAAATGCTTATCTCTTTTCACTCTCGCCAATAGAAATCATGTCTTTCCAGCTACAATTCAGCTGGCCATCATTAGCCCAGTGAAAATGCCACATTAAATTAAACATCAGAAGCCATAAGTATCAATGATGATACAAAATTAATATTTAAAATAAGTCACAACAATTACAAAGTTGAATGACAAATATCACAAACATAACAAAATGTAGAGGATAATTTTTTTTTTTTTACTAATTAACTGAAATATCCTAAAATGACCCCCTTTTGGGGGTCTGGGATCTTTAATGACCCCCTCATATGAGAGAACAAGAATGCAGACACTCCCTGGTCATGGTTAATTTGTATTTGTCTATAAATTAAGTCTAGAAAGAACAGTAGACTAGCTGCTGGCTCTGTTTCTCCTGTACTGTCCACATCCTTCAGGTGCTGCCTACAATGAGACATGGAGATAGCAACATTGCTGGTTGTCATTTCTCCACCGGGGCAGTTAGCAACAATGTTTATATCTGCCACTAAACCTAAAACTATCTAAATGCTCTCCCGGCCTCAGGCTCCCTTGAGGTAGATCCAGATATACCCATGGTCACTTACATGGCACAGGATGGAGAAACCAGTGCTCCAACATCAACTGCGATTCAAATAACCTGCAAAGTTTCACTGAGACGCAAGACTGTGAGAACATTCTAGAGTTTATTCTTGAAGTGGATCTTGAGAGTGAGGTTCCCTAAAGCCTAACTTCTGTTGGCTTCCAAGAAAACCTGCCCTGGATGGGGGAACATCATTTAAAAATGGCATTACACTTTAATACACAAGAGTCTACATCATAGGTACGTCAAAAAGATGGCCTACACGGTCTATCCTGAGCAGCAGTGTCCAACCTCACTGAGGGAAGGGAGTTTTGTAAATAGAATGATGTAAGTTGGGGATGTTGTAGTGCTGGCAAGTCTCAGGGGTTCTCGTCTCTCTGTCCTCACTTATCTTTGCAAGGGAATTTTTTATTTGCTAAGGGATTGTTTGCAAATACAAATAGGTCTCAAACGCCTATATTAGCTTAATTAATATTAAACACATCATTTACTATTCTTCTAACCAAGCAAGTTAACACGTGGAGGGTAAGAGCATGTTATTGCTGTTAAAGACCACATAGTAGAAAAATTATAACCGCACTAAAGGAAGTCTTTAAAAATTCATTAAGAAGTAATCAAGCTTTTGCAAACCCATCTGGTATTTGCAGTTATAACATAGTTACTGTAACTTGTTTGATATCCTGTAAAGAGTCACCTTTGTGTTTGCTTTTCTTGCTGTGTTCATTGCTCATGCCTTCGGAGGCCCAGCCTTTCCCTGGGTCCTCTTCCTAGTGGAAGCTCTTGAATTTTCCTCCTTTTTTTGCATCCATGGATAACTGTTTTGACATGTAAGCCATGCTTCTGACTGCATCTGTGCCGTTATCTGTGTTACAATATTTATCACTGAACTAGGCCACAGTTTATCAATAAAAACAGCTCAGAAAACAAGGCAAATTACAGAAACACATTAGCTTTATTTAGCAAATATACATGTTTACAACTAATTTTGAATTCCCCCTTCTCTCTATGAGTGTGTGTCTGTGTGTGTGTAGGTATGTACATACCAGTTGAGTACATGTGCCAGCAGAAGCCAGATGAATCAGACACCCTAGAACTGAAGTTACATGTGGCTTTAAGACACCTGATATGGGTGCTGAAAACTGAACCCGGGTCTTCTGCAAAGCAGTATATTGCTCTTTTTAAAATTACATACATACTAGATCCCCCTGCCCCGCCCAGAGCTAAAGTTAGAGGTGGTTATGAGCCACGTGATGTGGGGGCTGGGTATCAAGCCCAGGCCCTCTGGAACAGTAGCATGTTCTCTTAACTACGGAACCCTCTCTCGAGCACAGGAGAAAATTTAAAACATTTGTAGAGGGGGCTGGAGAGATGACTCGGTGGTTAAGAACTCTGGCTACTCTTCCAGAGGACCTGGGTTCAATTTTCAGTGCTGTTATGGTAGCTCACAGCCATCTGGAATTCTAGTTCCAGGGGCTCTAATACTCTCTTCTGGCCTCCCAGGGCACCAGGAAAACAAGTGGTGCTCAGACACACATGCAGACAAAAAATAACAACAACAACAACAACAAAAACTTGCTTATACATAAAGTAAAATTTTTAAAAGAACACTGAATAGTGTGAAACCTTAGCTCTTGTTCTGTCTCCAATATAAATCTACACAAAATGTCTTCAAAATTGTTATAGCCTCTTAATTGTTACATGACCAAAACCTTTTTTATTTTAAAAATGAAACTATTTTCATGGGGGAGGATCCAGTTTCAAGAGAATGGCATTTTCTATTTGCTTTGTTAAAAAAAAAAAAAAAGTCTCTCTTTCATCTTACTAGTCTGGTCTGGCTAAAAAGCCTGATAACGGCTGGTCAATGAGACATTGTTCCAAAGGTCCAGCCTGGAATCAGGAAACAAAGACTGGCTTCATAGCTGGCATTACAACCATGGTACTGCTCTCTGTCTTTTGTCTTTATTGCCCAAAGTATGTCTGGTGTGATGTGCAGAGGTGGTTACAGGGCGAGAAGTGTGATCCCAAAAATGATCAATGTGTGCTTTCCTCTCGTGTTTTTAGATAACTGGGTTTAAGCCAATAGGCATCTACTTGAAAGAGTTTCGAGTCTCACGTGATTTAAGGGCGACAGAGAGGGCTTTAAATACTGATGTGCACCTCACTGTGTTCTTAGAATTAAAGACTACTTACCATGATCAAAATGGTCTTTAGATGAATGCTTTATGCTTCTTGCAGATTCGTGCTCAAACCTAGGCAGGCATTGGACTCACCTGGGGGACTAATTAAAACACAGACTACTGGACCTCACCCTCAGAGTTACTAATTCAGTAGCGCTGGATGAAGCCCAAGAATTTGCCTTTCTAACAAGTTCCCTGGTGGCAGGGACCCCATTTTGAGAACTATGGATGGAGGCTAGCTGATGCTGCGTGTTTTTTTAGAATCGGAGCTGATAGGGGTTGCCGTATCTTTCTCAAGAACAGCCTGGGTGCCACTTAGAAAGATGCAGTATCATGGGTAACGCCAGGGGAACAGTAATGAGGACTTACAGCTTGGAAAAGTTCTTAATTGACCATTTTCAACTGCAGCAGCCCCATGCCAAGCATTACATAATACTTACTAATGCAAGAAATGATGAGGCAGTTTCTTTGCTCTAAGACTCTAACATACATATTCATATCTATCTACTTCTTTCTTTTATAGATGTTTACTGATTAAACTGAAGAGGCAAGTGGGAATTTTAGTTGTGGATTTAAATTACGGGGCTTCAAAAGGGTAGAATAGTTGACCTGCCCTCTGTATGATCTAAACTAAAGTCGCCATGGTCTTAATATTAAACAAATAAATTTTCCTTGCCCCTACTCTTGCTTCATACACAAAAAAGATGTTAAAGACCCAGAAAAATTTAGCTGGAAAGATGAAATCAGTATTTCTGATACTGTTGAGAGGCTTTTAGATCCTAGACATATGTTTAATATGTATTCTGTTGATCTTTTCAATAGAGCATGTTAATGAACATGTCTCAATTACCTACTGAATAATCTCTCTAAAATACTTGCCTCTGCTTATTTATTCATAAGATTACACTCTCATTTTAGCGGCCCTTTCCAGTTCTGAGAAGAGAAACCCAAGAGATTTCTGAAAAGCTTCTGCTTGGAGCATGAATTCCCCAGTAATGACATTTGAAGGTTAAATAAAAACAAACAAGTAGATTGTAGACAATAACTGAGAGCAGCCAAGACAATGACTATATAATTAAATAATATAGTCTTGACTGTCATCAAGGGAGCTCTAGGACAAATGTCCTAGATTCTGGAATTAGTCCCTCTCAGAGTTGTGTGAGTTCATTGTGAACAGAGTAAGGCCAGGCATGAGTAAAGCAAGATAGTGAGCTGAGGGGATGGTCAGCAAGCTGGGGAGCGCTGTTCACATTCTAGCAGGGCACCATATAGATTTGCAGGCAATCAAAGATGGCTTTTACACCGGGCAGGAGGAAATCCTTCTGCAAGGAGTGTCTCCTGTGTGAGTCACAGCTTTGTGAGCTCTAAGAAGCAAGTGAGCTGTTTGCCTCACAGGTTTATGACGACCGAGTCAGATTACCTCATAGGATTGCTTTGTCTCTATCGAAAAGCACTAAACAAATGTCTGGTTTGGGTTCCTCACTGAAAATTGATTTTTTTAATCTGGGTGTGGTGTTGTACCCCTTTAATCCCAGCACTCAAGGAATCAGAAGCAGGTAGGTTGCTGTGAGTTTGAGGCCAACCTGGTCTACAAAGCAAGTCCAGGGTAGTCAGAGCCACACAGAGAAACCAAAATAACTAACTAACTAACTAACTAACTAAATAAATAAATATATTTTTTTCTACAATTAAGTGCTTTAATCAAGTGTTCAGTCTTGGCATTTTCCCCTTTCCAGCACATTTGTATTTTTCCATGGTATAAATGAGTCAATTTGGTTGTGTAGTTCAGGGGTAGAGTATATAATTTGTATGTCAATCCCAAGAACTCTCTCCTGTTAAACAAAAGAGCCAGGTTTGATCATTTCATCTAGAGAGCAATGAACAATGTTTGTAAGGCATTCTAAAATCCCTAAAAATTTTCTAAAAATGGCTATAGGCTTTCACCTGCTCTAAGGCAGATTAAAGACCAGTACATGTATGAATCCTACACAATTAACTATCTTTAAGTTTGTTGGAAAGTAAATCATCTAAGGCAATAAGAAGCACACTGAACTTCAGTTTTCATCCCTGATGTAGAATCTGCTGCTATAGTCACTAGTCAACGAAAAGAGAAGAAAAACCCCAACAAATCTGGCCTACAGATTCAGTGTAGTGAAAGTCTTGCTTAGCATGTAAGAAGCCCTGAGTTTGAGGCCCAGCTTAGAACAATAACAACAACAAAAGGTGCAAGGGCACACAGCTACATAAAAAGCCAAAATGTCTAAACGTCACTTTATTTTTTGAGAATGAGGTGCAGTTGTATGATTTTTCAAACATCTCTTTTTTTGAATTAAAAAAATAAAAAAAACAAAACTTCATCCATAGAACCACTGAAGCAAAGAGCCAAGTTTTATTTCACTTGCTGATACGGGCCTTCAAAAGAAGCATACCCTTAGTTCAGTCATCTGATGTATGTCTTATTCTGTACCCTCCCATCAATATTGCCTTAAGCATTTTAAATGACTGGCATGATACTTTGTCATTTTGATTATTTCACATGTCATACTGCATTAAACTCTTTACGTTTTTATAGGAATAACCAGCTAAATTTTAACCTTTTATCTAAGTTTTTTTTTTCTCACTCAATCTACCAATTTGGATGCTTCTAGTTACAAGCAGCAGAAAATGTAACCTATTATCTCATATAACAGGAAGCCCAGGGCATATCAGGCTCCAGGTTGGTGGCCTTCTTCCCTTCATTTTTTTTTTTTCATCCTTGCTGTTCACTTGTCACTAGAGATGTGTTTGGTGTGTGTGTGTGTGTGTGTGCAGGGCGGGGGTGCGCCAAGATGGTTGTAACCCTCTCAAGCATTCAGCATTCTTAGGCATCTTGTTCAATCACAGATCGTTGAATCTACCCTGAGACTTTCTGGTTCAGTTGGTCCTAGTAAGATCTGAGAAGTAGTTCCGCCAAGTGCACAGGTGGTGGTGCTGCTGCTGGTGGTAGTGGCACTGAGAGATGGGGGAGGGTGTGGGTATTTGAGGGTCATTCATTGTGTTCGTGCAATACCGACTTTAACACTTGTCCTACAACACTGAGATCTCTCTTCTCCCCACCCGTCAAAGAGCCTGATGTCACTTCTAGTTTGTGAGAACACTTCCATTTATGCTACTATTTATACTTCCATTTATACTACTACTGGGTATATACTATACCCAGTGGTTGATGTACCAGTTTCTTTGAAAAGTTTTGGGTCTGGCTCTTTGAAATAGGAACCAGTCAAGTCCTGAATCTTCAGCTTGTTCTCAAATTATAGACATAGCTCCAGTACCCTGCCACCTTCAACCCCCATTTCACCCTAATAGGGAATATTCGGCAACATCAAATTATTTTTAGCATCTTTTAATACAGGGTATAGGTATTCAGGAACTGCCTCTTATAACCAAAAACAAAAAGTAAAGTTACTTAAAGGCATATCATAAGGGCTTTTGGTTTTCCATATAATCTTTATTTGTAGCAAAGAACTTTCTAGCCTAAAGATTTCAACAATTTGCTTGTGTTGCACAAAAATCTTCCCTGCTGATTTCGGATTTGTGTTTCTCCCAAGTCATATTGCCAAACTGAAATTCCTCCTTTTAAATCAACTATCTTGTAAGCCATCTCTCTGATGCGGAGTCTATGTTTTGTGTAGCATGCTCACTTGCTGCAACAGTCTGTTGGCATGACTCTGATTTGGGCTAAGCTTCAGAATTCTCATTAGCCTTGAGCTATTTTCTGTCCTGAGTATATCCCTCTTTACTTTATTATCATAATGGCACCTTCTCTCATTTGTTTGCACCATAGGAAACACAGTAGAGAGAAATGATTTCTTCAGGGGTCATGGAGGGACACAGGACAAGTTCAGGCAAAGATACACACACACACACACACACACACACACACACACACACTTCTAGTTGGAGTAGAAAACTTTGAAGCCTAAAATGTGCTGCTTTGAAAATGTGAAGAAATACAAGCTTTTCCAGGCTTTTCCAGGCCAGAGTGCAGCAGGATAAAGAGACTGATATTTTTTCCTACATGAAAATGAGAAAGCATTTGAATGTGGAGAAGAGGCCTAGTGATAACTGCAAACACACCAAAACTGTGTGTTTATGGCCTATGAACATAACACCGAAACTCAGTTATGATAACCAAGCTACCAGCAAGGCCCACCAGAAAATATATACTAGCAGCCATTAAAACTTCCTTGGGCACTGGAAGGCCGGCCTGCTGCTTCCTCACCACTGGCTTCCCAGGAATGAAGAGTAGATTCCTTAACCCCTGAGATCATGGCTGAAAACTGGGCGGGAGATTAAAGCAGTCCGGCTTTTGTCAGGCACTGAGATGCATGCCATCCAAACCCAAAGTGCAGGAGAAGCTGAGATTCCCTATGTGTAAGGGAGTGTGAGCCTTGGCATCCTTGGCTTTAAACTTCAAGTGGTTTCTGGGTAATCAAAATCTCATGCAATTTCCTCTGTTTTGGGCAGTGCTTGGTACTGTGTAGGACTGACTCCTGCTTTGATCAAGTAGTCCTAGTTAACCCCTTTGTGGTTTTGAAGACGAATGTTACATTGTTACATTCTGAAAATCCCTTAAATTCCTGCACCCAACTTTATCTATAGCAAAGCTCAGTGGGAAAGTTCAAGTGGGGTCGCCTTTGTCTATTCTACAGTAAATACTTACAATGACATCCTTTCAGATTATGCCTTTACTCAACAAATCTCATATATGTCACATACAGTAATATCTTTTGGGGACAGAGATGAATTATGTAAGTTTGAATATCAGATAGGGTCATATTTCCTTTCTTCCTTTATTTTGGGGCCAGGGCTTGAGCCTGGGCTTGGTGCAGGCTACACTCAGGCTTACCTGCCATGAGCTATACCACCAGCTCTCAGGATGGTATCTTTTTAAATGGATGCATTTACATTTCACAATAAGTCTTACAGAATTTCGGGATACTGTGTGTCTATTTGGGCCATTTGAGGGCAGCTACACATTCATCTTGTTTTATTTTATTTTTTTCTTTTCTTATTCTCAACTGCACCCTTTGGCATGTTTATCTCCAACATGAGAGATTGGCACTATTCAGTAACAATTCCAAATAACATTCTAGGTTCAGAATCTGTAGAGTGGGGAGACATACTCAGTGCAAACTTTAAAAATAAAGATTAAGAGTATACTTTAAAGTTCCCCAGTGTCTTTTTCTCAGGCTCATCAAATATTTCAGATCTTGGATGCTATTAAATGTGCATGAGCCTATGGAATTCTGTGAGAGATAAAATATTTGCATAGTATTTAGGGATCTGTGTGCAATTAAACTAACCAAACACAGGTGACTTCTGTTTAATTCCTTCAACTTTTGAAGTTCTTGCTTTCAACTTTTACTGTAGCACTGTAAAACACGGGAACAAGCAGATGTATAGTGGTCATGGCAGGCAGCTGTTAGACACTGATTTCATATGACATTCTTCGCGGTGACCCCCTTTCCTCATACTTGACACTTCACATGCCCTTCATTGTATAAGGAAGATTCTGTTGTATAGTTGGAGTAGGTTAATTTACAATAAAAGGTTGTATCTTTCTATAGTTTAGAAAAATGTTCAATGTTTAGAGCCTGGGAAGACAGCTCTGCCAGTCATAGGCTTGTGTTGGAAACAAGAAAACTTACTGAGTTCCATCTCCAGCTGAGCATAGTAGCATGTGCATATAATTCTGTTTCTGGGGAGGCAGAGACAGGAGGATGACTGCGGTTTACTGGCCAGTCTGTCTAGGCTGACTAGGGAGCCCGGGGCCAATTATAGACCTGCCTCAAAGGAAGTGAAGGGTGTTTCTAAAGATGGTACTTAAGGCTGGTTTGTAACACGTGCTAGAGATGGAACACACACACACACACACACACACACACACACACACAAAATCATGAGCATACATACATGTCCATAAACATGCTCAGTAATATTTTTAGACCAATTGTATAGATAATGAACTTCAGGGCATACCTTTTCTTGCTTACTCTTCCTAGGAAGTAGAACTATTACAATTTCAATGCTTTCATTCAGGTGATGTTAAAAGTTTAAATGAAGATATTAGCTGAAGGAACATTTAAAAATAACTTTTCTTAAGTTTTATAACCCATATTCGTTTATCATCTGGATTTTAAAAAAAATGACAGATGTCATACTTGAGACTGCATGTCCTTTATTAGGTAAAAAAAATATTTGGACTAGACTAACTTATAAAAAGTGTTTTGTCTTCATATATTTTAAATGTTCAATTTTTTAAAGATTTATTTATTTACTTATTTTATGTACATGAATGTTCTATCTGCATGTACACCTACATACCAGAAGAAGCCATCAGATCCCAGTATAGATGGTTGTGAGCCACCATGTGGTTGCTGGGAATTGAACTCAGGACCTCTGGAAGAGCAGACAGTGCTCTTAGCCACTGAGCCATCTCTCCAGCCAAATGTTCAATTTTTATTATAATTTAACATTAAAAACAAGGTGGCTCATATCCTCTTAGAATAAGGAACAGTAGGAATAAAATTGGAGCATTATGACCATTCTTCCTCACTTGTCCCCAATTGTAAATTTTTCTCCCAAGAAAAGACGTCTTAGCTGAGTGCAGTGGCAGATGTCTGTAATCCCAGCACTCAGGCTGGTAGAGACAGGTGGATCTCTGTGAGTTCCAGGCCAACCTGGTCTACAAAGCAAGTCCAGGACAGTGAAGGCTACATAGAGAAACCCTGTCTCAAAAGACCAAAACAACAACAAAAGTCACACTTCTCCCTTTCTCACTCATGTGACCACTTTTCTCTCTCATCTCCTCACCCCACTTTCTTTCTTGGTGGCGCTGACCTTTGAAACAAAGTGCCCCACCACTGAGAAACAGCCTCAGCTCGTGGGACCACTTTCTGCCTGAGGTGCATTTAATTTTGTAGGTTAGAGATTCAAAACAAAAGGAGTAAAACCCAAATTTTTCGGAGGCTGATTTCTAAGAAAAGTCTAGGGTGTGCTGCAAGGAAACTTGCTACATTTTCTTTCATGGCCACCAGTCTTATTACAGCTACTCTTCTGCTACTCTTCATGTAACAAGCTTATACCTTGGCAGCGCTTTGCCTGCTTTTTCAGTCCCTTCCAACAATTTTATACATAAAAGGAAAAGGGAGTATTTATTCCATGCATGTATTGTCTATTTACAGTTGACTGCATTTCGGTCCCTTTGTCACACGGTGAGGTGGGGTTGGCCCTACCATACCTCACAGCAGGGCCCAGCATGCTCTGAGGAGGAAGTGAGAGAAGAGTTTCTGGAGTTTGTGACCCTCCACTTTGGCTTTAATAGTTTTAATTAAAGCTTTCATATGTAAATTATATGCATAATAAGTGCTAACTTTCAATCACAAGAGGTAGAAGTGGTTACTGATATTGGGTAGGGTGGGAGTAGTGATTTGGTACAGAATAGAAAACAAAAACAAAAACAAAACGACCCCAAGCAACACACATAGTTTCAGCTAATTAGTCCAAACAATACAGATGGACTAATTTGCTTTCCTATTTCTGTCCTAAGAAGGAAAAGGGTTTATTTGGCTTCCATGTCCCAATCCAGTCCATCAGTGAGGAAAGCCAGGTCAGAAACAGAAGCACAGCCAGGGGAGGAACACTGCTTGCTGGCTTGCCTCTCATATCTCACCCAGCTTGCCATTTTCTATAACCCAGGACCATCTGCCCATCGGCAGCCCTGCCCATAGTGATCCAGGCACTCCTACATCAATCACTTCAGAAAATGCCCCACAGACTTGCCTGTAGGCCAACCTGATGGAAATGCTTTCTCAGGGGAGCGTCCATCTTGCCAGATGACAACAGCTATGTCAAGCTGACAAAAAAAAAAAAAAAAAAAAAAAAAAAAGAGCACAATAATGACATTACTTTTTCCATAGTCTATATATGGATTCTAAGCTGTGTCAAGCTGACAAAAATAAAAGGAGCACAATAATGACATTACTTTTTCCATAGTCTATATATGGATTCTAAGTGTTTATATCATGCAATATACTTTATAAACATTGTTTTAAAGTATGCCTGTAGCATTAATGTTCATTAAGTACTAATGACTGTTACAAGCTGATTGTAAAACTGCACACGAGACAGCAAATTTATTATAGAAGCCACAGGCTTATGTCACTGGGCATACAAACAGCCTCAGGCATACATACCAACGTTGGAGATAAGAGTTATTACAGAGTTTTAGACTAGCCTAGTCTCACAATGTGGCCACCCTTCTCTGATTCTGTCTCTCAAGAGTGGTATGAACTACCACGCCTGGCAAAAGCTTTTTTGTCAAAGTAAATGTGTGTGTCAACCTCGAAGCGGTCCAGAATTTTTGATTCTAAATTAGCTCAACAGGCACCTAATACGGGAAGACAGACAACTTGGTCCATTCTGTTGAGCGTGTGGGAAGGCTGTTACAGGGCCCGATATAATAGAGCACTTTGTAATGGTTATTTAGTCACGGAGGAAAAAATACCTGTAGCAGCCAGGGTTTTATTTATTTATTTATTTATTTGCCCGGTGAGGGGGAGGGGTAGTTACAGGATGCTCAAGAACTGGCCACAGGTGTAGTTCTGCCCTCTAGTGGTTCTAGGTGAGAGACTGGTTTAACGGCTCCCTGTGCTCACCAAACTTAGCAACTCTTCATCAAAACAACAACAACAACAACAACAACCACATTTACTAGGGGCTTATGTGAGGTGCTAAGTGAAAGGAAAACGATAGCGGCCAAGGTAAACATCGGTTCTTCAGCTACGATGGCAGGGCGACTGACTCCGAGCTGCTATCCCAGCTATTTTGGTTGCATACTCTCAAGGAAAATGGTCGAGGGTCCTCCCTCGAGCTGTCTCCCCTGAACCTTACCCTATCATGACACAGGGGGCTTCGGAATACACTCCTGGCCAGGACAGAATTTTGGAAACTGGCTCCATGAGGACTGGCCCTCGAAAGACCCAGAGAAGCAGCCAGAGCAGGTGTTTGCAAGGGAGGGTCCCGACTCGTGGGAGGTCGCTGACAGGCACACCAGCTTCTCCCTGCGTCGTCCCAGGAGATTGTGACGGCCGCGGGACGGGAGAGACTTGCAGAGCTGTGTAGAGACAGCCCAGGCGACTCTGGGACGCGGCCATGACTGTGCCTGCCTCTACATCTCGACTCCCGGGCCGCCTGGAGGGAATGTGCGCCCGGAGAGGGGAACTGGCATGCTTCCACCCCTTGCGCCTGGTGGGTGTGTAGAGAGCAGGGAGAAGCCATTCCGAGAGCGCGCGAGGAGCCTCGGGCCCCGCGCGCACTCCCACCGATCCTCGGCTGCCCGGGTCTACGTCCATCGCGGCCCGCAGGCTCGGCCTCACTGCACTTCCGCTCACCCGCGCAGAGGGCCGAAGTGCGCCTGCGCGCGCGCCTCTCCGCGGCGGAAGTGGTAGCGACAAAGCTCGGTGGGCGGCGGGCCGGGTAGTGCAGGGCGCGCCGGGCGGCGGGCGGCGGGGAGGGGCGGAGCGCAGGAGGCGGAGGCGGGAGCAGAGCTGCTCGGCCGTGCGCGGAGCCGCGCGGAGCCGTCGGGCCGAGCTTGGCGGACCCCGTCGCCGCTCCTCCTATCCCCTCCCCGCCGCCGTCCTGCTGGTCCTCGGGACGCGGCTGGGCTCCGTGTGGCGCCACGCGCGCCCCCCGCAGCCCCGCTAGTGAGTCCTCGCAGCCTGGAGGGAGGGGGACGTCTGGGGTGTCGGAGAGGACTCCGGGTACCCACTCCTGGCCCCATTTCCAGAAACTTCCAGGTCTGGAGGGATGGGGGCGTCCGGGGGGGGATGTCTGATGCCCGCGGAGCGCCTCTCGGGCGCCGCCCGGCTGGTGTGAGGCGCTGGCGCTGCGGGCGACGCTGGGGGTGGGTTAGGGAGGTGGCGGCTGGGCAGGGGTCGCCCTGCTCCTCTTCCCTCTGGTCAGCTCCGCTTCCTCTGGTTTCTCTTGCAGATGCTGCTGCTAGGGGTGGTGGGAGCAGCCGTGGGACGCGTGGCCGGGAGCGGGGGTGACAGCCTGGGATTCCGGGGTCTTCTCTTCCTTGCCCTCCTCTCCTCTCTATTCCCAGTGTGGCCGTGGCTGACACTAAAGACTTTGTAGCCATCAACCCGAGTGCAGTTTCGATGGAAAATGAAGGTAAAGGCTCCTGGCAGATGGGTTTGCAACACAGAGTTGAGGGTGTGGTGGTTTGCTTTTTAAGTTGTCTGTCTTTTCCCACCTTTTAATTTTTTTATTTAATTGATTTTTTTTTCTTTGCATGTGGAATGTCTGAGGATTTGCTTCCCTGAGGGCATCTAGCATTTATTTTGGTAACATGGGCATTGCGGGGATTAAGGTTCTGCGGGTGACAGCTGGAGCCTGCTTTCCTGGGAAATTGTTATTTTCTATAGCATAGGTAATGGGACGGAAGTTTTCATTTGAGATAGCATCTGTGCATGTCCTTATAGCTCTTTGAAAGGAGTCAGCGGATGGGAAATGGAAATGGGAGGAGACGACTATGGATCATATCTCTGTATATTTGCATATCGAGCTTTGTTAGAGTGTGTGACTGAATTATAAAAAGATTTTAAAATAAATTCTACTTTTGGAAAAAAAAAAGCTTTTTTTTTTTTTTTTAAACTCACAAATTAAAAAAGAACCCAACCCATGAATTCAACGGAATTTTCTGAGAGTTTCCCCATTTTAAAGTTCCACCCTATTTCAAAACATCTTCTGGATGTTGACAGCGGAACCTGTTTGTCCCTATTACACATTGTGTTTGGACGCGTTCGGTTGTCACGTTACTCGACTTTGGCCTCATTAAAATAATGCTTTTTATTTATAGCACTAAGGTTTAAAAAATTGTTGAATAACTGAATAAATGATTTTTCTTCCCTCTTTAACCAACCATGTTTATTGTTTGTACTGACTTCTGGCTTATGTGTGATCATCTTTCTTTCTTTTTTTTCCCCTTCTTTTTTGACTGGGCTGCAAGATGCTAGAAAAGGTACTTAACAAATGATTCCTTGTTTTCCCCCTTCCCTTGAATCGCTTGGTTTAAAAATCTTTATTTGGTACACAGGAGCTGCAGTTAAGCTGAATGCTTTTTCCATTGTTGAGAACGTCAGCTTGATTGGCTAAGTAGGACTTGAGATTTTAAAATAGGTGTTTCTCATGGATGCAGTAATCTGTTGTGCTGTTTGAGAACTGTGGCATATGTAGGATTATGATGAGAGGCATGGTTACCTCACCCAGTTTCATTCTCGGTGGTTAATTGGTGGAATGCGCTTTCTGACACACCAAAGTGTGTAACTGCAGAGGACTTACGCTGATTTGGTCTTGAGGAGAGCAGTTGTGTTTTTTTTTCTGGTGTTACGGAAATTGTTTTTCTAAGCCCCCTTTCTCTTCTTGTCCTTTAGAGATTTAAGAAAGGCAAGTTTGTTTTTCATAAGACAATGTTGAGTCCATTCATGCAGTGGTTTCTGTTTAGTAAAAATCCCTGTAAGAAAAATCTCGCAGTTATCGTACATCTGTGAGCTATTTTGAGAATATTACCAGATTTAGGAGAGTAGCCTGAAGTAGGTGGATACTTGGCTGTCGGTTTTCTTCCTTGGTGTCTTAGGAATCAGAGCATGAGTAATGAAGCCAGTATGTATCTGCTGAGGTAGAAGGGGGTGGCTGTTAGATAGGAGTGTGTCCTTATTTTATGGCCACACAAGAATGATGTGGCTTCATAGTAAAAGATTATAAATGTCTTAAAGACTTGAGGGCTTTTCTGCCCCATTATTTTTGACCATGAAGAGATGATTTTTCTTACTATCTTAACATGTTTTTTTTTTCCTGTCTAAATATTTTTAGAAGAACTTGTAGATAGCCTAAAAGCAATTGACTATCTTAAAATAGGTCTATATTTCTTTTCATTTAGTTTGTACCCTCTTCCGAGTATTAACAACTTAGAAACTATGGAGCCAAAATATTAAAATCTTGTCCTATTGCAAAGCTATGTGGCTTCAGGCAAAAAAATTCACCTTTCCCAAGTTTCATCTATAAGTTGGGATTGAAAATGGGCAGCTCACAAACTTGAGGTGATGTTTGAGAAACACTGCAGAGAGGGGAATGCTGGAGTCTTACCACATGGAACAGGGCCTTTCACTGTGAATACTGCATCTCCACAATATTTGTCCTTGTGCAGATTATTAAAGCTTTTTGTGCTCTGGTTTCTTATGCATAAAAATAAGGGTAATGGTAGCTGCCTTGTGACATTGTTGTAAGCACTCAAAACAGCATCTGGCATACAATAAGTAGTCAATAAACGTTAATTGTAAATAGCCTAGTCCACTATTTGATGCATACAATTATACCACCTGGCATTAATGTCATAACAATGCATTGCTGGAATGGGGAGCAGAGGTGGCCAAAATGCTCAGGATGACTGTTACTAGGTGGTGGTGGTGGGGGGGTGAGCTTAAGGACTTTTCTGTAGAGTTAGTGCTTTAAGTAGAGGTTAGGGTTCCACCATGCCATTGCAAGAGGGCAGTAGTTTCCCCTGCCCCCCAAAATCTGACCTTGTGCTTCTGAGCTTTCTTGGCTTCTAAGTTTAATTGTCTGTGAATGGGATACTGCCATCTTGGGGGATTGGTATAGTAAGTGAAGCCAGAGGGGTGGTTGACAGAGCTTTTTTTTTTTTTCCTCAAAAGAAGCAAGATAATTTTATTTTTAGTAGTGCAATTATACATGTTAAAGAGAAATACAGTGACAGGAGCTCTACAAGGAGACCAAGAAAACCAAAAATACCTGGGCCCAGGGGGAAACTGCAGAGACTTGATACTTCAACCAAGGACCATGTATAGAGAAGACCCAGACCCCCTGCTCAGATATAGCCCATAGGCAGCTCAGTCTCCAAGTGGGTACCCTAGTAAGGGGAACAGGGACTGTCTCTGACATGAACTCAGTGGCTGGCTCTTTGATCACCTTCCCTGAGGGGAGTTCGGTCTTGCCAGGCCTCAGAGGAAGGTGATTCAGCTAGTCCTGATGAGACCTGATAGACTACGGTTGGATAGTAGGCGAGGAGAACTTTCCCTATCAGTGGACTAGGGAGGGGCATAGGGGGAGAAGAGGGAGAGAGGGAGGGGGCTCAGCCTACAAAGTGAATAAATTGTAATAAATAATAAATAAATAAAAATTAAAAATATCCTGTCAGGACTGACAACAGACCATGTGAATGAGAGTCAAGAGTCCGGAAACCTGGTGTCTCTCTATGGGATCTAAGGGAATAAGGAGTGTACAATGAGTGATTAAACCAGGCTGCTGTTGTCTGGAAACAGTCTTCCAGGAGGTGGGCGATAAGTTACACTGTTAGGTGTGAACTGTGAAGGACTACCTGATAGTGGCTCACTAGAACATCTGCATGGAAGGAGTTCTTAGCAGTTATGTTTACAGTGGCTACATCCTGGGAGGAAATGGCTTTATCCATTTACTTGAGTCTTCAACAGTAGAGGTATTTGCTTTGGCACTAGGTTTTGATTCTTCGAGACTCCCCTCCCAGGACCCACTTAAACTTTTTCAGGAAAGCATGACCTATTTTTAGCTACTCTCCTGGATGCTTTATGTATACTTCCAGTCACTAGGAACATTTGAAGCCTTAATTATTTCCAGGATTTTCAAGGATTAAGTCCTAGACAACCAATTGTTGGGATTTTTGTCTAAATCCTTTAAAAGTCCTGTACAAGTGTAAATTAACAAGATAACCGTTACTTAGTAACCTGAGATAATACAGCATTTTCATCTTTTAAAAATTTGTTGCTAGTTTAAAGGATGGCTTATTAGAAAAGACATTTCTAGATGGAGGGTTTTTCATATATATATATATATATATATAATTTATTTATTTATTTATTTTTTCTTTCATGTTGACTGGTTTAGTCTTTAACAAATCTGGCCTTTTCTAAGAGTTTAATGTGTTTTATACTTTTTGAATGTGTCTTTAACTCTTGAGTAGAAATGTAATAATCTTCAGGATTTCAGGAAATGCTACATCCAGCTAGAAGCACCTCCTATTTTTTTTAATGTCATTTATATTTATACTTTTAAAGTAGTTTGTCACTCAATTTCAAATGGTTATCTTGAAATGTCTCAAGAAACTACTTGTGGGGACTGTAGAGATGGAAAGAGAAGGAAAAGAAAACGCTTTAGTTTAATTCCAACTTATAAAAGTATCTTAAGTCTCTAGGTGTGGAAAACGTAATTTACTGTATTTGTAGTATTGTCTATAAGTTATTCTTCATAGGTTTGGAAAAGGCTTGAAACCGAAAGAGTGTCTAAGAACATTTTTTAAACAGCAGAGAAGATTGCAGAGATTGTAGGCAATAGACTCAGTAGCCTTTAGCACTTTTTTTTTGACGTGTGTGTCTGTGTCTGTGTGTGTGTGTGTGTGTGTGTGTGTGTGTGTGTGAGCTGCAGCATTTGTGTGCAGGTTAGAGGACAACTTGGGAGTTGGTTATCTTCATCACGTGGGTTCTAAAGCTTGAATTTAGGTTGTCAGGCTTGTTGGCAAGTGTCTGTACGTGCTGAGCTATCTCACCAGGCTACGGTAGCCTTTTCACAATTGGATTCTGAATACTTGATTTAACTTAGTACGTGTGTGTGTTTATGCACCTGTATGACGTGTGCATATGGGCGTG
Source organism: Meriones unguiculatus (assembly GCF_030254825.1). Classification (NCBI taxonomy): domain Eukaryota; kingdom Metazoa; phylum Chordata; class Mammalia; order Rodentia; family Muridae; genus Meriones; species Meriones unguiculatus. The sequence goes on from NC_083354.1 coordinate 45,595,190, forward strand.
CATGAGTGTAATGGGCAGTGATCAGTTTCTGCTGTCAACCCAGCCTTAGTTTTTGAGACAGGGTCTCTTACTGAACCCAGAGACACCGCTTTAGCCAGGCTGATTGACTAGCTGCAGGGTCCCACTTGTCTCTTGGTTTCCTCTCCCCAGCTGGAGTTACAGAAGTGTCAGCCATTATACCAAGGTTTTCTTTGGTTGCTGGGATCTGAACTCAGGTGCCCATGCTGAGGGAACTTGATGAACCAAAACACGAGCCCTACATTGGTTTAATATTCTTACCATTTAATGTCAACAGAATCAAGCTCTGTTAATTGAAACATTATGAAACAAAATAGTTGTCAGGGGCACACACCCCTGAGGCCCAAAGGTGCTCTTTGGAGCTCTTATTTAAACAGGGTTGAATTTTGTTTTAAAGGTGGCAAGAATACCATATCTTTTTAGTAAAGTAAGTTAGGGTGAATTTAAAATTACCCCTTTGTTACAGGTAAAAGACAGCTTCTTGTCCAGGGGGTGGTGGAGCACACCTTTATTCTCAGCATTTGGGAGAGCAGAGGCACGTGGGTCTCTATGAGGTCTAGGCTAGCCTGGTCTATAGATGGAGTTCCAGGACAGCCAGATAGCCAAGGCTACACAGAGAAGACTTACCTGAGGTGTGAAAGTAGGGGTAAGATAGCTTATGATTAGCTCAAGAAATCCTGAATTGACCTTCTTTAAAAGATAGTATTTTTGTAATGATTTCAGGGCAATTTTTTTATGACAGCTTTGTGCTTTTCCTGAGGTCAAATGGTAAAAGGAAGGAAAAATTGGTTACTGAGCTCTCAGGATAGTTTCATAATTTCACACAAGAAAAAATTTCCTTACTAGTTCAGGCTATGTTGTCACATTTCTTCATGAATTTTAATGGCCAAGGTTTATGTTCACTCATTGATTTATATGCACTTGTTACTGTATCCTTTGTCTTCTGGCTTTAAGTTGCTGTAAGAGTATAATCTTAGTATATAAGTAGATTACTCAGATTGTGTTGAGTTCAGTTCCTGTGCACTGATTTGTGATACATTTAGAAAAGGTTTACAATGTGAGAAGGTTGGAGATTTGGACAGTGGTTAAAGGAACATTATCTTAGGGTGGCTGTAACTGGCATCTAATTTGTCTCTGCTTGCTCTCTTTTTCTGCTTCAGGTCTTAGAGAATTTAGGATTTCGATTTACATAATGTACCTGTTAATTATAATTGCTTAAGTGAAGCTTGTTGGTTTTGACATGTGGTCACTTTTAAATGTGCTGACCTTAAGTTGTGTGTCTGTGCTCCCAGGATTCACACAGTAATGCAACCTGACGTTCTTAGGATGACTTGGCAGCATCCTTTAAAGAAATTATTTTTATTTACTCAAAGAATTTAACTGCAGCAGATGTTAGGCAGTTTGATATTCAGCCCTTCACAGAAAAACAGAAAGAACAGCTGAAGTGGAACATTGAATGCTTTTGAACGTGTCTGTGCTGTCTTCAGCAGCTCATTGGCTTTGGCCTGGGCAAGATCCTGAGTCAGATACCCAGCAGTATGCAGTCAGGAAGGGTAACACTTTCCTAAGGAACATTGCAGTGATGTTTTCAGGCAAAGTTAACTTCAGCCATGTTCTGGATTTCCTCTCATCCTGTCACCTTTCGCTTGTAGCCCTCCAAAACTTAGCCATTGATGTTGTCATTTCATTCATATATGTTACGATGTGCCCCTTCCTCCCCTCCCCACTTTATGCATAATGGTTCTAGTACACTTTGCTTGGCCGTTTTAGCATTTCCTTAGTAGATTATTTATTTGGTTTTCTTCATCTGAGTTTTTACGTAGGTGGGAGTAGAAATATTTGGCCCAGGCCTTCTTTGGGGCCAGACCTTCCTTGTTCTGTGGAGTGTCCTTGCTACATTTCCTCAGAGGAGGCAAAAGCCTTTCATGCTGGGAGTGCCATGAACAGCACATAGTACACTTTGTAAAGGCGTGTAAACTAATCTCTTCTATGTCCTTGTCTTTATGCTTGTGAGGGCTGCTTTTACCCAGAGTTGATACCTGGAAACTAGTCACCAATCTTTTGTGAATTCCTGCTTCCTTTCTACCCCAGGCAAAGATGTGACCATTGCCGACTCTTTTTTTTTTTTTTAAATGAGCCTTACAGGGCAGTGTATGGAGAGAGGTTTTAAGTTAAACACCAGTTCAGTTGGAAGACGAAGGCTCAAAGTGAATTCTTGCGTGGGTAGAGACCCTCGGGTTGTCTCTTACTCAGTCTGAGTAGGGGTCTGGCACATACATATTGTTAATTGAATGAAATGTTGGCTTTTACTCTGCTTCTCTCATCTGGGGGTAATTTCACACTCCAGAGCGCCTTTGGCGGTATCTAGGGACATGAGTGGTTGCCACGGCTGCAGCAGGGCTGCTGGCATCCAGTGGGTAGACAGCAAGGATGCTGATAAACATTGCGCCGCGCACGAGTTAGCACCTCCTTCCTCCATCTTCCTCCATGGCGTTCTTTATCCCCAAACGGCGGCAAGAAATTACCCCAGAGCTTTGGTTTCCTTCTTTGTAAAGAGGTGGTGCGTACTCTTAGCTTAAATAGGGTCACGCGTACAGGTGTCTAGCTGCCAAGAGCTGCAAAGCAAATGCAGATTTTCGTTAACTTAGTTGAAGGAAAGAGTTAGAAAAATTTTAGTTATTGATATTTTAGCTTAGGATTCAAAGGCTTTAGTATTTGTCTTAGTTCTAAGCTAGATGTCAAGAAAGCCTGTAGTAGCTTTTATAGATTAGTGCATTTCTTGTGGTTTTATTAAGTATTTGCTTCTTTGGTTTGGGATTTTAGCATTTCATTAACTTAGACAAAAATACTGAAAGCTATATCAAATGTATTAGCTTCTGGTCACTGGGGTTAAATTCTTAATTTTACATTTAGACCATAAATACATTGCAAGTATTATCTGTTGCTTCAGAATTTTTTTCTTTTTAAAATCAAGACTGAAGTAGTAAAAATGTGTGTGTGTGTGTGTAAGTGCATGCATGGCTGTATACCTACAAGTGCCTCTTCCTCTTGCTTTCCACCGCATTTCTGAGAAGGGGTCATTCACCGAACCTGAACTTCATACTTGGGTTGGATGGGTTGGTCAGTGAGCCCCAGCGCCAGTGTTACAGATGTGCTTGGCCACAGCTGGCTTCTTACATGGGTGCTGGGGATGCTTGTTTGAGCCATTTTCCCAGCTCTGTGAACCATGTCTTTGGGAATATGCCCAGACTGTCAGGGTCTGTAATATTTTTCCCCTTACCCATTTACAAAAATTCCAGTTGGCAACTCTTTGAGGTCAGAAGTTACTGTGCATTTAATGTCAGCAAAAGCACTTTCCTTCAACTTAAGTGTGTAGTGCACAGAATTGATTATTTTTAAAATTTATATATTCACTTTACATCTCGATTGTAGCCACTTGCCTCCCACCCAAGTTGATGATTTTTTTATAATAATCAGTTATACCTGCTGGTAAACTACTTTGAAGGGTTAGTAGCTCATTGCACCTGCAGGCACACATGCTGGCAAGCAGGCAGAAGGGCATCCATCACAACAATGAGTACTATTTCACAAGAGTTTGCTTTGCAATAGCCTGCAAAGTGAAGATCACCAGCTAATTGCTTAATGAAGTGAATATCACATAAAATACTGCTAGGAAATATGATGGGATCTGACATTGTTACCACAGTTGATGAGAGTTGGGAACAAAGGCTTCAAGTGCTAAGGCAAGGTAGTAAAAAAGTAACAGGTTTACCTCTTCTCCCTCCCAGGTGGCTTCAGTAATTTGTATAAACCAATACTAATGATGTATGCCCACTTGATTAAAAAACAACATCAGTGCCAGAGTCTTTCTGTGGAGCAGTAGAATTCAAGAGTGACTATTTTCTGTTGGATGCAAATCTAATTGTCAAAGAAAAGTTTTTCTAAAATTGGCTTACTTACAGAATATTCTTTCTTAGCTCAATTCAGGAGCCATCTTTCCTTTTAGTTGCCATTGTCCTTGTTTCCTTCCATCTGTCATGTTTTCTAATCTATTTCTTTTTTCTTTGTATGTGAGCTGGACACTTCAAGAGTGATAGTTTTTGTTTTTAGTTGTCCCTTGATTTAAGTTCATTAGATCATTGATTATTCATGATTGTATGTCTTATGACTGGTAAGATTACGATGATGACTTGGTTAAGGTCGTGCCTGCCCCGTTTCTCCATTTAAAATCAGTTTCCCTTTTGCAGTTAATAATATGTTATTTTTACCTTTGTGATAGAATAGTTGATAATCTGTCTTGAGCACTTCCTCCAGTGGAGAAGCACTTTACACTGACGGCCCCTTGTGCTTTGTCTTCTTTTTCTTAGGCCAGTTCTCCCGTCTGTACTGTTTCTTGGAAGTACAGTTGCTTTTGTGATATTTGTATAATGATTGCCAGTTTCCTCTTTTAAAGATTTATTTACCTATGCCTCTTGTGTTGACCAAATTATTCCCGTGCCCTTTCTACAATACATTCTTACTTTGATAGTACTAATATACTTTCTGGTGGCACATGATTTTGCAGGTGCATCTTGTTTGTTAATTGGAATCATACCATTTTCCTAAATGAGCTGGGAGCATGTGGAGAACAGTATCTAGGAACTGACATGTGGCTGGCAGGTGAGCTCAGAGCTCCTGAGGTCTTGTTGGATGAGTTAGCAGGTCATGTATAGTAACATGCACAGCTACATGTTTTTATTTCCTTATCTGTCTCTTGTACTATACCTACATTCTGAGTGGACACTGAGGGTTGTTCCAACTTGTGGAACCACAAAGTTTATTCTGGTGTAGTATTTATTGAAGCCTCTATTTCCTCCTGCTGCTTGGACCTGGAACCCTGAATAGAGGCAGTGAGGGAATGAGGAAAGGACAGGCACACAGACACACATACAGAAAAGCTGCGGTCACATAGGTTGTGTGCTCTCATGGAACCTCTCTAACTTTGCAGCAACCAGGAACCTCTGTTACTTATGTATAGCACCAAGGGGTTGTGGTGTGGTGGGTTAGCTAGTGTCTGTAGGTGAGCGGTCTCAGGATATGACCATCTGGAGGAGGAAGCTGAGGGTACTAGTGTTTGCACACATTGCCGTCATTTGCACTTGCACCAGTAGAAGGCTTTGCTGTACTTCTGAACCTCACCCGGGCTGTGAGCATGTGGGGGGGATGTCTTTGTCATTTCCCATGGGTCTGAGGCATCTGGATTTGCCTGTTCCCATAACAGTAGAACTTCATTTGCTCTTCACGTATTCATTCAAGGCTTCCTCTGCTCTCCACACTTCCTGTATGTCTATTCAAAGTTCTCACCCATAGTAATTGACTTGTTCAATTCTAACTCACAACCATTTCATAATGTATTTCATAAGAAATACATTAAACATGTTATTAGTGTTATGAATGATGCAGATGTTTGATTGTGCATACCGTGTTACACAGGGACGCTAGACGACAACTTGGTGGAGTTTGTTCTCCTACCTTTCTGTGGGTTCTGGGCATGGAACTCAGGTTACCAGGCTTGTGTGGCAAGTGCCTTTATCTCTTGAGCTATCTCCCTGGTACAGGAAATAAATCTTAAAGTAGAACAAACTATTTTTCATTAGCTTTTCTGTATGTAGGCAACTCTCCTTTACAGAGATCCTTGCTTTGGTTTCGTCCCTGCCTACTTGGGTTTTCATGTGCAATGCAGATAAGGTTCAACTTCTTTCCATTTGGATTCTGTTTTAGCCTCCTCCCGCATCTTGTTTGATTTTAATTATTTTTAAACCTATTTGAAGTAAATAGTGACCACATCTCTATTTGTTTGCAGTAGAGAGCTGCTTATAAAAGGACTGGCTTTGCTCACAGTTGGGCAGTGCTGCATTTACTGTGCCTGACAGCAGTTGGAGTGCAAGGAGCTGCGCTGTAGCAGTCCTTCCCCTGGGCCAGCTTGCCTGGTTCCCTAGTTACAGTTCTCAGTCCTCCTTCCTTCCACACTGGGGACTTTGTACCAGCTAGAGTGCCAAGACTGTCAGTGTGTGATGCTGCTTCCTCAGATGAATCTTCTTTGCTCTAGATGCCTTGTTTTAGACCTGGAGTCACCTGGCTAAACGCTTATTCTCTGTTGTTGTAGTAAATCATGATTTGTTTTGACCTTCACCTTTTTAAAAATGATACACTGTCTATGCCACAAAATCCCGTTTCGAAGTGTGACTCAGTGTTTCAGCACATTCGCAGCGTCCTGTGTAGTCTGACTGCAGAGCTTTTACATTACTCCCCAAAGGAGTCTCTAGCCTGTTAAGTGTTCACGTCCTATTCTAACCCTCCCCAGCTCCTAGTAACCGCTAATCTAGTTTCTGTGTTTGGATTTTCCTATTCTGAACATTTTGTATAAATGTAATAGAACAATATATAACTTTTTATGTTTAGCTTCTTTCAGTTTATCCATGTTTTTGTATGTATTAGCACTTTATTCCTGTTCTTGGCTGAATAATATTCTAAGGTATGGCTGTATCATATTTATCCATCATTTGATGGACACTGAACTGTTTGTACTTTGGAGCAGTTATAAGTAATACTGCTGCGATTGTTCATGTATAGATTTGTGCATGAATGTATGTTTTCCATTCTTTGAGTATATATGTAGGAGTAGAATGCTCAGCAAAATGGTGATACTGTGTTTATTTGAGGAACTGCAGCAGTATTTGATAATTTTCATTCTTTCTGGCAGGGCAGGTGTCAAAATAATTCCCTCACATAGTCTCCTACACTTTACTCTTCCATACTCGCTTTACTCACCATCCCAGGGGGTATGAAGTGGCTGTACGTTCTAATTTTGGTGTGTATTTCCCTAGTGACTGATGATGCCCAGCACCTTTTCATGTGCTTATGGCCATTTGTGTATATTTGGAGAAATTCAGGTCTCTAACCACTTCAAAATTTGGTTATTTGCTTTGTTGTGGGATATTAATATTTATTATAGATTTATCTTTTAGTTAAGCAGCAGTTATTCCTAAACCTGCTGTATACCCAAATCACCACACAGAGGCTAAGATTTATTTAATTAACCTAGAGCACAGTGCTGAGCAATGATTACTCAATCCTAAACCTTCAAACCCGCATAGTTTCCTATCACTCAGATTTTACCCATTATACATGTCATATTTTAGGTCTGGTTCATCTCTCCATGTAGTTCCAAGTTCTGTTCTGTTCCGTGGATCCTCTGCTCTCCTCCCACTCGCTTCCTTCTCACCTCCCCTCTGGACTAGGATGTCCCGCCCTGTCCTCTCCATTGCTCAGCATTGGGGCTGGTTGTTTAATTGACAATATAAAGAACAAATGGTGCCATGTTTACACAAACTTGAGGCATCACAATACAGTGTCTGGCTTGAAACCAGATAGTGGGAATAGAGAAATCAGCATTTGATTGAACAAGGGTAAATTGTATAAATTCCAAAAGAACATTATACCAACATTGCTTTTTAATTTTTAGCTAAGAGTTGATAAATAGAAGTTTTCTCTATTTCTACATAAATATCTTAATACTGGAGGGAAGTATATCCTGTAGTTGTATAGGAGTTGATTGCACAATTATTTATTAGGCCTTTACAAGTATTTCCCCTTTTCTTTTCTTGATGTTGTGGTTTTTCTTCCACTTACCATAAGCTTTAAAATTGAGATTATGTTTTTGTTTGTTGTCTGTGCTTTGATTATAGACCATGACGTTTAAACATGATAAAGATTTGTTTTATTATAAGCATTTTATAGTTTAGCTCTTGTACTTGATCAGTTCTGAGATAAAATCCAGCTGTCTTTTTTTTCAAGGAATATTATTATTGTACTATCCATTCAGGAGACCGTTTTTCTTTGAGTTGTCTTTGTACTTTTGGTTTTCCATAAATGTTTATCTCCTGGCTCTGTTCCATTGCCTCTGTCCATGCAGTTGCCAGCATCACACTACTTTGATTAGTGTATATTCTGAAACTGAAATGTGAGAACAACTTTTTCTAGACAGTTTATTCTGCTTTGATTCCCTTGCATTTCTGTGTGGGTTTTGGAATCTGCTTCTCTGTTTCTGTAAAAGGTAGTTGGAGTTTTCATAGATAATGCCCTGAGTTGTCCTTTATTGAGGATTCAGTATTCTTACGTAGGTCAAAAAAAACCACAACTTTTTAAAATGCATATTTTTTATTATATTATAATATTATAAATATTATAATATTTTATTATAATATAACTTTTTTTTAAATGTGTATTTGTGAGTGCCTCTATAGATGACTGTGTACCACATGTGTGCCTGGTTCCCTAGGAGGCCAGAAGTGAGTGTCAGATTCCTGGAACTGGAGTTGGAATTGTGAGCTGCCTGATGTAAGTGTTGGGACCAAACTCTAGTTCTCTGCAAGAGCAGCAAATGCTCTAAAGTGGTGAACCGTCTCTCCAGCCCCACAAATAAAGGCCTTTGGGCTATTACTTATGACCTTAATTCTAGGAAACTGTATACAGAGGCTGTGAGAAGTTACACTCAGCTGTTTTGTTCCTTCTCTTCTTTGCTAGCTTCCACAAAGAATAACTTGGAGAAAAGATGAATTATCCAGTAAGTGTTATAGGGATGGCTAGATGACCTTAGGTAGGAAATGTGAAGCTGGAATGGTAAAAACTTAAGAAAAAAGCAGGATGTGAAATCTCAGAATGAATTATATATGCACTTGAAGTGATTGGTAGAGAGGAGTTACCTCAAGAGACTTAATCTACAAGAAATAGTAGAGAAAAAAGGCAAAAGGCACAGGGATGTACTTCACAGAACGAGATTGCAGATGGCCACAAGAGCAGCAGAAAGGTTTCAGTACTCGTGGTGACGAAGTGAACTCATTAGAACAAGTACCGGCTGGGTGCAGAAGGATCTGTAGTTCAGTGTCAGCCTGAGCTACATAACAAGATCCTGTCTGAACACTTCCCACTAAAAGCAGAAAAACAACCTACACATTAGTAATGATTTTCTGCTCATCCGATTGGGAGCATTTAGAAGTGTGGTGATACCAGGCCCTGGCCAGATTACAGGCAGAGTAGAAGCTCCTGAATGTTGTGGGAGAGTCTTGGCACAGTGTTTTGGAGGTCTGTTTAGCAGTAACTACCAGAATAACAAACACATCAATATTGTCTCTTTTGGGAGTGTAACCTGTATTTGCACAGGGTAGCTGTGTTCTGGGATGTCTGCTGCAGCAGCTTTGGTGACATAGGGTCCAAGATGAATTGAATTTTAAAAAAGCAGTTGTAGTTGTTTGGTTCTGTTTATAGCGATGATAAAAAAGGAAAGCAAAAATAAGCGTGTCTGCTCAGAAGGTGGCGGCACAGTGTGGAGAGACAGCCTTGCTCTGGGCACAGGAGGGCCGGGACGCACAGCAGTGCCACGTCTATCTCAAACTCATCTTCTTATGACATGGCTCCCTCCCCCCTTTAAAAAAGAGGAGCAAGTTTTTATTTTTGTAAAACACATCATTAAAAGAGTATACTATACTTTAGGAAGAAGATTTTTTTTCTCTCTCTCTGTACAATCCCTGCTGGTCTCCAGAGGTAAATGCATTCTTTTGGGTATTTATATTTGCTCTACTGCAAGTGGATTAGAACGAATATTTAAGTACACATATTTTATAGCATTTAGAACCTTTTATTCCATTTGTAAGCATTGTAAGCACGGGAGAAAAAAAAACCTGATTTACTAGTTGTGATTATGCTAGGGTTTTGTTTCTGTGGTGCTGGGGCGCCAGTCCAGCGCCTTGTGAATGCTGAGCAAGTGCTCTGTCACTGAGCAATGCTGTCCTGACTCTGCCAGATTTAGTTCCTCTGTGAAGACATTTAAAGACTAGCCTAATGTGAGCCTTATAGAGGCCGTGCTCTGTAAGTTAGGGCTCGGTATGGAGGGAAACACTTCATAGCATCTTCTCAGGGCTTCCCCGACAGAATTGGAGACTTTTGTGTGCACCTTACCATGGGCTCACAGTGACAGTGAAACCCCCTGCATTTGGCCAGATTAATCCCACAACGATTAGGTCAGAAGGGGGCCAACTTCCTACCCCGTAGGAAGTGGTTCCAGTGCTGACCTAAGGAGTTTCTGGCAGTTGTTGGGGTTGGTTGTATTAATTCTGTTCTTAGGCACATGTCAGGCTTCTTATCCTGAAGTATTGGACTGTTTCTGCCGTGTTCTTTAATTAAAGAAACCTTATTGAAATCTGGGTAATGGTCAAGCACCGCCCTCATAAGTCTCTTTTCCAGGCCATAATTCTTTAATATTCTTATTTTAAAAAATTTAATTGCTTCCCTTCAAATGTTGAAAATCATCCCCAGAAATATTACCACAGTAAGACAGGTTTCCAAGTAGGCTCCAGTAATGCCCTACACCGTACATAGTACATAGACTCCTTAAGGTGTTCTTAGATTATTATCAAGTGTTCTGAGCTTGCTTCTCCCCTGGTGGTATCTGCCTTTTTAAGTACTGAAGTCACGCCGAGGAGAGACTTTCACAGCCCTTGAAGAGGTGGATAAACCCAGCTTACTTTCATGTTTGTCTGAATTACTATTCTAGAGCTCTACCAACTGGTACTTAGTAGTAGGTTTTTACATTTGTCTGTAATTAGTAGGCATTTAGTTTTGCAAAGAGGAAGTGGAGGTATATTGCTTCTATACATTGGTGAGTTCTGATGAGCTCCTCTGAGTTTTATTTCCATAATGAAGCCTGCTTTGATGTCACCTTGCAGAAGTACTGATTATCTGAGTTGCCAATAAAGTATTAAACAGAATGCAGCCTGGAACACCTAGTGTTCTGAGTTGCTACTACTGCTGGCTCACCTAGCCAGACATTACTAGTTTTTGGCTTCAGCATGACAGAGTTGATAAAATGTCTTGTTGCAGACAGTGTAATCTAGAGTCCTAGCATGAATACTGCTTTTAAATGATCACCGCTTACTGTGTACAGATTTCAGAAGCCATCCACTTGGTCTGTTACTGGAATTTTATTGTGTGTTAGGAAAAAGAGAAGGGTTCTGAGTTTGCTTTTAGCCAAATTTTGTTTTCAGAGTGTGATTGAAGCTGGTCTCAGTGATTTACTTTTTGAAGCTTCTAGGCTACCTGATTGGCTTCAATATACACGACAGAGCTTGAGCTCTTTGGGAGTCAGGTATTGGCACATTTCCTGGCCACACTTTTAGTCTTGTTAGTTTCTCTTTATCACGGGCGAATTATTTCTTCCTTTAATTACCCCAACTATGAAATAAGAAAAACAACAGTATCTTCTTCAAAGGGTTTCCTCAGGGTTATGTGATATAACACAGGTAAGGAACTGTGTTTACACTGGCACTCAATAGCTAAAAGGGTTAAACCTGCCTCAGCTTCCTGTTCATACCTTTCTATGCATACAGGTGCTTTTCTGTATGTTGGGTACTTCACCAGCCTTAGGGTTTGTTTTGTTTTTTTTTAAAAGTTAAAGAGAATAATAGAAACATATATGGTAGGTTCTTTAAGGGCAATTAGATAATTTTTTTAAAATGAAACATTTTTAAGTTTTATAGTTATAAGTTTTTGTTTTTAGACTTCTTATACTAAACACCGTAGAGTTTTACATTTAAAAATTGATTCATATTACCAATTCTTCCTCTGGAAGAATAATAGGGCTCTTAACCACTGAGTCACACTTCTTTCTCCTTCCCTCCATTCCTCCTTTCTTTCCTCCCTCCCTCCCTCCTCTCCTTCTTTATGCATTTTTAAAGATCTAATTTTATGTATATGAGTGCTCTATCTGCATGTACACCTGCATTCCAGAAGAGGGCATCAGATGTCATTATAGATGGTTGTGAGCCACCAGGTGGTTGCTGGGAATTGAACTCAGGACCTTAGGAAGAACAGTCAGTGTTCTTAACTGCTGAGCCATCTTTCCAGCCCCATTTTTATTTTTAATTGTAAGAAAACATAGATTTTGATCAGGGACATACTGTTAATTTGAACAGTTAAGGAAAAAGTGTGATTGATTAGCTTAGTTTTTCATTAATCCTTCATTTAACTTGATGCATCCACATGACACAATATGGTCAGTGCTGGTTCTTGTAACCTGCAGTCCCGAGAGTCTTTGCTTTTTCAGGAAGCATGCTTTCTGTGTAACCTGACTACACACTCCTGGGGCTCTGTCTTTATTGCTTATAAAAACATGCATGTGGTATTTTCTTGCCTGCTTTATTGTTATTATTTTGCTTTTGCCTGCCTTTATTCATGTTGGGATTGGCTTTTGTAGACCCAGCTTTTGTTGGTTTGCACTGACTGAATTCATTTTTGGGATTGTACCTTCCAAGCAGCCATTGGTTGGCAGAAAAAAAGCACAGCTGGTGGATTCTACAAAGAATAAACTCCACTCTTGAGAAAAGGGCATTTGCCCCAAACTAGCAGCGTGAACATTTTGGAATTGGTTTGTTGGCTTTATGTAAATCAGACATGGTTTAGTGTCTTCTGCTGGAAATTGAAATGTAGCACTTTTGTTTTACTTTGATATAAAGCTGCTAAAATTTGGGATTAAGAGGTCAAGTTTTAATTACAAAAAAAATTCTCTTAAATGTTTTCTTGTGGTATGTTTATTTTGTTTTCTACTACTGTGATAGAACATGACAAAAACCAGCTTCTGGAGGAAGGGGTTTATTTGGCTTGCACTTTACACAGACCATCATCCAGGGGAGGCAGGGCAAGGAACTGAAGGCAGGAACCTGGAGGCAGGAACTGAAGTAGAGATCAGGGAGGAGGAGTCCTGCTCACACTCTCTTGCTCCTCTTGGCTTGCTTAGCCTGTTTTCTTTTACACAACTGAGGATCACTTGCCCAGGGTTGGCACCACCCACAGTGGGCTGGGCCCTCTCACATCTTTATTAGGAGAATGCTACACAGGCCTTCCTACAGGGCAGTCCAGTCGGGACATTTTCTCAACTGAGTTCTCTCTTTCCAGATCACGCTTCATTTTGTCAGGTTGACAGATTACCCAGTATACGGTAAGTATACCAAGGTCAGCCTGGTCTACAAAGCGAGACCAGAACAGCCCAGGCTACACAGAGAGATCCTCTCTAGAAAGAAAGAAAGAGAGAGAGAGAGAGAGAGAGAGAGAGAGAGAGAGAGAGAGAAAGAAAGAAAGAGAAACAAACCTAACCAACCAACCAACCAAAAAAAGATGTAACTTGCTAACAGATTTTTAAGTGTACATTTGTTGATTATAAACCCAGTTCATTTTTGTGTGGCTGAAACTTTATGGTATTTAGTAATTCATTGTTTTCCTTCCCTTTTTCCCCAGCCCTCAGTGTCTACTGCTCCATACTTTAAGTCTATGAATTCTGCTATATTTTAGATACCTGTATGTAAATAGAATCCTGCATCGTTTGTCTTTGTGCAACTCTGTTTCACTTAGGGTTTGTATTCTACATTTTGCAGAATTTCTCTTTTCCAAACCAAATAACGTCTCACTGTATACATATGCCACATTTTAAATATTAATTTGTTGATGGACATTTAGGTTATTTCCACACCTGTACCTATTACATAATGAATAGTGCTGTAAAGAACACTGGAAAACTAAAGTATTTGAGATCTTGATTTTAATTCTTTCTAATCAAGATTCAAAAACAAACTAATAAAAAAACTCAAAAAAACCAAACCAAAGTGAGTTATGTTTTTGGTTCCAAAGTTTTTGGAGTACTTGGGAATTATCTTTTAGGTTTTTGAGAAGCAGCTGTTCTTTTCCATAGTGACTGTGCTATTTTGTATTATGTCTGTGGTGGTTTGAATGAGAATGACTCCCACAGGCTCATATGTTTGGTCTCCAGTTAGTGGAACTATTTGGGAAGGTTTGGGAGCCGTGGCCTTAGTGAGGTAGGTGTTTCACTGGAGTGGGCTTTGACATTTCAAAAGCCCATGCCAGCTCCAGTCTTTCCGTGCCTCAACTGTGGATCAGATGCGAGTTCTCATCTTCTGCCCCAGTCTCATACCTTCTTGACTGCTGCCATGTTCTTCACCATGATGGTCATGGACTAACCCTCTGAAGCTGTGAGCAAGCGCCCAATTAAATGCTTCCTTTAATGAGTTGCCTGGGTCATGGTGTGTCTTCACAGCAGTAGAGCATTAACTAAAACAACATCCTAGTACTTACTTTTGCACAGCTGTGAACTAATAATACTCAGCATAACTTAAAGAAGGAAGGACTTATTTTGGCTTCTGGGTTCAGAGGGTTCAGTCCATGGCTTTGGCTCCATTCACTGTGATGGAGGAGCATGTGGCAGAAGAGGCTGTTTACTTTATTGCCAGTAGGAAGCAGAGAGAGCCAGGATGGAATTAGGGATCAGACACAGTTTTCAGAGGGATGCCCTCAGTGCTCTATGCCTTCCAACTAGGCTTTATGGCTTGAAGTTTCCAGAACCTTCTTCCAAAATACTATGAGTTGGGGACTAACCATTCAACACATGAACTTATAGCTGGCATTTTTAATTTTAAACTATAAAACCAAAGATGTTCAAGGGCTCATTGATACTTAGGTTATATTTTGTTGTTTTTTGTAGTAATCAACTGTACAGGTGTGAGATATGTCATTATGGATTTGATGAGTTTCCCTAATTATTAATGATATTGAGTATATTCATGTGCTTATTGGCAATTTGTATATATTCTGTGAAGAAATATCTGTTTTTATACTTAGCTTATTTTCTGAGAGAACAATGATGTTTTATACCTATGGGTTTATTAAGAGTTCTTTATCCATTTTATAGATTAACCTGCTGTATATCCAAGTTTGAAAACATTTTCTCCTCTACCGTAGGTTCTTTTTGTCCTGACATATTTCTTCTCTGTGCTTACAGATTTTGCTTTTTAGTTTGATAAAGTCCTACTTGTTTATTTTTTTCAATGTTAAATGCATCTATTGTCAAGACCAATGACACAAAGCTTTCCCTGTGTTTCCTTCTGAGGTGTTTATAGTTTCAGAGCTTGAGTCTGTGTTAGGTTCCATTTATGCAATATTTGTATGTTGGGAGATGAGGCATGAGCTTATCCTCTTGTATTGCAGATTAGCAGTTTTCCTAATACCCTTCCTACTGTATAACTTTGGGATCTTTGATCCATTTATAGGATTTATATAGACCTATTTCTGAATTCTGTTCTATTTTGGTTTATCCATTTGTCCTGGATTATTCAACTTCCAGTAGACAGTTGCTGAAAGCAGTATTCTAGGAGTTGTTGTATTTGTGGGTCTAGGGTTAAAATGGTTCTTTCATTTCTGACTTTTAGTTTTTTCTGTTAAGTCTAGTAAAGGGTGTGGCATTTTTATCTTTTTTGAAAAGCCAACTCTTAGTTGATGCCACCCATTTTTTTGTTTCATTTGTTTCTGTTCTGATCTTTGTCCCTGACTTTGGGCTCTCCTCTTCCTCCCTTTCCTCCTCCTTCCTTTCATTCCCTTCTCCCTTCCCCTCTTAGTTCTTGTCTTATTCTTCTTGTTCTCTTACACAAGGTCTCCTTTTAGCCAGGCTAGCCTTGAGCTTTCTAGTAGTTAGGGTTGACCTTGAATGTGGTTCTGCTTCAGCTTGTGGGTTTTGTGTACATTAGACAAGTATTCAGCAGCCAACCTATATTCTCAACACAGCCTTTCCTGTTTTCTTGAAGTGTAAGGGAGGTTGTTTGAGACTTTTTTTTTTAATGTAGGTATTTATTGCCATCAACTTTCCTCTTAGTACTACTTTTGCTGCATCTCTTAAGTTTTGGTATTAGAAGAACTCTGACGATAGAATATTTATAATTGATTTCTTATTGCATTGTTGAAGAAAAAAGTTCAAACTTTAAGGTATACTAGGAGGGACTTTTATTGAAGGATATAAATGGATTTTTTTGTTATATTTAGAGGTAATATAGCACATTGAGCTAAATCTTATAAAAGGTCATTGATATATATATATATATGTATATATTTTGGTCTACTGTATTTTATAATAGGGTAAAAATAACTGTCAATAAATAAATAATAAATAATAGCCCAATAAATAAAGAATAGCCCAATATATCAGTGTAGTGAAATTGCCAGTATTATTTCTAGGAGTAAAGACACTGAATGCTTTAGAAGAAAAGATGTTATCCCATGTAAAACAACTGGCTGTATGATGGACTGGATGTGTAGAAAGGAAGGTTGGTGGGCTCCCAAGACAGGGTTTCTCTGTGTAGCTCTGGCTGTCCTGTACTTCCTTGTAGACCAGGCTGGCCTCGAACTCATAGAGATCTTCCTGCCTCTGACTCCCCGAGTGTGGGTTTACAGGCATGTGCCACCTCCCCCGGCGTGGTTGGTGGGGTTTTAGCAGTAACAGCATTTACTGATTTTACCTTTTTTTTATTTGAAGAAAGTGCTTGAGCGTTCTGGCAATTAAGAATTAGCAGATAAGATGGAATGAAGGAGAAAGAGAAAGTTGTAACATGTGGCTAACTTTTTTTTTATCATTCTAAAGAGAAACTCTAACTCACCAATCCTATTCCCTGGTTATGACTAGTGTGTTTTCTAGGTAACACAAGTGGACTTAAATGTTTTTTGTTTGTTTGTTTGTTTTGTGTGCCTGTCTTATTTCATCTAGTATGCTTTCTAAGTTCATTCATCATTACATCTCTTTTATGAATGGAATACTATCATATACCACATTGTATTTATATTTTTCACTGTTGGAGGGACAGTGTTATTTTTACTTTTTGGCTATTGGAGAAATCCTGAAATGAACCTTAGAGATTACGTATCTGCGTCTTTTTAACCGTTTTGGCTGTATTTCTAGAAGCAGAGCTACTGGTACATGATTACATGATTATTCTGTTCAGCTTTTCTTGTTGTTTGTTTGTTTGTTTTGACAAAGGGTGTTATGCTCTGTTGGCCAGGCTGGACGTAAGTGAAAAACATTGTGCAATTTTGTCATCATGTGCTTAATTACTGAATACCATAGGGTTAATAGAATTATGCCTAATTATTGAGTACCATAGGTTAGTAGAATTAGGCATTACAGTTCTTTCTTAAAATACACTCATTCTTAAGAGTACTCAAAATATGGAGCTCATGTAAGGGAGGATCACTGAATTTTATTATGTAAAAATGGAAATTCTGTATTGTAAAACATAAAGGCAGGAGAGCTGTCAAGAGAAAATGTCTGCCCTAGATTATAGTAAAGGCTAAGATATCTATTATGTAAAGAGCTCTAACAATGGAAAAAACCTGATAAAGGTCCAAGTACATAAATGATAATTACTGTAAAATACTAAAATCAACTCTGAATGTAAGAAAATAATTCAGATTCACTCAAAGAAATGCAGGTAAAATATGGAGATACCGTGTTTTTAGCTGTCATTGTTAGTCTAGCAGCCCACCTCAATGACAAGGCCACAGGAAAACAGATGTTGGAAGGAGAGAACTGATGACCGTAAGTTGTCCTCTGACCCTACACATGTGCTCATGTGTGTCCCTTGTAGAGAATTAAGCACTGTTCAACAACTCCACAGATGATATTTGCCTTTGCCTTTTGTCTTCTATTCAGGCAATTTTCTTGAAGTCATACCTCCAACATGAAATGCTTTTTTTGTGGTTCATTGTTTGCAATTGTTGAAAAAACTATGCTATACAAACTCACAGTAGTAAGAATAAGGGAGCTTTCAGAATAACTGAGTGATGTTGGATATATATACTCTTAAGTAAAAAGAAGTACCTGCAATCAGTGTTACCCTAAATCAAAGAGAAGAAACCATGTCCCTTATTTGTGCAGAAGGAAACAGATTGATTAGAAACAGATTGATTTGTAGAGAGATTGAAAGAATGGATGTGGGTTACAACACTTGTTTTTTGAGTATGTTTTTGTGTACTCAAGATTAACATGGTGTGTGTATATGAATAAATAAAATTCCTTAACTCTCTGTTGTAGTGCCCTACAATCTATAACACTTCTGAATATTGCTTTCAATAAAAGGAACCAAAGCTTGTTTGAGAAATGCTTAATTCCAGTGCTGTAGCTGAGAAAATACAAAAATAATCTTGGAACATCTTGTGCTAAGGAAATACTCAAAAATTGGTGAGCACAGGTCAGAAGGATTTATACGCCAGCCTATTCAGTGCTCCCAATGGGTCACATCTGGGACATTTTGAGCAATAGAATGATTGTGTAATTTATTAATCCATAGAATAATGGGAGGTCCATGATGTACAATGTGGCTATACGTGCATAAAGCTACATATAGAAATCAGAAAGGACCCAAGGAGTTTGTGTAGATAGAACAATTTGCTAATGGTACTATTGGAAAGAAAAGTATCTATTGAGCAAAGTATGATAAAATACCTGATATTTTACATAATTTCAAAGTAACTAAGTACATGAAATGTACTAATTATAAATCCCCAAACAGTAATTTGATAGCCAAAAAAACCCAACCTCATAGGTAGCCTGTTGTAGGAGACGATTAATATTTACTATTGATTTATCTTCTGGTAATGCTGCTGTTAATCCTCAGCAGCTGTATAACCAAATCACCACACAGAGACTGGGTTTTTAGTTAACCTAGAACACAATGATGGGCAATATTTACTCCCTCCTAAACCTCCAAGCCCTCTGTTTCCTAACATTTAGATTTCCCACATTATACTTGCTTTTTGTGAAATCTTAGGTCTGGTTCATGCTCTATGTCCTCCAAGATCTCTCCTCCAGCTCTGCTCTCCTCTCGCCCCTTCTCCTCCCACTCCTCTCCTGCCTTCTGGCTCCTCCCCTCTTTCCTGTCCTTTGGCTCCTCCCTGCTCAACATTGTATTTAGTTGCTTTTATTTTGTGTTTACACAAGAGTTGAGACAAGATGCTTAGAGTGAGTATCACAATGCAATATCCGGATTGAAACCAGAGAGTTGGGGGTGGGGTGGGGGAGAAATCAGTATTTGAATGAACAAGGGTAAGGTGTATACATTAAAAAAAACATTATGCCAACAGTAGCCATTTTAGTAAAGTGATTAAAATTCACATCATTATTAAAAGGACAATTACATTAGTATGCCTGAGCTGCTATGTATTTTAAACAAAACTTGCTTTTCTACAGATTTAAGGTTAGAGGTTCAAAGTTACAAGGTTATACCACTGGCTTCTGGTGAGGCCTTTCTTTATCAAAGACTTACTGTCTTGCTGTGTCTACCATGGCCTTGTCTTCTGTGTGCTCCTCCTACTTTCTCTTTTTGTAGAGCCACTATTATGTAAAAGTAACTTTTATTTGCCTAATTGTTGTCTGGGAGGCTTACTGCCTCCATCTGCTAATGTAGAGCCTTTGGTTGACATATCATTTAAATATCTTATAGTTTGAAACTGGTTCCCTTTCTTTTCTTTGCAGTTTGTTGACAGAACATGTTTATTGTTCTGTAGAGTTTCCACAGCCTGTACTTTGCTGAACTCTTTGAAAAGTTTAGTATGTTTGTTCTTCTAGCTCCTGTACTTGTAAATGGGAGAGAATAAAAAAGGGTCCATCTCTGGAATCCACTCAGTCTCAGGACGGAATATGGATTCTGATCCAGTTTGTCTGGGTCTGGATTATAGAAGTGAAAAAACCAACAAAACAAAACCAAAACCAAAAAACAAAAAAATTCCCTTCTGATTTTTAAGGTGCAGCAAGGTTAAGAAGCATTGATCTAGGGCTAGTTTGAGAACCAAGTCATTCCATTTTGCCCTGTAGACTGTAAGACAGAATTTTTATGTTGGTACTTTTGGCAAGTACAGTTGGAAGGCCATCTGTCAGCTTGAATATTACAGAAGCATTTGTGGATGTTCCCGAATATTTTGGTATCTACTCGTCTCTAGACAGAAGTGGCTTTTTAGCCTCTTTCGCCTGTGCGTTATCTCATGAGAATGTGTTCACATTGCCTTTGCCTTGCCATCCTAGCACTTCCTCATTGGGAGGGCTGAGCAGAGATCTCAATCTAAGGGGACTTGGCCTTTCTGAGAGACTTGCTGGCCTCGGTTAGCCCTTTGTGATGGTGTCATCCTTGAAGAACCTTATCAGAAGAGGCTTGACTTCCTGTTTGCACAGCTTCATTTGCCAATAAAATAGCATTTGGTGGATACAAGCCTTAAACTCAGCCCTTTTAGTAGAATTCATAGCTTTGCCTGGTCTTTGTAGAAAACATTGTAATTCGCAGGTAATGGGCAGCTATTTTTCAGATCAGTTCCTCTTTTGTGCTTCCAGTGGAAGATCTTTGAAAGGTGGAGGGTAACATCCCCTTTCTGTTCGCTGCATAATTGCCCATTAAGACAGCAAAACCTACTGATTTTTTTTCCTATTAGTAGTTTTGATGTTATTAAGAACTTTTCAAAAGATTCCAAGATGTCAAAAAGATGGTTAAGACCCCTGTAAAGATCTAGAGTGGGATGAGGCATATGTACTAATGTTCCCTAGAATTTAAATACTTGTCATATGCTCTGATAACACACTTTCTGAAACAGTTTATCTTGGAATCCTGTTAAAACTAAAATAGGTATTTTTTTTTTTTCTAGTCTTTCTCTGAGGGAAGGAACTCAGAAGATAAACAAGTTGTTCCTGGCTGGGCAAACATGGGCTTAGAATTGCTGATTGAAGCTGATGCGGTCTGACCTTGACTGTAGTGGTGGTTCTCAGGTGCAGAAGCATCAGTACTTAAACCTTGTCAGAAATTCATCTGCTACTTTAGGTCTGGTTTAGAAGTGTTGAGGACTCAGTACAGTAAGCCAGGCTTTGTAAAGCTGCTGTTCCTCACTAGCAAGCTGTGACGACAGTGAGCTAAAGGATTTGTTTCATTCTTTTTTAAAGTTGTAAGACTTCTTGCTTAAAGTTAGCTTTTTGTTGATGCTGGAGCCCTTGTATTTGAAGTTGGGAGAGCCTGCCGTCTTGTCCTATCTAAAGCTCTGAAAGGGTTTGGTTTCATGTTGAACCATGCTGTTATCTATGCAGTGGAATGTGCTACAGTGTGGGCATGAATGGGCTTATAGAACGATACATAAAAATACTGGCTGGCTCCTGAACCAGGACATCCGTGAAAGAAATTTGTGGGGGTAGGGTTTGGGAGTTTGGAGAGTTTGGGGACCAAACTTTGACTACTTATAATGATAATGTGTGAGTCTCTCTGTATCTAACTTAATCTAGGTATCAAAAGTACAATTTCTACCTGGATTTTGTTGATGTATGTATGCTCTAATCCTTCTAAGATCGAATTACTTAGTGTCCTCTTCACTTGTGGCTGTAATTAGAAAGCATTTTTTAAATTAAAAATTTTAAAGGCAGGATCTCATATAGCCTAGGCTGTCTTCAAACTTCCTGTGTAGTTCAGGATGGCTTCTTACTCCCATTCAGGAGTACTAGGATTGCAAATGTGCACCAACATGTGGTTCTAGAGGTTGAACCTGCCACTTCCCAGCCAGTAAAGCAGTTGCTTTTTTAATTAAGTCTGCTTGCTTTGTGGAGATCACTGTGAACTTCAGTTCTTGTTTGGACCTGCTGTCATCCTGGCTTTTTTCCCCCTTCTGTTTATAATATGCCTTCTTCATATTCAAGTCAGTGATTATTAACTTTGGCTGCACGTTAGACTCAGCATGGAGAATTTTTAAAAATAAGTAATTTTTTGCTTCACTCCAGACCTAATGATTTATGCTCTCTGGAGGTGGTGGCTATATAGTTATGTTACCATAACTATAAAAAAACATATAAGGTCCATGTCTCAGGGCATTTCTGTTGTTGCAGTAGAACATGGAAGACCTCATAGACTTAAACAACAAACATTTGTTTCTCTAGGCTCTGGAGGATGTGAGGAGCCCTTCAGTAGGTGCTGCTCATCTCCTCGCATGGTGGGTAAGGGAGAAGAAGCTTTCCCTGTCTTTGTCAGACAGTTAACCTATCTTGAAGGCATTATTCTCAGAACCTATTTAACTAAAGGGACTCTATAAATTCCAACCCTTTCAGGGGTTGGGACTTCAGTGTGAATTTTGGGGATGCAGTTCAGTCCATAGCAGCTTCGGTGCAGTTCTGATATATATCAGATTAGAAACTGGTACAGAGCAGTGCTTGCCATAAAAACAACAGAAATTAAATCCTGGACTCTTCATATAATGAAAATATGGTTTCAGTGGAACTCTGAAGGAGTCTAATGCATTTAAGACCAACATTTAAATTAATGATTTACACATTCTAAATATTTGAAAAGTTTTACAGTTTTTGAGTGTGTGTGTTTGTGTGTATTATTTGACTATTCTCTTGAATTAATTCACCTTTGTAGGATATAGAGCACAGAGGGAGTGGTTGTACCGGTGGACATTTGTTTGTGGGTGGTTTATTGCATGAGTTAGTGATCCACATTGTAGTAGTTTTAAAAATGGAGGCTCTGAGGAGGGAATTTAAGGTAAATTGAAGCTCAGGTCCCTTCCTCACTTCCCCGCTGGAGATTTACATCAGAGCCTCAGTTGCAAAGCAGGCTCTATCACTGGAGGAGAGGTTGCTCTACCCTAAAGTCTTCAGGATAAGTTTAAGACCAGGTAGGGTATAAGCATATTTGACAGCTGAGACCATAGACAGTGGACTTCTTTAAATAAGATGTGGCAGTCCCAGTATCTCTTAAGATGCATTTACCTTCAGCTGAGCTTGATCTTATCTTTTGTAATTCTCAAAATTAAACCTAACTAAACCATTTAGACTTTAAAAGATGAAATAACTTTTCATTTAACTAAGAAAGATCAAATGCTTGCTTAATAACATAAGAATAATCTGCAGTAGCTGTTGAATTGTTTCTGTAGTAGCTGTACATTTAACAGTCACACCATATTGTGAAGGTTCTCTTATCCACATTATTAGTCTGTCCTGTTAGTCCTATTTGATGACAGGCTTAGCCTTTGGGTTGATAAAAATTAGTGCCTTGTCAGTTGATTCTTAAAGGATTTCCCTGGTAGTCATAAGATGTTAAGTCAGAAACAGAGATGGGCAATAAATAGCTATTAAGAGGCCTAATGTAGCCAAGACAACTGGGACTTATAGCAGTAACATTCTTTCTACAGTTATGAAAATTGTAATTATTCTATCAGCCCTGTAGAAATTCTTAACACAGATGTGACTCCACCCTTTCCCTTGGAAATTCAGTTCCTATACTCCTAACGACTTGAAGGCTACTACCTTCTTTTTTTAGTAGAATGGCATAGTCTGTTACTGCAAACCACTTACTCCAGTGCAGTAAATAAGTTAAAACATAACTTTGAATGGCATGTGTATACTTATAAAGTTCTTGGGGTGAAGTAAGGCAAATGCTTAAAAGAACAAACATTAAAAACTGACAATAAAATTTCTCAAATGAAGACAGGCTTTTTAGAAAGTTCCCTGACTGGCTGGAAGATTCTAATGCTTTAAACTGTGTGTCCTGGACTCAGTTTGCATTAATATATGGGATAATGAGATAGTTTTCACCTTTATGGTTAGTCTCCATCTTTTCTTTATAGAGATGGTTAGCATTGCCAATATACCATTTTATCCTTTAAATCTGCTTGTTGTTGGGTGTGGTAGCACATGCCTTTAATCCCAGCACTTGGGAGGGAGAGACTGGGATCTCTTGAGTTTGAGGCCAGCCTGGTCTACATAGAGAGACCTTGTCTAAAAATAATAATTACTACTATTCTGTCCCTTAGACTAGGCTAAAACCAGGAAACTAGGATTTCCCAGGAATGTTAAGAATATTCATTTATGCCATGGATAAGATTGCATGTCTGGACTCACAGAACAAGCTTGAGCAACACCGGGATTAACTTTCAACCCAAATTTATTTTATGCCTCTATATCTTACCTGTCTCTTCCCAGTTTCTTACTATGAAAAGCCTAGTAAATATCTGAATGCATTGTAGCTGAGTCTGATTACTCAGTATTTCTTGTGTCAGTGAAGGAAAGAGACTGCCATTAAACAGTGTATGTATGGTGGATATAAAAACATGAGTAGGTACAGATTTGATAAGAACCATATGGGTCTACTCTTTAAAGGCTGCTTACTTTCCAGATCAGATTGTTCTGTCCATCACCCTTATTGTTGATCCCTACAGCAGGGTCAGCATTTTCCCTTTTGTACCTGGGGTCCTCAGAATGAGTTTGGAAAGTGAATCTGGTTGAAAACAGATGGAGTAAACTTACATTGACTGCAAATTTCAGGATGTAAGAAAATTGTCTTTTAAGATTCGTTTGAAATGGTGTAAACAGAGAAAGCAGCATTCTCCTGAGAGAGGAAGGTGGGACCTGCATAGAAATGACTGTGACTGTGACTGCAGCTGAAATTTGATAGCCTTGCCCAATGAAGAGAGAACCGGGCACTCAGACCTCCAGAGGACAGCTGTTCTCTGCGGCACACAGTTTATACACGAGGCTGTGTAGTTGTGAAACAAAAGCATAAAGCTCTTTCAGTTCTTCCTGACATGGGTCTCATTCTTAAACCCATGGCTGCTTTCTCCACCTGCAGAGTCAGCACTTCTGCAGCTCAAGATGATGCCTCTTCATGGCATCAGAGGGGTTGCTGCTGTCTTTTTTTTTTTTAAATAAGGGTTTTTGTTGTTCGGTTTTTTGTTTTTTTTTTTAAGATTGATTTATTATGTATACAGAGTTCCGCCTGCATGTACACCTGCATGACAGAAGAGGACACCAGATATCATTATGGATGGTTGTGAGCCATCATGTGGTTGCTGGGAATTGAACTCAGGACCTTTGGAAGAGCAGTCAGTGCTCTTAACCTCTGAGCCATCTCTCCAGCCCCGCTGCTGTCTTTCTTCAGTGAATTCCCTCAGTGGTTCCCTCCTTGGGCAGGCATGTTTTATGATCTGTTTCTCCTGGTGCCTCTGTTCAGCAGTTTAGGGTCAGCAGCCTTCTAGAGACAGTTCCTTCCAAAAGGGCAGCCTCCATTCATTCATGGAGGCTCCTACATGCCTTACTGCTCATTGTCGCCTCATTTTCAGATAAGCTTCTGCTGTCTGCCTCAGTGGGTGATGACAGGAAGCTCCATCCAGCACTCTGGGCGGAGCTTGGAGGGTTTGCTTTTAGTTTCGTTCTCCCTCCACTGTGAAATGCTTGAGACAGTAGATGTGATTGCAGATGGAGAGCATGTCTAAACAGCCCTTGCTATGCTTAGAGAGTTGTTGCTACACTCCTTTACTTACTGTCTTATCCTTTATTATGTGAAGTATTATTTCTTGAGGGTTTCAGCTCTTTTGGGCCAATGGAATGCCCTTGAAGGGCTCTGAATGAAGTGTGCTCAAATGTAGACCATTTATATAGACGATTTGTCAAAAGATTTCTTGAAAAATTTGAATAAGGCTCCTACACTGGGTATTGAGTGCAGGAGCTAGCAATTCTCAGTGACTTTTTCCTGCTGGGGCCTAGCCCAGAGTCTTAAGCATGTTTGGCATCAGCGTACACCCCACCACGGAACTGTATTTCCAGACAGTAGCTTAATGATAGAAAAATATTTTTACTGAAACATTGTAAGTCTAACCCATCTTGATAAGTTGTGTGTTGACATACTTGAGCTAATTATAGAAGTGAATAAATACATATAATTGACTAGTTTGTAGGAGAAAAACAGTGATGTGCATTCTTTGTGGGTGTTTGTGTGTGTGGGTGCTGACAGAGGTCAGCTTTGGGTGCAGTTTGCTTTGAGGCAGGGTGGCTCAATGGTCTGGAACTCACTGCTTAGACTAGGATGGCTAGCTTGAGGAATCTGCCTTTCTGCTTCCTAGTTCTTGGATCGTAAGTGTGCCCTGCTTTACCCAGCTTTTCTGTGGGTTCTGAGGATTGAATGCAGGTCATTAGTGTATATGGCAAGCATGCACTGAGCCATCTTTCCAGCCTGCTATCATGCAATTTCTTGTTGCTGTGGATCACATGCTATAGTTGTTGAATTAATCAACTCTGTTTAGATACTCCTGTTTCTGTTTTATATAAGAATAAATTAAGGTTCAACCATTTCAGAAATAAACAACTGTTACTCTCATTGTTATATTGAATACAATTATCTTTAAGATATTTTTGTTGTGATCTTACAAGGTAAAATAGCAATAGTTTTGTTTCTCATTACATTTTCTTCATATATATCTCAAGATGGTTCAGTAAAGGCCCCCATGTTAGTTTGTTTTATGAATTAGAAAGCAGGCATTTCAGTGGTTCTAGGAAATTTTCAAATTTAGTTTCTTTAAATTCTTTAGTTATATGAAAACATTGTGCTACAAAATGATTTCAAGGAGAGTAAGGTAATATACAATGTCCTCAGAATTTTGTCACTAGCATTTCTTTTTTAGAAATGTAAAATATTACTATTTGCTTTACAATATGTAAACATTCAGTAATGCTTTTTTAATAACTGAAACTAGAAAGTAAGTATTTTGCTCCAGAACATGATCGTGCTGTTGGGATACTCTCCCAACTCCCCTCCACCCCCCGGCTGTTTACTTGCTTTTTGGTTATGTTTGTACTAAGTCAAAAGGATTTTTATACATATACAGTAGTTCAGTGTATAGATACTAGTAGTAATAGAATTATGAATTATTTATTGATCTCACATTTGTTTTAAAGGATAGTTAGAGATTTTAGGAAATTTTGTCCAGAATATATTGATAATTTCAGCTTAGAAACCCATGTCTTAATAGGAGCAGGGATGTCTTAGCTTCAGTATTATTTCACCAGGTGGCTCTGGTGTTGGGCAAAGGATGCTTTTCTCAGTTTAAGTAGCAAGTAAGGCACCTTGAACTCTCTTTTCCTTCAGATCTGTGTCTGTAAGGAATCTTGGCTTAGGCCCGAAGGCAAATCTGATTGTGTATTTGTTTCTAGAGTTGTGGTGAACACTATTGGTAGATATCTATAAAAGTGGATGAAATAGCTGTCATCATTGCTGCCATTTCTGTGACTTACTCTGCATGTTCCTAACCCGCCAACTAACCTGTGCTGCCTCTGCTTGTCTGGTCTCTTGAGCTTCTCAGTTTTCTCCTGGTGTGAGAATTGCTTTTCAGTCTTGCTTGCTGTCGAGGTGTTTCGAATTGTAGCCAGGTGTTCCAAAAAGAGAAGTGAACTTGGGAACAGTTGAAGTGGAGAAAGCTTAGCGCTCTTGGCCCTCGACTTAACGTAAGGACTTTATAGGATTATGATTGTGCATAGTCATCAGAATCTGAGAGAAAAGCATCTGTTTGATTTTGGTTTCTGAGTCTTTTGTTGGTGGAGAATTTCCATCTTTAAAAAATGAAATGTGAAGAGTTTGTATTAAACCTGGTCTTAGGTGTTTGTGGTTTTGAAATTTGCTTTCAAGAAAAATGTTAGTATTGTGTTGTCTTAGATACTCAGATAGTCATAACTGAGTGGAGCAGACTTTAAGAGGAAAATGAGTTGCTGTGAATTTGAATTTTCATTTATTATTCTAGACTACATTCTAGTTGTTTGGTATATCCAAGTAATTATTTTTTTTATTCCTAGGTTGCACGTTTTCAAAAAATACCTAATGGTGAAAATGAGACAATGATTCCTGTACTGACATCAAAGAAAGCAAGTGAATTACCAGTCAGTGAGGTTGCAGGCATTCTCCAAGTAAGTGGTCGGTGAGGAGGAGGGGGGAAGTAAAGCAGCCATTTAGACCTGTCACGTTTTCTTCAGTGATAGGAATACTGGTGTGTGCTGTCTAGCATAATAGTCCCCAGCTAAGCACGCCGACAAGACGGGGGATGTGGTTGGAGTCGTGGAGAAGCCGCCCTTGATTTAAATAGCTGTGTGTGGTAGCCGGGCCCAAGAGGAGGGGTGTAGCCGGCACCTGTTTGCGCTGCTCCTCGGTTGGGTTAGGGAAGTAATTGATTTCATTAGTGACATTAGTGTTGTTAGGATTTAGGATTTGTTTTTTTTTTTTTAATTAGATTTTCTAAGATAAAGTAAAAGCTAAGTACAAGTTCAGGGTTGCAAGAAAACTTTTAGTAATTTTATTCTGTTTTGAATTTTAAAAAGTACATTCTAGTCAAATATAAAAAGAGTAGTTTTAATTTTCAGCCATTTTAATTTTTGCTTTAAAAACATTGGTATCCATTTTTGAGAAAATTTCAGTTTTTACTTAGTTTTGAAACCACTTATTTTAAATAAATTTAAGTTTAGAAAGCTTGATTACTTAACTCTTAACCTGTTCAGGGATATTAGCCATTTCATTTTATGACTCTTAAAATTGTGATAGCAACTGAAAGACTTAGATGATAGTCATGTCCCAAGAACAAGTTCATGTTAACTTTATTATTTTTAGTAACTTAAGACACCCAAATTTTCATTCTGATATAATAATATAATATAATACAGGAGCAAAACAAACAAACCCAAAAACCTCAGTCTTAGGTTTAATAAGCTCATAAAACAAAAAGGGAATTTGTAGCCCATCGAATATTCTTTTGGAGACACTGATTTGAAAAAAAATTAAAAACTAATTAAAATACGAGTTATGGCTTACTTTTATTATTTCTTGTTGTTTACTGAGAAAATTTACATAAAATACCAGTGTACTTTTAAAAAGTTAATATTTGATAATTTCATACATGGATAGAATACATTCTGGTCGCATGTGTCCCTCTACTCTCTTATTCACCGGCCCAGGCCTTCCTCCCACCAGGTCTCCATCCCACTACATGTCTTGTTTTTCTGTGTGGCCCACAGGGCTTTTATAGGACTAGTTGGGTGGGCCTGGGTGTGGTGCTCTACACCCCAGCACCAATAACTCCTGAGTGGCTACATCACTGATGACATGACTTCTCTAGGAGGTCCTGACAGCCATTAGCTCCTCTGATAGGGCAGGGCTTCATAAACCCCCATCCCAATTTGTGACTGCATGTTTACTGACTCAGTGTTGCTCAGGCCCTGTGCAGGCGATTACAACTTCATGTCATGCTTATAAGACAGCAGCTCTGTCATACCATAAGGTGGTGTTTCTTGGCCCTCCCCTCCTCGTTTGGCTCTTATGTCCTTCCCTTTCTCTCTAAGCCTTGGCAGGAGTGATTTTAGGTGTCATGTTTAATGCTAAGCACTCAGACATCAGTTATGCTCAGGAGGACCTTGACTAACCATGAAAGTCTTCATATACAGTTATTTGTGGTAAGAAGATCGAGTCTGAACACTTGACCAGTCTGTGGATATAAATACGTGTGTAAGAGATAGTTTGACATGTCCATTTAACAAAACAGAAGTAAGCTCACCTAATTTTAAGTGTATATTTTGACAAATATGACCACCACTAATGATGCATAGCTTTCTTTTTAAGACAGGATCTTACCCTGTAGCTTACTTAAACTGGTGGTCTGAGACTCACTGTGTATTTCAGCTTGGCCTTCAACATAAGATAATTTTCCTGCCCCGGCCTCCTGAGTGCTGGTATTGTGTGAGCCATCGTGCCTGCTAAAATATAAAACATTTTTATTGTTTCAGAAAGCTTTTCTTTGTCCCTTACAGTTAATCTTGTCCAGCTATGGGTGTGGGTTCCATACAACTGGGAAACTTTCTGTGATATTAGAGGCTGGAGAGATGGTCCAATGGTTAAGGTCACTTCCTGTTCCTGCAAAGGACCCAAGTTCAGTTCTCTAACACTCACTCATTGGCTTCTATGTCCCTAACTCCAGTTCAGCAGATCCAATGTCTTCTTCTGGCCTCTGTAGGCAGTTTAAGCATGTGATACACAAAATAAATACATATTCAAACAGAATATTCATATACATTTAAAAGGCTTCTTTTAATGTAATCAATCATATACTGTGTATTGTAGGCACTAGTTTTTCAAATGCTACTTTATTTGGGGGTCCCTTAAAGCTTATACCTCTCACCCAACCCCCAACCCCCAACCCCAGGTAGGGGAAAAAGAAGATTGTAAGGGAAAGAAAGGGGACATAATCCTCTTTACTTACTTCTTCCTGTTGGTTAGGGTCATAGGATTCTTTTGGGGCAATACCAATATCCGTCCTCAGGAAATCCAGAAGTTAATGTAAGCAGCGAGAAGTTCCCCTCCAACTCCTCCAAGCTGCAGCCCCTTCTGCCTCTGGGCTATCGTATTTATACCCCTCAAGGTCCTCAGACTTCAACTAATTGCAGCTGGCAAAGAGCCCCTCTCAGAGCCCGAATGAGGCAAATGGCCTGCTGCTGTGGACAGTTTGAATCAGCCCCACACCTGGGATTAAAACAAAAACATGTTTACATCCACAACAACGTGTTCTTTTATGTTTTCTTTGTACTCTCTGACTAACATTTTACATGACTTTTAATGTAAAATTTAATAGGCTGATCTTCAGAATGGCTTAAATAAATCTGAAGTTAGTCATAGGCGAGCCTTCCATGGCTGGAATGAGTTTGATATCAGTGAAGATGAACCACTATGGAAGAAGTATATTTCTCAGGTGAGATACTTTCTTCTTTGTCTCTGCTGTATAGCTTACATTGACTTTTATAGTTGTGAATCTCCTGAGCTTTACTTAGAGAAAAAGAAAATATTTTTACAATGTTTTGTTTTTTTTGGTTACAAATTTACATGTTAGGTTAGAATTTCTATAGTTTAAGTTCTGACTCTCCATTTGATTTCAGGTAAAAGGATGATGAAAGGTGAGTGTAGCTTGCAGGGCAGCATTTTCTTACTGCTGTGCTGTCAGCAAGCACCAGTAGACTGTGGCTTCTTGGATGCCGAGCTTAGGCTTCCTAGCTACAGAAGGCTGGTGGTGAGGCATCTTGGCCAGCTTAGATATATTAAATGCATAATTATATCCAAACTGCCATTTATGATCTATGATTTCCATTTGCCTCCATTGGTGATGACCTCAGGAAAATAGTAAGCTCACAGCAGATTATGGCTGTTCATAATTACCTTTATCTTTAAAAAAAACTGTTAACAATTACATTCGTGTAAAAAGTCGGACAATTCTATGGCTAGTTTTAACTAGGAAAGTTTGGTGTGCTAACTAATTAGATACTTGTGAGCATTTCTCAGCCTTTCTAATGAAGGCATTGTCAGGTAATGAGCAGAGCTTTGAACATGTGCTTGTCTAAAGCAGCAGAACTGAAGCTTTAAGATGGTGGGGCCTGTGTGGGCCTTGTTCCTAGATTGATATTTAGTTTTCCTTCTCTGAAAAGGAACTGTTTTATAGCTTTTAAACTTGAAAATAAATCACATATAGACTCTTCTAATTTTACAATGATGTGCTTAAAAAAAAGCCTTTATTGAGATATAAAGCAGGATTGTCATTCATACAAGAGTGTTGAATTGTTTGTTTTTAACTTCCAGTTTAAAAATCCCCTCATTATGCTGCTTCTGGCTTCTGCAGTCATCAGTGTTTTAATGCATCAATTTGATGATGCTGTCAGTATCACTGTGGTAAGAAAAGCCTTTTACGTTTAATCTTTAATCTGTGGTGTAAATTAGGTTTTCACTTTGGAAATTGATGTGAATTAAAATGAATCCGGTTAAAAAAATAATTAAATTCACTTTTAGTTGTAGTGATTTTCTTTTGGTTTTGTTTGAGATGAAGCTCTTACTCTGTTCCTCAGGCTGGGCTTGCCCTCCTGGGCTCAACCGTGCTGTTTTGTTAGCTTTCCAGGTTGCTGTGATTACAGGCGTGTACAGTCAGTCTCACAACGTATAAGAAGTATTTTATAATTTTCATGTTAAATAAAAAAAAATTCTATTCCTTTTCAGTTGAAAATATTTTGACTAAGTAATTATTCAGGGAATCTGTAACATGAGAACTATTTTAATAACACTGAATTTTTCTTCTTTTTGTGTTAATGGCAAACATTTTGATGTCTATAACTGTGTGAGCTTTAGCACAATTGGCAGTGGCTTTAAGCTGTAGCTGTAGTCACTTTTTCCTCTGTTGTTCTCTTCAGACAGTTACAATACCTGTATGTGGGAGTACACACATCTAATAGCAGCGGTGCTACTTGGGAGGTAGAGTCAGGTGGATAGCGAGCCCCAGGGTATTGTGGCCAGCATAGTAAAGAAAACCCTTTCTCATGTGTCTGGGAGTTCTTGATAGAGGAGTAAAGTGAATTTCATAAAACTCTGGCTGTTGAGTGTGTATGTTATTAATAGTCTGTGATGAATGGGAAGCAAATACAGATTGAAGTACAGTAATTGTCTCTAGGAAGGGCAGTTGTGAGGTGAACCAGGCTTTTTCTTAAAAGAATAATTTTGCTAGTGATAAGAATAGGCTTTCAAGTAGTAATTCAAGTTACTGTAAAGTTTTGTGCATTACCATGTTTAAAACCCTAATGACATTAGTAGTGATTTTTAGCAAGTTTTCAATTTAGTAAATATGTCAGCATTTATATTTGAATAACTAGATGAGCCAACATTTTCTAAATGATTGATATCTGAGGTTATCAAATTTCAATAGAAGAAAATCGAGCAATGGATTTAGTTGGAAAAAAGATAGGTGGATAATAGATTTTAATGCGCCAGATTATGAAAAGTTCATTGTTGCAGTTTTGCATTGTGCAATACTTACTTTTAAGTGATGTTTGTGGAGTTTTAGTGTGGTAGATAAAAATGTCTGTATTCTTAAAAGACAAATAACGCCATATCCATTTTCCAATTTTTTTTTTTGTCTGAGGCTTGATTTTTCTTTTTCCTCATGATTTATTAAAAAATTCCCATATTATGCTACTTCTGCCTTACAACACATCAGTTGGATCCCAGGGTTAGATCCCAGGGATCGAGGGTTAGATCCCCAGGCAGAGTCCTTGCCTACCATGTGTTTGACAAATCAGCATGGGGGGAAAAAGGACTACTTTTTTTTCCCAGTTAAATTTCTTTTTCCACAAAAGGCTATTTTTAAATTTGTTGTACAAAGTAGTATTGTAGGAGTTAAAATTAAACAAGTAATTAAACAAGTAAAATAGCAGATGTTTCCCACATAAACCAAACTAGTCCTTACTTTGCCAGGGCTTGGGTGGGTTCAGAAAGTTTTGGAAGCTGTTTGGTTAGCTGTTACATTCTTCTCCCTCAGGCCTTAAGGCAAATTGATTTCTTCTCTCACTAGCTTTAGTGCTAAATTCCATTCTCCTGAGCTTGCGTAGCCAGAGAGATGCAATGTGGCTAAAAGTTACTTCTTGTTACTCTCTGATTGAAAAGGCTGTTTGTTTTTTAGGCAATACTTATTGTCGTCACTGTGGCCTTTGTTCAGGTGAGTGATTTGTTTTGCCAAGGTAAGAGTGCTATACTAATTGATTACTTAAAAACAAATTCAAGTGAGTTATGTCAAATAATCTGAATTTATTATGTGGTCGTGTATATCCTAATAATTTACTATTTTTAAACATTTTCAGATAATAGCCAATTGTGGGGGTTGTGAGAAGAAGGCAGTGCTTTGACTTGGGTAGTGAGATGAAGACAGGCTGCTGCTCTGATTGAAACAGCTGGAATCAAAAAAAGCACATTAACATAATCCACTGGTTCAAAGAATTGTTCCAGTTATAAAATTGGGCCAGCACCTATTAGGGTTAAGTCTAGATGAATAAAACAAAAAGTGAGTGTAGAATTGAATGGGCCCTTTATTAGGTGCCATCTGAAGAAAGCTTCGTAGATTACTTTAGATTACTTTGATTTCTCTTAGTTAACAATGCACTTTTTTGCCGACCTTATTAGTCTTGTGTGGTAATTAAAGTTATTTTTTCATTATTGGTAGTCCTTTACTGTCCTTCTAAAATTTCTTGTTTTCCTCAGAAGGGGTGATTATGCTTCCTGTTCTGTATTCCCATTCAAACAGCAAAAGAAACATGAGGAATCTTTTTTTTAAAAGATTATTCTGAATAATCTGGAGATGGTGTTATGTTTTCTTTCTTTCTCAATACTCAGGTGGAGGCAGGAGGATTATCAATTGCAGGCCAGCATGGGCCACATGTTAAAACTGTTGAAGAGAGAAAAGGTGGAAAAGGAAAAATAGGAGGGGGTGGGAAGAAAGGATCAAAACACACCAGGCATTCTGTCAGATTATCAAGTATAGGGATAAAAACACACAGGCTTAGTTTTATAAGCTTGTTTTCTGTTTAAGTGTTCAGAAGTTTCCAGATAGTATAGGTCTCACTTTGAATATGGCTAGTAAGATCAGAAGGACTAATCTTGTGTAGGGAGAGTAATAGTGCTGTGTCCTGAGGCCTGTGCTGTGAGTGTTAAGACAGTGATTGTAATTATCCATGTACAGTTTATTTCTTGTGACTTCTGTCACTGTTCTGCTATCTTAAAGTAGTTTCGGACACAGCAAGCTATTAGTTCTGTAGTAACCGTGTAGAAAGCCAGCTGGAGTCCGGTTACTTGGAAGTTCTGAGCTCCTTTAGTAGAACACCAGTGTTCTTGTTCAGGGTTGAAGGGTGGAAGGTGGGTCATCTTCTTACAACAGTGTTGCCTCTGGGCTGTTGGAGCTGGTAAACACCATAAGTCATTCCAGGCTTTGCATCTTCTAAGGAAGGTACTCACTCCTGCTAAGTGCGTGATACATTCTATACTAGGCCAGTAACTGGAATCCCTCACCCTAAATTGTGGCAATCAGCTTCCTCTTGGATCTTCATTAATATATTAGGTATATGAAAGATTCCATACAAGTATTACTGCTGAATGAAAAACCCAAGCAACTTGCCCTCTTTGGAAAATAAAGAGCTCCTATCCTCACAATACCCCACAGAGTCTGAGTTTTAACATAGTCAGTGTTTTACATGGAGTGTGTTTTGTATTTTAAATGTAGCCGGGATCTGTTGCAGTTGTCTCCATGGTAGTTTTATTTAATGTGACACTAGCTACTTTTCTCGTTGCTGTGGCCCGTACCTGACAAAAGTAACTTGAGGGAGAAAGTGTTGTATTTAGGGAAGGTGTGGTGGCAGGAGGTAGGAGTGTGAGGTGGCAACTTGAATTTAAATCTGCAGTTAGGGCTCTGAGAGCTGGCAGCAAGTGAGTTAGAGTATACAACTTCAAGACCAGCTTGAGTGACCCACTTCCTCCAGTGAAGCTCTGCCTCCTAACGCTTCAACCAGCAGAAAGAGCACCACCATCTGGGGACCAAGGAGCCAAACCCAGGAGCCTATGGGACATTTTACCTTACTACCCAATAGATGGGAAATTTAAAAAAGCCTCAAAACGTTATGAAAAGCTTCATTTTTAATAATAAGTATGTTTTTTTATATAGATTTGACTCCTTTCCTCAAACATGTCTAAGAAAGCAGCAAACTGTTTTACAACTAAATTAGAAATCATTCTTCCAATCATTTTCCTTTACACCCAGCCCTTCAGATGTCTGGCTATTTTGTATTGTTATGCAATGAGTGCTAAAGATAAAGACTGGAAGCTTATATTGATTAGTTACTAGAGACTACAGTTGGTCAGTCTTTTCTACTTGTATGGAATTTTTGTATAAAACTTCCAAATTCTTCAATATGGTTGGTGTATTTAGAGGAATGTCTAATAATTTTTCATATTTTATATTTTGCTTATGTCTCTCTTGTCTCCATAGTAGTTGATGTAGTTCTGAGATATTCTTACTCAGCTTTGCATTCTCATTTGAAGTAGTTGATGGGTAGAATTGGCAAGTACTGGCAGATATTTCAAGACTTAGCTTTCATTCCTCTTTTTGTTCCTCACCCTTTTTAACTTTAGACCAAATACAACGCTTTCTCCCTCAAGTTACTTTTGTCAGGTACCGGGCCACAGCAACGAGAAAAGTAGCTAGTGTCACATTAAATAAAACTACCATGGAGACATCCGCAACAGATCTCGGCTACATTTAAAACACAAAACACACTCCATGTAAAACACTGACTATGTTAAAACTCAGACTCTGTGGGGTATTGTGAGGATAGGAGCTCTTTAATGTGCGCATTTCAGACGCGAGACAAGAAAGGCCTAGGCGCCCTATGAAGCCTAGCCTAAGCAGCACGGGAGGTGGAGGCCGTGTCTGAGCCATAGCTGTCGGTTCTGTGCCTTTGCAGAACAGCACCCGACGGCCTCAGAAGCCTTCCTTTCCTGTAATTCAGGGTGATGGGAAAAGTGAGTGTCGGAATAGTTCTGCCACGTTGCTGTTTCCAAACTGGTGTGGTTAGTGTGGGCTTAAATCCTCAAAGCAAACATTACATACAGGTTAATAGTTTGCCTTCTTTGGTCACTAAACACCAAATGTAAAATTAACTTAAAAACAAGACTCAATTATCTTAACTTTCAATGTACTCTTTGGATGCAATAATTGGCTTTCATTTTCTTCTAATCATAGATTTGTACATTGACTTAAAATGCGTAGTGGGAATATTTAATTTTTGTAATTTTTTTGGTTACTATAATTCAGGGACAAGTTTTTATGGGTTAGGAGTATAAGGATAAATAAATCAAAATATGAATTGGGAGAAACTTTTAAGCAATAATTTAAATTAATATTTTAGTCTAAAAAGACCATATATATTTGGATTCCTATGTAAGTAATTTTGTTAATATTCTATTTTTTGTCTAAATAGGAATATCGTTCAGAAAAGTCTCTAGAAGAATTGAGTAAACTTGTGCCACCAGAATGCCATTGGTATGACCCTTTTATTTGAAAGAGATTTCTACATCCTAAAAAATAGAAATTGAATGTTACTGGCACCATAAGTATTGTTGTCCAGCTTTGTTTTAATACAGAGAAGAGGCAATTTATATTAAATATGGCAAACATCCTACTGCTTTTGATGTTTTTGAGCCTTGTTCATTCAACAGGCTCTTTTTAACTGTGTGCACATGTTCGTATGCATGTGAGTGTAGGCATGCTCAGACCGTGGCGCACTTGGGCAGGCCAGAGAATCACTTCGTGTTGGCGTTCACCTGCCACGTTTTTCGAGGCAGAGCCTCTTCTTTACCACCGTGTACTCTGGCCCCCTGGGAACTTGTGGGGATCCTCTTTGTTTCTGTCACCCTGTAGGAGGGCAGGGGTGTAGCTGAGGGTGCTGCTGTGTCCAGTGTGGCTCGCTTGTGCTTGAAGTGCGTCATCCAGAGGACTCTTCATGTGAGGGGAGATTACATGCCGAGCATGCTAAGTAAATGATGGATGCAGTGTCATGAAATACATCTCATATTTGAGTAGCCAATCAATTTTTCCAAGAATTCCCTTCCCCCATTACCTGTTTGTTTGTTTGTTTGTTTGTTTTTAAGACAGGTCTTACTATGTAGCATTGGCTGGTCTGGAACTTGCTCTATAAACCAGGCCAACTTCAAACCGCCTCTGCCTGCCAAATGCTGGGATTAAAGGAATGTGTCATGATGCCTAGCTTGTTTTGTTCTTATATGTTAATTTTTTAAGTTATTTAAAACTATATTTATGTGTGTGTGTGTCTGTGTATGTGCATGTGAGTGCAGGTGCCTGAGGAGGCAGGAAGTGTTGGGTTCTTGGGTGCTGGAGTTATAGGCAGTCGTGAGCTGTCTCACGTGGGTGCTTGGAAACCAGCCACACTTGAGTCCTGAGCAAAAGCCACCGTGCTTTTTCTTTCTAGCCGGTGCTCTTAATGTTTATATTTGACGTACCTCTTTGGAAGTAACAATGTTCCTCCTAAGACAGTCACTAAAATTAAATGTAATTTTAAAGGGAAATAGTATAGTTTCCTTACTGTGATGATTTCTGTTTCATGTTGCAGTGTACGTGAAGGAAAATTGGAACATACACTTGCCCGAGACTTGGTTCCAGGTGACACAGTTTGCCTGTCTGTGGGGGACAGAGTTCCTGCGGACTTACGCTTATTTGAGGTAAGTTGAGGGTAGCTGGGTACCTGGATATTGAGTAATTAAAGGTCTAGCAGTTCTAATGATTAACACGTAGCTTGTTTGAAGTATTCAGTATTCTGACTGAAGTGATGACAAGCATGCGCATGCTCCTTCCTCACTTGTAATAGGTGTCTGTTTCTGCTGTGATCTTCAGAGGCATCTGCTTGGTCAGCTAGTATACTTTTATGGAAATCTGAGTTAGGTACTACAGCAAACAGAAAGAGATGATGGAATTTTGCTGATTAGGGAATCCAGTGATGTGTGACCAGTTTTAATGTGAGATGAACTCAGTAGTCAGGTAAGAGAGTTAAAAGAATGTAGAAACCGAGAGAAGAAACATGACTTCTGATGTCCCCGGGAACAGCGTGACTTATACAACATGGCGACAATAATGGAAAACGGTGTGGGGCAGGGAAGGGGAAGAGAGTTGACTCTAGGAGCTCTCCATTAGAGACGCTTCACGACTCAGTAGGATCATGTCTCAAAAGACCCCCTGTAAGCCAAAAATAGTTGTGTGTACCTAACCTGTCAGGCTTAAGGCCCACCATGCATGTATTGACTGCTTACTCAGGAGGCTGTGTCTGATACTTCACTGCCCAGCATCACATGAGAATAGCATATCGCAAGCTTTGAAAAGAGCAAAGTAAAAATGGAAACGTGGTTTCTACTGAATGTGTATTTTACTTTGTCAGTGAGAGGCAGAGTTCCCTAACAGTGCATCCCTCCTCCGGTGGTGCATAGAAATTATGGGGTCATGGTCTGGTGGCCCAAGATTCTGTACTAGTTCCTGCCAAAAGTGTCATTTTACCCACCTCATTACAGTTCATTAAAAATCCGTTGTTTATATTTTTGAGACAGGTTCATTTGAATATAGATCTTTAAAGAACATAGGTTCTTTAAATATGGATCAGAGTGGCTCTTAAAATATAGATCAAGCTGTCCTTTTTCTTCTTCAGCTTGAAGCCACCATACTTGCCCTTAGTATTTTTAGAGATCTAAGTCACATATGACAAGATACACACGATTGTTGAAGTGTAACCGTCCACAGTCTCTAATTATAAAGAGTTTATAAAGAGTTTCATCACTTTCTGAAGAAAACTCCTTATCTTTTAACATTCACTGTGTTCTTACCTCTGACAGCCACTGATTTTTTTGACACTAAGATATGTGCTTATTCTACACATTTCATTAGTTTAAATAGTATAATACATACTTTTTGTTTGTTTGTCTGTTTCACTTAACATGTTTTCAGGTACTTTATCTAGTTAATACTTTTTATCTCCATATAATTTTCTGTTTTATGGATATATACATAGTTCATTCCACTTATACTTGAAACATGACTTCTTTTTACCTGAGAAATTTTTCTGTGACTCTAAATGTAGGTATATATGTCTGTAAATCAAGCATTGATAGATAATAAACCACAAAGAAGCCCTTAAAACAATTCTTCAGTATGCATATAATTTACCATTTATTAAAGGGAAAAACAGGTTTACCAGCGAGATGGAGATACTTTTTAATTTTTACATAATGAATTAAATTTTGGGCTGGAGAGATGGCTTAGTGGTTAAGAATACTTGCTTCTTTTGCAGAGAACTGGGTTTGATTCCCAGCAACCACATGTGGACTCAGAACCATCAGTGCCCAGTTTCTGGGGATCTGATTCTCTCTTGTGGCCTGTGAGCACCAGTGATGCATATGATGCATGTGCATATTTATTAGTTGTTGTTGTTGTTGTTGTCTTGAGGAGCAGGTCTCATAGAATGAATGTATGTGTATGAATATGAATATTTCTATACATAATCTATAGACACTTACACATGTGCACACATGAGGTTTATTAAAATGGCTCACAGGGTATGGTCCAGCTGTCTACCGATAGAAGGTCCAAGAATCCATCCAGGAGTTGTTCAGTCCATATCTCAGCTGGTCTTCAGTATACACTGGAATCCTGAAAAAGAGGCTGTAATGCCAGTGAAGGAATAGGCTGCCAGTGAGAGCAAGAGCAAGAGCTCTAAGGCACGGAGAGAACAAGCTTCCTTTTTCATGTCCTGCGTATAGACTACCAGCAGAAGGTGTGGTCTTCCCACCCCCAAAAATCTGGATTAAAGGTGTGTTTTCCCACTTCACAGATCTGGATTCAAAGTGGGTCTTCCTACCTCAAATGATTTAATCAAGAAAAAATTCCCCACAGGTGTATCCAGAAATTTGGATTTTGGTCAATTCCAGATACTGTCAAGTTGACAACAGAGAATAACCATCACAGCCCTGTTATATTCTTAGTGGTCATGCCCAGAAGTTTTTGTTTTAGTGGGAAGAGTGTTCCTGCCAAGAATTATAACAAACATTCCATTGAACTGGAAGCTTACAGCTCCCCCTGGTGGGAACAGGGTGCAGAAAGTTGCCTAGTGAGTCACTGGGGGTGATAGTGAGTACAAGTGTTTAATTTTTCATCCCTCGATTTCTGGACCTGTGGATCCTGACTATGGGAGGAATCATAGCATTTATTGGACTCTGATTTAAAGCATATACTGCCTACCTTCTGGAGAACTCTGCCCCGCCACCTAATTGGTGATGCAACTGTATCTTCAAAAGGCTGTTCTGTCTTTCTGTCAGGCCAGCTGCTTAAGGATGGTGGGAAACCTAGTAAGACCAGTGGATTCTATGATTGTGGGACCTCTCGTATTTCTCTGGCTGAGAAATGAGTTTCTTGGTCGGAAGCAGTACAGTGTGGAATGCAGTATTGTGGTGGACAAGGCATTCTCTCAGTTCACGTGTAGTGGTTTTGCAGATGCTTGTGTCCTGGCAAGGCCAATTTGTAGCTGGAATAGTATCTACTCCAGAAAGGACAGTGTTGTAATTTCCATGGAGGAAGTGCTCAGTGTAGGTAAAAATAGCCATCACGTCATATATGTAGGCAAACACTGGTGAAATAAAAGTAAATAAATCTTTTTTTCAAAAAAGAATTGAATTCTGCCTGATGAGTTGATCTTGCAAGACACTTTCCAGAATTCATCAGTATTTTCACTTTATGATCATTAATGCTGAGAATGCCACTTTGCATAAACAACATAGCACAAAATGGCAGAAGCATGTTTAGGGTGGTTTCTGAAATTATTGAAAAATTTGCCTTAATCCCACACGAGAGTCCTGGCAGAAACAACTCAGATTCATTATGCATTTGATGTGGAATGTATTCTGTTTATTGAATGTTAAGAAATATTTCACTTGTGCCAAATTTTTCATGACCCCTTACAATTAATGTGATCTCAACCTGGGTTATGACCTATAGTTTAAGAAATATGATCCCTGTGGCTGAGGAGACGGTTTGTGTGGGTTAGAGTACTGTACGAAAGAAGGCCTGAATTTGAATCTCTAGGACCCATGCATATCTGCGTATGTCTGGAACCTC
This sequence comes from Meriones unguiculatus, assembly GCF_030254825.1. Taxonomy (NCBI): domain Eukaryota; kingdom Metazoa; phylum Chordata; class Mammalia; order Rodentia; family Muridae; genus Meriones; species Meriones unguiculatus. The sequence goes on from NC_083354.1 coordinate 45,636,422, forward strand.
ATAGTTATGGTGGAAATAGGTTGATTTGGGTGCTTGCTGGCCAGCCAGTATAGCCACATGATGTTAGTGTCTCTCCTATAGTATGGTAAAATACTTGGACACAAACAATTTAGGTCATAGTTCAAGGTTATAGTCCCATCATGACAGGGAAGGCAAGCTATGAGGAGCTTGGAGCAGCTGGCTATCTTGTATGCATTCTAGCACTCAGCTTGTTTGATTCCTGTGCTCTTAGTTCTGAATCCTCTGCCTCGGGCATGGTGCTGCCTCTAGTGGGTAGGTCTCCTACCTCAGTTAATGTATAGATCTTACCCTACAACCATGGTTCTCAACCTTCCTAATGTTGTGACCTTTTAGTATAGGTCCTTATTTATCCCAACCATAAAATTATTTCATCATTTGCTACTTCATAACTAATTTTGCTACTGTTATGAATTATAATGTAAATATTTGATAAAGCAAGATATTTGATATGTGACCCTCCCAAAGGGTCATCCTCCACAGGTTAAGAACCACTGCCCTACAGACATGCTTAGAAGCCCGTCTCCTGAGTGATTCTAGATTCTGTCAAGTTGAGGACACTAATCATCCCCGTGAGCTTTCAGTTCAGGGAGAACCCTGGCCTCAAAAATAGGGTGGGGAGTACATTCTGTCCTCACGCAAGAAATGACCCTGGTGGGTCTCGAGACCCAAGCCCCAGTCCTCTTTGAGAGCAGCAAATACGCTTAACTGCTGAGCCAGCTCCTTAAACCTCTGTTTTGGATTTTGATAAGAATTAGATTGTTAGTTTTCTTGTGACTCCATAATACATGATAGGGCCTGATTTTCCTTCTGTTTTAAAGAGTTTTGACATCAGCATTTTTTTGTTTTGTTTTGCTTTTTTTCCCAAGACAGGGTTTCTCTGTGTAGCTTTGGGTGTCCTGGGCTCACTTTGTAGCCCAGGCTGGCTTCAAACTTGCCTCCCTGAGAGGTAGGCATGTGCCATTGTGCCAGGCTTTTTTTTTTTTTTTTTATAATTTGCCTCATTGTGGCTTGACTGAGCTTCTTGATTATTTAGATCTGTGCCTTTTACCAAGTTTGGGAAGTTGCCGCTGCTATATATACAGATAGTCTTTCTGCCTGTCCACTTTTCTTCTGAAATGCTTGCGATGTCTTGTTTTACTTGATGGTTTCTTACATAGAGATCCAGGGTCTCATACACAAATCATTCATCTGTATTCTTTTTTCTTATTATCTTTTTCATTCTGCTTTTTAGACTAGTGATTTCTTAAGCATTTCTTATTTATTTTTTTATTTAAAATGTATTATTATTATTATGAGTATTTTTTTCTCTCTGCATGTCTGGGCACCAGAGATGCCTAGTGCCAATAGAGGTCAGAAGAGGACATCTGTCTGATCCTCTGGTACTGGAGTTACAGATAGATGTGAGCCTTCAAATTGATGCTAGGAAAAGAGCCTGGGTTCTCTGGAAGAATAGGCAGTGCTCTTAACCTCTGAACCAACCCCCTGGCCTCTAGACTGGTGATTTTTAATTGTCTCATTGTCCAGGTTGTTGATTGCTTTTTTTTTTTTTTAATTTTTAAATTTTAATGTTGATTAAGTGACCTCTATGTCACTTCTTGTTCAGTTTTTGTTTTGAGTTCCTGGTTTATAGACTGGTGATTTTTAATTGTTCCATTTTTTTTGAGTTGTTGATTGCTTTTTTTTTTTTTAAGTTTTAAATTTTAATGTTGATTAAGTGACTTCTAGATCACTTCTTGTTCAGTTTTTATTTTCAGTTTCTGGCTTATATGATAGATACTGATTGAACTTTGTCATGTCTTATATAATTTAGGCCCTAATGCAACCTACGTCATTGTTCTACCATTGAGCCATAGTCCCTACTCCTAGATTTTTAATTATTTCCTTACGTACTTTCTGTTGCTATTTTCTATAAATTATGTTTCTTGTTCTGTTAATTCTTTGAGCATAGTTAACAATTCACTTAGGTTTTTCTAGTCTTAAGTTTGATGTATATAGGCTTTCTTATGGAGGGTTTATGCTAGTTAATTTTTTTCTGGTGAAATCAGCCATACTCATGATTTTTTTTTTAATTAAGTTTATTATTTTATCTTATGGTATTGGTGGTTTGCCTTTATGTGTGTTGGTGCACTATTTGCATGCTTGGTGCCTGAGGAGGCTGAAAGAGCTTCTCAGATTCCCTGGAGTTGGAGTTAAGAAAGTTGTGAGCTGCTATACTGAGGTTCACACCTGGGTCCTTTGGAGGAACAGCTAGTACTCATAACTGCTACAACCATATCTCCAGCCCCCAAGGTCATGTTTCTTACCTGTGTTTTTGAGGGATGGTATAAGATTCTCTGTGGCAGTTTGCAGATAATAGACATGTTTTAAAAAAAATCTACTTATCAAAATCGCAGGGACCTTTTCTTCATTAAGCACTTGAGTCAGAAGGTCAGCAATACATAGCGTTTACTAAGGGATAAAATGAATTTCAGTATCCTTAAAAATATATTTTGTGTGTATGTGTATATGTGTGAGTGCCCATGTTTATGTTTGGAGACAAGAGTTCAACCTGGATGTCATTCCTCAGGTGCTATCCACCTTGTTTTTTTAGACAAGGCATCTTACTGGATTCTGAGGCCCCAGATTAGTCTACGGTTGCTGTCAGTGAGCCCTAGGCTCCTGTCTGCATTTCCTAGCCCTGGGGTTACAAGCCCATGCCACCACCCTGCCTGACTTTGTGTGTGGTTTCTGAGGCTTAAATTCCGATCCTCCCACGGTGAGGGTGAAGGAGGAGGCTTTGCCATTCCCATGGGGTTGAGGCTCTGGTCTTTGGCATGAGTGTGCCTATGTCAGCTTCCCCCCCCCCCACTCCCCAAGTACTGCATTCACTCAGGGCTTTCTCTGCTCCCTATACTTGGGAAATACTCTTTTTATGGGCTCTGCTTTCAAAAATAGATCTAGATCACATAAATAATATTTTCCTCACCTAAAATGGCGTTTTCTATGCTTAGAAAGGTGAACACTTTGAGACTTGACAAAACTAAGCAATAATGTTGTGCTAGGAAAATTTCTTAGCTGTAGTGTCAGCTGTTTAGTAGTGTTTTGAATTTTATGCTAACCTATCCTTACGGTAAGCATTCTTTGTTTCATGTGTCAGGTGTTGTTGACTTCATCTAACATATATGGTTATATCGATCTGGTCTTTTGTCTTAAAGTAATGGCTATAAAACATGATGTAATGGCTGGAATGTGAATACTGGAAGAAATGGTGGTCATGAACTTCTGAAATGGGAAATGCATTGTAAGTTTAAATCTGTGGAACACTTGTTTTCCAAGGCTGTGGATCTTTCCATTGATGAGTCCAGCTTGACAGGAGAGACAACTCCTTGTTCTAAGGTGACAGCTCCTCAAGCAGCTGCTACTAATGGAGACCTTGCATCAAGAAGTAACATTGCCTTCATGGGAACACTGGTCAGATGTGGCAAAGCAAAGGTGATGGTCATTTTTCTCTAAAAAAAAAAAAAAGCAGTTTCTTTAAAAAATGTTTTTCTATTCTTTCAAAAAACTTAAAAGATACTTGGTCAGAGGACAAATTTGTGGAGTCACTTGTTTCTACCTCTGTGTAGCTGCAAGGGTTCAAATGAAGGGCATCAGACTTGGCAGCAAGAGCCTTTGTTTGCTGAACTATTCCACTTACCTATTTCTTCTTTCTTTCTCTTCTTTTTTGATTATTTTTATTTTTTAATATAGTACTTCTAATAATGTTCTGACTACATATTTTTCATCCAGTGATGTATCTCAACTACTTTGTTTCCTGGTTTCTGATACTTTACCAATATAAAAGTCACGATTCATTCACAGGAGTGGAGTGCAGTGGGGAACTACAGGAAGCAGAATTAAATGTTTATTGAGTATGAAACACTTAAATTTTAAAACATGGGCCTCAGATCCGGGTCACTTTGTTTCCAGGGTCTGTATTATAAAGGAGTAAATATTAATAAGAGTAATGTAAACATGTACATTTGCAAAGGGATTTAAGAAGATAGATAGCTCAAGTCTGGAGGTAAGACCAAAGAAAGGAAATGAAAGATCCTTGTTCTCCACCTCTTTTCCCAATCCCCTTCTCTTTCTTCTTTCTTTGGTCGGCAGTAATTCCATCTGACTAGAAATGAATTTCTCTGTTTTCACCTTTAGGGTATTGTCATTGGAACAGGAGAAAATTCTGAATTTGGAGAAGTCTTTAAGATGATGCAAGCAGAAGAAGTGAGTGCTTACTGTGTCACTGGTTTGTTTCAAATCTGTAATTTTCTATCTTAAGTAGTGAAAAAGTAAGTATTTACAGATTCTTGGATATACTGTTGAAAACTGTATTTTCTTCAGGATATACAAACACAATTGGTAATCCCCAAATTGGAAGGGCCCGAGTTGAATTAAAAGTTTTTAATTTTTATGATTGTTTATATTAGAAAGAGATTTATAGCCAGTTTTCACATAGGTTTTATTTCTTAGAGAAAATGGTTCTGTTATGTTATTATGTTGGGTAGCTATTTGATCCAATGTGTAGAATGTGCTCAGCACATGTTCTGTCATGATGTCACCCTTCGTCCCTAGGATTACTGTTGTGTGTTTATTTCAGGTAATATCTTCTACTCAACATTTTAACACAACGTGTGTGTGTGTGTGTGTGTAAAAGTTGCATTTTGTAAATGCTGTGCTCTTTGAAAATCATGTGGATTTCTTAGCTAACTTACCAAGACCCCACTTTGTGATGTAATGTGGAACAAGAAGCTTGGCAGTGAAAGATCACTGAAGAATGTTAGCAGATCAGGGCGTGAGGCACAGAGTAAAACATAAACCTGGGTGACCAGCATGTTTGTGGCTATAGAGAAGAGAATTGGAAAATGATAGGAACAGCTGATAGTAATGAAGTCTTGGAGAAGCTGGCAGGAGAGATTTTCTTTTCTTCTCCTTTTTAATTTAATTTAATTTAATCAATCAATCTATCTATCTATCTATCTATCTATCTATCTATCTATCTATCTATCTATCTTTGAGATTTTTAACTCGGAAGCAGTTTGAGAAACCTTTTCAAGTCTGCCAGGTCTTTCAAGCGGAAAGCTTTCACAGGTTCCGTGTGACTGCACTGTGTGCGTCAGCCTCAGTTTCTTCAGTGAAGGTGGAGGGTTAACCTCTACGAGAGTTGTATGCTTAACTCAGGAATGTGCACCTAAGTACTTCACAGAGTTTCTGGCACTTGGAAAATACTTTAAATTTAACTTATTGTGACAGTCTTCTCCAATTTTTCAAGGCACCAAAAACTCCTCTGCAGAAGAGCATGGACCTTTTAGGCAAACAGCTGTCCTTTTACTCCTTTGGTATAATAGGTAAGAGAAGAGTGAGTATGTATACATTTCTTATTTGGGTTTTCTTTTCTTTTTTTTTCCTATTTATTTATTTCTCACATATATGTGCACATGCTTAGAGGCTGGAGAACAACTTGTGGAAGTCAGTTCTCTCTATCATCTTCTGGCTGCTAGGAATTGAGCTCGTGATGTCTGGCGAGATGACAGGCTCCCTTACCCACTGAGCCATTTTATTTGCTTCTTGGGTTTTCTGTTTTGAGTGTAAAGGGTAAAATTATTTTGCCCCCATGTTTCCTTTTCACCTGGTACTAATTTTTTTTTTTTTAAATTATAAAACCAACTCTGGAAACAGATAAAACAAGAATTGTATAATTCCTATGTATAGTCAATAAATATTTCTCTAAACATTTTAGTATTTGTCTCTCTAGCTATGATAGTGTTGTTGGCTCTTCTTTGTTTTGTTCCCCTTCTTCTGTCCTTTTCCTTCCCTTCCTCCCTCCATTCCTCACTCACCCTCCTTCCTTCCTCTCTTCCTTCCTCTCTTCCTTCCTCTCTTCCTTCCTCTCTTCCTTCCTCTCTTCCTTCCTTCCTTCCTTCCTTCCTTCCTTCCTTCCTTCCTTCCTTCCTTCCTTCTGTTTCAGATACTCTATTGTAAACAGCGTGTCACTAAGATGATGATGGTGTAAAGCAGAAAACAGACTTATTCTGTTTTCTAACAAGACATATTTTCAGTTATTTACTTAGATTTTCTGGTTATTTTTAATTCATAGCCATTATTCTTCCAGCCAGATCGTTAATAGTATATTGTAATCGTTGTTTATTTAGTTGGATACACTTTTAGAAGTAAAATTGTTGAGGTAACTGGTATCCAAGTAATTTTAAGTTTTAATCGTCCAAAGTAGCTCCCATCCTCATATATATATATATATATATATATATATATATATATATGTTTACTTGAAGAATATTGCTGTAGAAATATTCTTAATTTCTTGTTTTTTTTTGCTTTGCTTTGTTTTTGGTGCTGGTGATTGAACCCAGCCTCTCACACATGCTAGTCAAATGCTTACTTTAGAACTACACCTCCAGCCACTATATAAGTTTAAATTTTAATACTTGTTTACTACTATGGTAGCATGTAGGTAGACTATGGTGGCTTCAGACTTACTCTATAGCCAAAGATGACCTTGAACTGCAGGTCTTCCTATACCTTCCAGTTTTCCTATACCTCCCAGAGGCTGGAACTGCAGGTCTGTGACACTTTGCCTGGCTTGCTTTTACTGTTTCCTTTAGAGAGTATCTGCTTCACAGCAAGGTACTTATGCCTGGAACTGTAAGCCTGGCCAAAAACCCAAGGCTGTGGAGGTCACAGGCTTAGAGGAGAACCTGTTATTTTTTTGTAGGACACAGCATCAGGCAATCTTCTGAATACCCTTAGATGAGTGCGGCTCTCACCGTCAGACAAGAAGCTGGGTTAGTGTAGTCGGTGGTGGGCAATGGAGAGACTCGACTAGTCCAAGTGCAGTTAAATCAATGGAGTACTCAGCCCTGAGTGACACACTCCAGCATACTGCCGCTAAGGTTTAGGGAATAACGTAGAAGAGGGCCAGAAAATTTGTAAGAGTCAGAAATAGTGTGTTCAGAAGGTGACAGGGCCACTGCAATCATTAATTCTGAGCAGCTGAATTAGGTAATTCATTAGTTCACACAAGATGAAGCCAGTTGATATTCTAGTAGGCATAGGGGAAGAGGCTCTTGAATCCCCACTCCGAACTGAAGAGCTACTGGCAATCATGGCTCATTAGTAGAGTCAGTTTTCGTCAGGGTGGGCCCCTGGTAGGTTGTCCACACTATAGTGGATGGCCTGGCACCCGTGTGCATAAGAGCAACACTAATTGGGCTCAGTGGACTACGAAGGAAATGTGAAGACTTGAAGTTGAGGGGGAAATGTGTGTGGGGATGTGTGTCCAGGAGGAGCTGGGGGAAGTTAATATACTGTGTGAAACTCTCAGAGAGTGAATAGAAAAGTTTAGAATGAAATCTAACTGTTTTAATGAGAAAGCTGTATTTTCTGTGCTTTAAACATTGTGTATTACAAAGATGGCATCAAAATTGCATGGAATTGTGTAAAAGTACCTTTTGTTTTTATGTATCTGTTAATAACTTAAATTTAACAGAATACTTATCCTTGACATTTTATAGGTTAGGTTAGAGTTGTAACTTTCTTACTCAAAGTTAATTATCTTAGTACTATTAATTTTATAATCCATTATCTAGTGTTTTGAAATAACATCTTTTTATATAAAATACATATGTTAATTTAGAATTTTAGTGTAGATTTTTCCCCCTAATTCTCCCATTGTTTTTATTGTTAGGTCTTAGTGTTTTAAAAGTTAATAATGTATTTTAAAGAAATCCTTTACCTTTTGTAGTCTCAGTGAAACAATTCCTAAAATATCTGTTTTCTTTATGGCTATTTGGTAAACATTTGTCTCCTTGGGAGGTAGAAAGATAATGCTTTCGCTTTTAGCTGATGTTTTTTCCTATAGCGTTTTTTTATTCAGTTATATCTATTTATAGGTGCTTTTAGTGAATTTGGTAAGTTGAAGAGAATTTTAGTAAGAAATCTCAGTCTCTTTAAGATAGTTCCAAATAAACCTTCATATGAAGTACAAACTTCATGTGTGATGTCTGCATATTAATGTATGTAAAGTTAAATTACAGTGTTAAGTTTGCAAAGTTGATAGTAAATGTATTCTTTAGATCTTTCTCCAATTTCATTCCATGAAAATGCTGTCAATCCTTTAAACTGTCAGTTATGTTGTAAGAGATAAATGGGAGCAGCAGAGCTGGAGGTGAAGCTGTAGCCTTTGCACACACCCATTTAGGACAGCCTCTAGGGACTTTAATCCTGCTTAGTGATTTCTGCAAGGCCTTCATTGTGATCTGATACACTTTTCCTTCTCTGTCCGGAGACTTTTCTTTTACCCTGGAGCTTATTAATTTATCCTTTGTTGGTGATTGTAAGTATTTGATTTTGTTCTAGGTATCATCATGTTGGTTGGCTGGTTACTAGGAAAAGACATTCTGGAAATGTTTACTATTAGTGTAAGGTAAGTTCTAATACTTGTTTGTAGATGCAGGCTCTTGCCTCTCTTTTCTTAGTACAGTTTATTTAATCATGCAGCTTGGCTTTAGATGGAGCTCATAGGAGTGTAATGTCTCTACTTAAATAGTTCAAAAGCCATATCCTGTTTCTGTGTGTGTATAGTGTATATATAGCTATGATATTTGCCTCACAGAAACCATATATTGAAGTAATATCATGGGAAAATGGAAAACTATTTGTCTGAGAAAAAGCAGACTAAATGACTGGACTGTTAACTCACTATTGTATTTTTGTAACTAGACAAGGAATGTTCAAAAGCTCATAATATGAAAGAGAAAACTGTATTTCATAGTGTAATAATTGAATAATCAGCCTCCAAAGAAAAAGAAAAATCTCTAAACATCAAGTATCTTTTGCCATCCATTGAAGAGTGACAGATTGTTGTAGAGAACAAAGAATCCTGGAAATATAAGATCCTGATTGGTGAAATTAAAAATTCAGTGTGAAGTTCAAGATATAAAACAGAAAAACAAAAACCAAAAGCTAAAACAAAACCCCTGAAAGATGAGACAGAAGTAACAAGGAAAATTTCACCAAGTATCAGTTCCAAAAAGGAAGTAAGAAGAAACCATGCTGGAGGCAGTAGCAGTATGAGTGTCTTAAGATAAAGTGCAGCCTGGGTGTTTCCAGACTTAGTGGATTCATCGTATACCAAGCCAGATGGAAAAGTCTATAGGCTACACCCCATATATCGTCTGAGGCTGACAAACACAAGCCAGCTATAGCACAAGTATGGATGGGTGGTTCCCAGACTTCTCATTATCTGTGAATTCCCTCTACAAGTTGTAATAACTGCTATAACCTAGCACTTCACAGACCACATGTGGTGTTTGTGTCCTGAAGACAGCAGAGCGTGCAGCTGTTCACGCAGGCACACCATCACAAAGGTTCCTACCTCAGGCGTTCCTGGGTTACAGTTAGCCTCATCTACCACCAAGTGCTTACAAGAAGCAGGTGTATTTAAAAGAGTTACTGTATTCAGGTAATATATGACTGTGGCTTCTTGTAAGATAATATGATTTTCTCAGCTCAGGGATGGATGGTCAGCAGATCCCCTTTATTATAAATAGTGTGGCCCAACGACAAATTGGACAATACTCTGTATCAGGTCACTAGGGGAAAAGATGTGAGAGTTAATCAGGTGAAGAAAGGAAAACATTCATTTTTCATATATAGCAACATCAGATTACATTGTAAGATGATGGAGCACTGATTATCAACAGCAGAGGGATATGATTATAAATCTGTAGATTATGCCCAGCTCAAGTATTAATTTAATTAGTTATAAAGAGCAAATGCTCAGGATATTTGTTAAGGGGAGTAAAGGGGGAAATGATGTATGGGCATGTTTGATAGGCTAGAACTCATAGGCAACTTAAGGAAAATTAATTCTGAGTAGCATTTCTCTGTAGTAGACCAGTATGGAAAAATTCAAATATTAAAAGAAAAGAAAACAAAACAACGAAATCAGTGTTTATTTCCAAAGGACAAATTCAGTACAGAAGGAATATATAGGGAGAAAAGAGATAGCACCTCTTGAAGATATTTGTGACATAGTAAAGTAGCTAGAGCACAGGCTAAAACTCTTGTTCGAAAAACTGTGTGTTGTGGGGGGCATTAAATATGAAATAAAAATGGGGAATATGTTTGAGGTACTGTTAGCATATGGTAATTCTTCAGTATTCCCCACCCCTTTTTAAAACTAATTCTGTTTATAAGGATTCACAGTATTTTTTTTTTAATTTTTCCAGGATATGTCAACATTCTAAAAATTAAAAAAAAAAATTAGAGAATAAAAACTATGGGTCCATTGGATTCATGTATAAATGTAAGATTCATGAAGGAATCTTTAGTGATCTAATTTTTCTCATTTCTTGAAACATTTTAAGAATTAATTTAACAATAATTTCTGTATGTACCTAAAATGAGTGATGTACAAAAGGATGATGGAATTGCCTGGAAGTTGAAGGTTGATGTAGTGATACACCATCAGTATCTTACTACTCTTTCAGGTGTCCTTGTTTGCTTTTTGACCAGTCTATCCCATTCCCATATAAGAAAATATAAAAGGTATTTTAAAGGTGGTCTTTGGAGGTTTTTGTTTTTTGTTTTGTTTTAATCACTTAATTTTTGAGGCATTCATTGAACAAAGGTGAGAATTCTAGAAATTTGTACCATAATGGCAAAGAGGAAAATTGACAGAACTAGACAATTATCAGACAAAAGAGAATACAGAAAACCAGCTAGAAATTCTTTGTGCTTTAAAATGGGTGAAGTTAACCGTGTAATTGAAGCATCAGGGCTATAAGCTCCTGAGTTGAGGAGTGTGTAGAGGGCATCTAAGGACAAAACAGAAAAGGCCCTTTCTCCCAGTTAGTCTTGCACCAAGGACTTTATCACATAAAGTCTCCAATAAGAATCTAGACTATTCCTTTTTACAAAAACAATATATGATGACATTCTTTCATTTTTAATGATGCCTATTTTTGTTCACTTATTCTACTTACATGTAAGTGGAAAAATGTCTGAGTATAACGGTGATTATAAAGAAATGTTATGCAGAAATGGGAAAATTACCACTGTAATTGATGTCTCAAAATCTAAGAACAGAAATATTTCACAGTTCTGTCCTTTCCCAGTAAGCTAAGAGCCCTCATTTTTGGAAGCGTTGCTTGCTGACAAAACAGCTGCAGAAGTGTATCTTCTTGGGTATTGTGGCCCACACTTGCTAACCAGCTGAGGCAGGAAGATCTGAATTTGTGGCTAGTTCAGGGTTACGAGACCCTAACAAACAAAAAGTAAAAAGCAACCTCAAACACCAGGACCATCAAAGAAGAACCAGGATTGTAAGAATCTGTTGGGAATGTCTTTTGAAATCTGTTTACACTCTATTAATTGCAGTGGGAGAGTCCACTGAACCAGAGGATGTTACCCACTTCAGGTATATGGACTGTCAAAACAAGGAATAGTTTTGGAGGAAGATTAAAAAAGATTCTAATGAAGCTGTTTCTAATCTATTCTTCTGTATGTAATTTGTAAAATGACTTAAGAGTGAAAGATTGAAAAGGCTTGTTGATGTGGTTTATAAATCATGATGTATGCCTTTTGGTACAGTAAGGGCTAGTGGAAGCCCAGGAGCAAATGATTTCATTTCACCTTGCTTAAACAAGAGACAAAAGGTAGTGTTCATGTCAGGGTGCCTGGTATACCAAGTATTTCTAAATGTTCCTTGTTTCTAGCCCTTATAATCAGCCTCTAAACAAAAGAATGAGAAAAGTAAATTGTGGTTATAGAATATTAAAATTAGGAAGCAGGAGAAGGAATACTTTTGTGACAACATTAATAAACTTACATTTTAATTTTATTTAAATTTTTTTATTGATTATAGTTTGGCTGTAGCAGCCATTCCTGAAGGTTTGCCTATTGTGGTGACAGTGACACTAGCCCTTGGTGTTATGAGAATGGTGAAGAAAAGGGCCATTGTGAAGAAACTACCGATTGTTGAAACGCTGGGTAAGTGTTGAAGAGCACTGAGGCAGAAAGTCACTGTGCTTTACAGTTTCTCTCTTATTAATGTCATAATGACACTGGGCCCCAGCAATAATGGGATTGGTTTTAACATTCAAAATAAGCAAGTAAAAATTCATTTCTCAGGAGGGATCTTTTATACATTATGGAGTATGCTAATACTTAGATCATGTTTTGGTTTCCATATTACAAATGAAGTCTTGGAGCAAAATTAACACTTTTTTTTTTTTGACACTTGATAATTACAAAGCTCAAAATTTCCTCCTTGGGTTGACTTTGTTATTGTAAGAACCATAAGTATATCCTGGTTATATTGATTGAACAGTTTTATTCTTAAAATACCACTTTTTAAAAAACAGTTTGGTGCTCCAAAATGTTTTAAATTCAATTTATTGTTTGTAATACCTTGAAAAACTCCGACTCAAGAAATTCTGTGGGTTTAAAAATCAGACTCTTTCAGACTTCCTAGAAAATGTATTCTGAACGTCATTGGCTGAAACCAATATGAAGTAGCTTTGTAGGACCTAAGAAAAAGTAAACATCTAAATTTTGTTTCTGACTTTAGAAACTTTACTTTATAATGAAACAAACATAATGTAAGAAATTATAATTACCAAAGGCTTGTGAATTCAGAGGGCTTGAACACTGTTTCCAGGTGTTCATTCACTTTTTTTAAGGTAATCGGTTTTTGTCTAGTTCTTGTGGTGACACCTAGTGATGTATTTTTAGGCTGCTGCAATGTGATTTGTTCAGACAAAACTGGAACCCTGACGAAGAATGAAATGACTGTTACTCACATCTTTACTTCAGATGGCCTGCATGCCGAGGTATTCAGTTTCTATGTTTTTAAAAATAGTCTTCTCTTGTTAATAAACTTAGTGTTTAAAATGCTCAACAATTCGAATGCTTTATCTCCAAAATCTCTTTCCTTCACATGTGATCTTATCACTTGTTTCATGTTGTGTGTACAATATAGAAGCTTGGATCCCTTGGCATTTCTTTAAATCCCTCCTTCATCCGCTCATCATCAAGTCCTGCCAGTCTTGACCTACTAAGTGACCTGCCTATCTTTTTATAGCTAGTTTCTCTAGGCCATGTTACATTTCTCTCACCTGGTCTTTTGATACATCCTTTCGACTAGTTTTTTACATTTATTTTGGTTCCCACACTCTGTACTTGGAGAGCCTTTTGTAGAGATGCATTGAGCATGTCACCCCTAAGTTACTCTGTTTTTCTCCGCTGTGCTATGGATCCTGACCTATGGCTCTTAAGTGGCTGTGCTGCCCCTTTCTTCCTCTTCCTTAGCTATCCCTTAGCTATCCTCCCTAGTTGATGATACAGGAAACATGCTAGTTTCATGGTTCTGTGGGACAGAATTTACCCTGTGACCCTCGTTGCCTGCCCACTGTGTAAAATAGCCAAGCGCCTCTTGATCTTTGGCTTTGATTCTCCCACCTCTTCAGGAAAGTCTTGCTGAGCATTGAGCACTGGTCCCATGCTCCATGTTTTCTTTGCATTCCAGTCTTTATTCCAGCCAAAAATTTCTTTCCTCTTTTCTATTAAGTGATGAGTTGTTAAGAGCAGGAGCTATGTTGACCATCCCAGCGGTACCCACGACATACTAAGCACTTGAATCAATCAATAAATGATTAACTACATAAACTTACATATTGACAGTCTCTACTGTTCTTCTTTTAGATGCTGGAGGAAGGCTAGCTGTATGCCCTCTCAGTCTTTGCAGACTCTCTGATTAGAACAGTCTTTGTAGTTATGAAGGGCACAGAATTTTTAAAATTTAGAGATAGTTCATCAAAGAAAACAAACATTAGAAAAATCGACAGAAGTTTATGCTTGGGTTTGTTTAGGTCTGTTTTCCATAGTCCTTAAAGTGAGATTATAGAATCTTATTGAATTAGTGACTTTGAATATTAAAGTGGGATTGTTGAATCTAGGTTGTTAGGCTTGCTTGAAGAAACCTAATGCTGTTATGTGCTGCTCTTTGCAAAGTGCAGTTGGAGTTACTATGCTTGAATGTATGGCAGACAAAATATTAGTGCCTCTTCAGAGTCCAGCACTGTATGTTAAACATTAAATGATTTCTTGTTTTTCCCCTCTCTCAACTTTAGAATTTTCATTGTGATTGCTGTTTGGCTAGATTTAGCCACTTGGGTTGCTGGGTGTGTTGCTTGTATGGTTTTTAGGATGACTGTGCTATCAGAGCAGTCTGTTAACTCCAGGGTGAGCCTTTCACTCTGTGTAAGACTGCCTGGAAACCAGGTTCCAGCTGTTACCTGTACTTGGGTCTGTGTGAGAGGCACATGGTAATAGTGGCTTTCAGGGTTTTTGCAAGCTGTGGTACACTGTTATATGAAGTTAAGTTCACTTATGTGAGAGATTTTTCATGGTTTTCTTGTCTTTATGTGATGTATTAAATAGACAAAAATATCATTTTAGCTTAATTAGTATCCTAAATAGAATTTCTGTTCCTCTAACATTAAATTGTTAGTTTTAGGTATGTTTTATTGTTAAACATTTGTGTCTCCAAGCATTTGTATTCCCAAAGCATGACTAGAAAATGACATGAATATAGCTCAGGGTGTTGTTTGGCTGCAGTTAAGTCTCATTATTGTACTGTTTGTGTCATTAATCTGACTTCATGTTTCTCAGGTTACTGGAGTTGGCTATAATCAGTTTGGTGAAGTCATTGTTGATGGTGATGTTGTTCATGGATTCTATAACCCAGCTGTTAGCAGAATTGTTGAGGTAAAATTATATTGCCCAAACTGCTAACTTGTTTCATAATGACTTAAGCCAGTGTGATGGGTTTATAGTTCATATACATTTCTTTTAGGCGGGCTGTGTGTGCAATGATGCTGTAATTAGGAACAACACTCTGATGGGAAAGCCAACCGAAGGAGCCTTAATTGCTCTTGCAATGAAGGTATGTATTTTTGGCATGTGGGATATTATTCTGCCAGCAGAATGTAAGACCTTCCAGATTCATCCTTACTGTGTTTTTAGGTATTCGGCAAGACTTGTTTTTCCATTATTTTTAATTGCATTGGGGGTCAGAATATACAGAATAGAACCATTTCAGTATAAATTACTCCTCACTGCATGGTACGAAATAGTGCCCAGTGATGGATGTGTTTTTATTTTGAGATCTCTATGTGAAAAGCTTTATAAGTTTGTGTAGTTGCTGTTAAATACTTGCAGATGAGTAAAAGATAATATTCTGAAATACTTTTGGATATTTACATTAGTAAAAAATAAGATTTTTCTAGTGACGTCATGTATCTTAATGTAGTAATAGGAAGTCAGCTTTTTCTCCTTTTGACCTTTCCTTCCTTCTCTCCACTTCCCAAAGTCAGTGTTAGTAAAATCTGTGTTTGGGAGAGAGGAAGTATTATTCCTGGAACCTGTTCAGATTGAGCCTAGATCCTAAATTTACATTTATTTCAGTGAGAAACCTGCTATTTACATAAGAAAAATAACCTTTCCCACTTTTAAGAATAGTTAGAGAAAACACGGCAATTGAATAAAGGAACAAGAGCCAGCAGATAGTTGCAAATTCCTACAGCAAGATGATTCTTGGCTTTAGTCACTCTCCTGTTCATTGTAATGTAAACAACGGATTGGACCCACAACCTTCCATATGGGAGACAAGCAGTCTAACCCTGAAATAAGCCACTGCCCAGCAGATTCGGAAGATATATGGCTCTATAGAAAGGTGCATTTCTCTATCATCTGGCCTTATAAGTAAGAAAACATGTACAGCATTTATAAGAATAAAAACACGAATAGGGTATGAGTTATTTCCCGTGTTTCTGTTTAACAAGCTACTAGCCATTTCCTGGAGGCGTTAATATTGACATCTCTAACAAAGAAAAGGTAGAGCAGGCTCCAGCTGGAGGCTTGACAGAGAGGGCTTAGTGAGCATAGCTAGGAAGGAGCTCGAATGAAAGCATGACGGGATAAATAGGTATGAGTGAATGGGTCAAGATTAATCATCTGGCTAACAGGGAAGGAATGAAGGGTGTTGGTTAACGAGGGAAATTGTTAATTAGATTGTATTTGGTGGGAATATGAATGCCAAGAGAACTCTGAACGCATTTCTGAAGAAAATAAAAACTAATAACATGGACATTTTAATAGTTCTAAAATACATTTGAATATTTGGACTAAGAGACAAAGGGATCAAAGGATTGGGAGTGAGAACAACTGTATGACATTACTAGTTACAATTTATAGAGTGTTAGGTGTTGTGTAACAAAGTTTCTAAGACCTAGGGAGAAACACAACAATCTCCTCTCTCTCCCTCTGCCCCTTCCTTTTCTCTGCCTTCCTTGTGTGTGTGTGTGCATGTGCCTCTGCACACACAGACAGATACAGACAGAGACATGCAGAGAGAAAGACACCCATGCACCCATGCACCTATGCACGCATGTGCTATAGGAAACCCACGGCAGACCAAACTACAGACCCTGCCAAAGTCCAGCTTGGTGAACCAATGAGTTTTATTGGGTTACTTACAGGAATATGGGAGAGGAGTTACGTATAGAAGCAGAAGTGACCCAAAGTCAGCTGCATCACCAAGGTCCACCCCCAGCATAAGTGAGAGCGCGCAAAAGCTGGGAAATCTGGAGCATCCTTTACAGCCTGGAAGGCAGTTCAACAGGCTGTAGAGTGTCCTTCCCAAGTGACTGATCTAAACCTCTTCTAGGCACCTCAGTTGCTTTCTGCTTCTTCTAGGAGACTAACTTGTCTCAGTCCTCTTTGTAGCTTGGCTTGTCTGAGAGTGCCTCTCAGCAGTCTTCATTGCTTAGTTGGGGAGGGAGGGGCTTAGTGAACCCGGTTTAGTGAATCTGGTCAGGAACTTCCTGAAACAATTTTGTTTTGCTTACCTTCCTTGCAGGATAGAATCTGATAGAAACTGTTATACAACAGTGGACTAAAGGCTTAGGATAAAGATAATAGCAACAGACAGGAAGCATCCCAGTTGCTAATAAGAGTTAAATATGAGATTTTTCTTGATTGGAAAAGTTCATCTTCAGTGTTGGTCAGGCACTTTTATTTATGTGTATGTTGTTGTCTTCCAGAATTTGAACTGGTAGAATGAAGGCTTTATGTACATACAGTCTAGTATTCTGTCTATGTAGCCAACTTGGATGTTGAAATTCAGTACCGCTCTTCAGGCAAATGCAGTCCTTATAGATAGAGCATTGCTATTCTTTCACCAATACTTGGAAAAGCAGTTCTCTTAACTCAGCATGTTCAAGTTATGATTTACATTGTTTGTTAAAGGGAAAAATAAACACATGCTGGTTAGAATTATTTTATTTTATTTTGTTCTTACAGATGGGACTTGATGGCCTACAACAAGACTATATCAGAAAGGCTGAATACCCTTTTAGTTCTGAGCAAAAGTGGATGGCTGTTAAGTGTATACACCGAGCACAGCAGGTATCTTGCTCTTTAAACATTTTTATACATAATTCTAGCAGTTAGGAGGCTGAAGCAGGATTGCTAGAAGTTTGTAGTCAGCCACACAATGAGATCAAGGCTAGCCTGGGCTATAGGGTGAGGCTTTATCTCATATGCACTTCAAAATCATAAAAGAACACATCTAATTCAGCTTAGGTGACAATTTTATTTTTTAATTTACCATTAGGTCTAACCAATCGCTGGATATAATTGGTCCTGTTGCCTTAGAGCAGTGGTTCTCAACCTGTGAGTCATGACCCCTGTGATAGCTGCATATTCATATCCTACATATTTAATATCCTGCATTTCAGCTGTTTACATTATGGTTCATCACAGTACCAAAATGACAGTTATGAAATAGCAAGGAAAATAATTTTATGGTTAGGGGTTACCACAACATGAGGAACTGTATGGAAGGGTTGAGAACCACTGGTTTAGAGTAGAACAATCACAGTGTACTTAAGTCTTTATGACACTCTTCTTTATAGAATTTGTGTATTGAAATATCTAGTTTTGGTTATGAGCTGACAGCTTTAGTGGGTCTTAGGTATTAAGAACTTTTGACATCTGGTTTTCTTGATATTTTCTTCTCAGTGATAGTTCATTATAATTATAATTATGATTTTATCTTGTTGAACTGCTCTTCACTGAAGGAATGTCTTAGCCTTAGAGTAAGTAAAACTACACTAATTGTGGGATTCTTTTCACTTTCCCACCTGAAGACTCCTGCAAGATGAAAGCAATTAGTGGAATTAACAGACAAAACTTAAACACACAAATGCCATTCAATGTATATAGAGGGGAAGTCAGCCTGACAGATTGGGCAAACTGCTAATTTAAAAATAACTAGAATGGCTCAATTAGTCTGTTTTTAGAGAAGTCTTTTGAATATGACAGTATAAATACTTATTTTTTTTTAATCTCAGAATAAAAGATAAAAACTCATAAGTACTTCTAACAGCAGGTGGTAATACAGGGAAAGAATGGGAGGGGAGGTTGAGTGTCAGTGAAGGAACCAGTAGAAACCCTTCTTCTCCAAATGCCTTTTCTGCTTCTTTCATTAATACTGTTAGTATTGTTTTATAGGAGGTCTGACCAGAGGATAGGAGTGGAGTGCTGGCAGGCTTAATGCCAAAAGCTGACTGAGGGAAAGTCATCATAAAGAACAAGCCTCTAAGCCCTATTTTTACTGGTCTCTTTGAGTGTGTGAAGGCTGCCTCTAAGAATATTGGAGAGTGCTGGAACAGCTCCCAGGTCTTTCAATAGTAAGGACCAAGCTTCCCTACTTTTGGTCTTTCCTTGCTCCACTAGCTAATTAGTGTTATCAGTGCCCAGTGAGCTGCTAGTTCTTTAGTTGTGAGCCCAAATGGATAGGTAGGGCTTCTGGCAACTGGGCAAGTGTTTAGTATAAGGATAAAGACTGAACTAGCAGACATAGGCTCAGAGCAATTGAACAAAGGTCGTGCCAGATGTTGAAGGAAATCCCTAAAGGCTATGAGAAGTGATGGTAAAATGCTTAAGGAGAAGTGCTAATTGATAACTGTCAGAAGTAGAGTAGAAAGTGAGAAGTAGCCAGTGGAGTAGCTTAGAAGATTAGGTAATGAAGTTTTGGAGATTGATGACACATGTATCAGTGGGAATGGCATAGAGCGGACAGCAAGTACGATTGTGCCAGTTATGCTGCTCATGCCTTTAATCTCAACACTCAGGCAGAGAGGTATGCAGATCTCTTGTGTGTTCAGTGCCCACTTGGTCTGTGTATATCAAGTTCCAATACAGCCAAGAGCTAAACGAAAAACCTGTCTCTAGAAAAACAAACAAACAACAGCAAACAACAACAACAACAAACAACAAAAACAGACAAAACCAAAGGAAAAAAAAAACCAAGAAAGAAATGAAATTTTGTTAGATAATGCTAGAACTATTTCCTGAATAGAAAGGTTTTTAGGTTTTATAGTGAGCTTAAAACTATGTTAAATGGGGGTAGTGTAAGGGGATAAATACCAGGTCCATAACCAAGAAAGAATGCTCCCT